>NW_022265529.1:128808-458855 GCF_002021735.2 Oncorhynchus kisutch | reverse complement strand
CCTTTCTCCTATAGAGCTCCATTTTATGGAACGGTCTGCCCTGCCTACCCTGTCAGAGACGCAAACTCGGTCTCAACCTTTAAGTCTTTACTGAAGACTCATCTCTTCAGTGGGTCATATGATTGAGTGTAGTCTGGCCCAGGAGTGGGAAGGTGAACGGAAAGGCTCTGGAGCAACGAACCGCCCTTGCTGTCTCTGCCTGGCCTGTTCCCCTCTTTCACTGGGATTCTCTGCCTCTAACCCTATTACAGGGGCTGAGTCACTGGCTTGCTGGGGCTCTCTCATGCCGTCCCTGGAGGGGTGCGTCACCTGAGTGGGTTGATTCACTGTTGTGGTCATCCTGTCTGGGTTGGCGCCCCCCCCTTGGGTTGTGCCGTGGCGGAGATCTTGTGGGCTATACTCAGCCTTGTCTCAGGATGGTAAGTTGGTGGTTGAAGATATCCCTCTAGTGGTGTGGGGGCTGTGCTTTGGCAAAGTGGGTGGGGTTATATCCTTCCTGTTTGGCCCTGTCCGGGGGTGTCCTCGGATGGGGCCACAGTGTCTCCTGACCCCTCCTGTCTCAGCCTCCAGTATTTATGCTGCAGTAGTTTATGTGTCGGGGGGCTGGGGTCAGTTTGTTATATCTGGAGTACTTCTCCTGTCCTATTCGGTGTCCTGTGTGAATCTAAGTGTGCGTTCTCTAATTCTCTCCTTCTTTCTCTCTCTCGGAGGACCTGAGCCCTAGGACCATGCCCCAGGACTACCTGACATGATGACTCCTTGCTGTCCCCAGTCCACCTGGCCATGCTGCTGTTCCAGTTTCAACTGACCTGAGCCCTAGGACCATGCCCCAGGACTACCTGACATGATGACTCCTTGCTGTCCCCAGTCCACCTGGCCATGCTGCTGCTCCAGTTTCAACTTCCACCTGACTGTGCTGCTGCTCCAGTTTCAACTGTTCTGCCTTATTAGTATTCGACCATGCTGGTCATTTATGAACATTTGAACATCTTGGCCATGTTCTGTTATAATCTCCACCCGGCACAGCCAGAAGAGGACTGGCCACCCCACATAGCCTGGTTCCTCTCTAGGTTTCTTCCTAGGTATTGGCCTTTCTAGGGAGTTTTTCCTAGCCACCGTGCTTCTACACCTGCATTGCTTGCTGTTTGGGTTTTAGGCTGGGTTTCTGTACAGCACTTTGAGATATCAGCTGATGTACGAAGGGCTATATAAATAAATTTGATTTGATATGGTTGCTGGTGCTTATATAGTTGAATCATCAGCATACATGGACACACATGCTTTGTTTAATGCCAGTGGCAGGCCATTGGTAAAAATAGAAAAGAGTAGAGGGCCTAGAGAGCTGCCCTGCGGTACATCACACTTCATATGTTTGACATTAGAGAAGCTTCCATTAAAAACCCTCTGAGTTCTATTAGATAAACAGCTCTGAATCCACATTAGAGGTTGAAAAGCCATAGCACAAACATTCTTAAACAACAGGTTATGGTCAATAATATCAAAGGCTGCACTGAAATCTAACAATAGAGCTCCCACAATCTTCTTGTTTTCTCTCAACCAATCATCAGAACCTCTCACAACCTCATCAATTTCTCTCAACCAATCATCAGTCATTTGTGTCAGTGCAGTATATGTTGAGTGCCGTTCTCTGTAAGCATGCTGAAAGTATGTTGTTCATTTGTTTACAGAAATATAGCATTGTATTTGGTAAAACACAATTTTTCCAACAGTTTGCTAAGAGCTGGCAGCAAGCTTATAGGTCTGCTGTTAGAACCAGTAAAGGCCGCTTTACCACTCTTGGGTAGTGGATTAATTTGGCTTCCCTCCAGGCAAGAGAACAAAGACCTTCCTCTTGGCTCTTATTAAAAATATGTCAGATAGGAGTGGCTATAGTCAGCTCCTGTCCTCAGTAGCTTTCCATCTAAGTTGTCAATGCCAGGAGGTTTGTCATTATTGATCGATAACAATTTTTCCACCTCTCCCACACCAACTTTACAAAATTCAAAACTTGCACTGCTTTTCTTTCATTATGTTTTTTTCCATCATTCTTTATATCATTGATCTTGGCTTCATAATAAAGTTGATTATTTTTGTTGAGTTTGGTCACATAATTTCTCAATTTGCAGCATGTAAGCCAGCCAGACTTATTAGCCACTCCTTTTGCCCCAACTCTTTCAAACATAGTTTTTAAATTCCTCATCAATCCATGGAGCCTTAACAGTTCTAACAGTCAGTTTCTTAACAGGTACATGTTACTCAATAATTGGAAGAAGCAATTTCATCTGGTAAAAACAGGTCAACACATTATAAGGCTACAATATAAGACGATGGGAGCACTGTGTATGTTATGTGATGAATTGTAAGAAAAATGAGATGTGAAATATCAATATACACGCTAAGAGAAGTAATTTCTCTCTCCTGTGTGGATTCTCTAATGACATTGTTATGAGTAATATGTTTTCCCAAAGTCTAAGTTTTTGTAAGCATTCTCCTCTGTGTCATGCTCTTTCAGGCTTCCTAAATGGGCAAATGCTTTGCACCCTGGGAGGAGTGGTAATGCATCTCCCCTGTGTGTATTCTCTCATGCTGTTTCAGGGCCCCGAACTGGTTAAAACCCTTTTCAGTGGGAGCAGTGGTAAGGCTTCTCCCCTGTGTGTACTCGCTCATGTCGTTTCAGAGTCCCTAAATGGCTAAAACACTTGCCACACTGAGAGCAGTAGTAAGGCTTCTCCCCTGTGTGTACTCGCTCATGAGCTTTCAGGTTTTCTGACCGGTTGAAACACTTGCCACACTGGGAGCAGTGGTACGACTTCTCCCCTGTGTGTACTAGCTCATGTCGTTTCAGATTCCCTAACTCGCTAAAACACTTGCCACACTGGGAGCAGTGGTAAGGCTTCTCCCCTGTGTGTATTCTTTTGTGTTTTTTCAGATCCCTTGACTGGCTGAAACACTTGCCACACTGGGAGCAGTGGTAAGGCTTCTCCCCTGTGTGTACTCGCTCATGAGCTTTCAGGTGTTCTGACCGGTTGAATAACTTGCCACACTGGGAGCAGTGGTAAGGCTTCTCCCCTGTGTGTACTCGCTCATGAGCTTTCAGGTGTCCTGACCGGTTGAAACACTTTCCACACTGGGAGCACTGGTGTCGTCTTGCGGGTTTGGACGTCCCTGGCTCTGGTTCCACCGAGTCTGGTCTTTCTCCTGCCAAAGACAGTTAATTTTTTTAAATAGATACACGAATGAAACCTCCACATGATAAAACAACCTTGCTACGAGAGTAAATCCTGATCAGATCTCTCAATAACCTGAGGCCAGTTTTAACAATCTTAGTGTGATTTTAAAACAAATGTAGAGCTTCCCGGTAATTACTTGTATGTTTACACTACTTATTTTATTCATCCTGTTTTACAAGTCAGAACACAAAAAAACTAGACAGTTCTCGGACACTGAAGACACAGACATCACTGGATTCCAATTGAGCAGGTGGTTCTAAATATATAACTTTCATAGCTGTATGACTCTGGTTCCACCGAGTCTGGACTTTCTCCTGCCAAAGACAGTTTATTTTTTTAAATAGATACACCTTTTCCAAATGTTGTTACATTTCAGCATTATTCTAAAATTGATTAAATTGTTTTTCCCCCTCGCCAATCTAAACTCAGCAAACAAAGAAACGTCCTCTCACTGTCAACTGCGTTTATTTTCAGCAAACTTAAGATGTGTAAATATTTGTTGGAACATAACAAGATTCAACAACATTCAAAACTGAACAAGTTCCACAGACATGTGACGAACTGAAATGGAATAATGTGTCCCTGAACAAAGGGGGGGGGGGGTTAAGTACTGCACTGCATCACCTCATGAACTGCACCAGATTTGACAGTACTTGCAGTGAGATGGATACAAATATGAACTTTATCGAAAAAAACATACATGTATTGTGTAACATGAAGTCCTATGAGTGCCATCTGATGAAGATCATCAAAGGTTAGTGATTAATTTTCTTTATTTCTGCTTCTTGTGACTCCTCTCTTTGGCTGGAAAATGGCTGTGTGTGTTTGAGGCTCTGACCTAACGTAAATATATGGTGTGCTTTCACTGTAACGCTCTTTTTAAATCAGACACGATGGGTAGATTAACAAGAAGTTAAGCTTTAATTTGGTGTATTGCACTTGTGAATGTATGAAAGTTACACATTTCGAAAAAATATTTTGAATTTCGCGCTCTGCCTTTTCAGCGGAATGTTGTCGAGGGGTTCCGCTAGCCATAAGAAGTTTTAAGACTCCATGTTTCATTAGATGCTACAGTCCTCCTTTAAGACTCCATAATGTTTCATCATTAGATGCTACAGTCCTCCTTTAAGACTCCATGTTTCATTAGATGCTACAGTCCTCCTTTAAGACTCCATCGTGTTTTCCTGTTCAACAGTCTTGTAAAGATAGGGGGGTTGACTGGGACAGGCAATGTAACATCCATAATGTTTTAAGGAAAGGTTTCTGCAAAACACAAACTTCACATTGGATCATCTTGAAACTTTCTCTCTAAAGCTAACTTTCATCAATGTTTAATATGGTCTATTGGTTTCGCTCTTTTCATTGGCAGTGTTATGATATTCATAACATCCATTTCCACTAGTCTATCTTCCTGTCAACCAACAGAAGTCTGTTGGTTGTCCTGGTCACAGATAACAGTGGGCAGATCTATTTTATTTGTTCAAACTAAACTCCAGCACTTACTTTGATGAGTTAAATCTGATCCTTTCATCTCTTCTCCTCCTCTTACAGTTCCACTCTCCGCCCCATTGTTTTCTTGCAGTCCACCAGCAGCACAGACAACCTCTTCATACCCAGTAAGGAGCTACCGGGAGAGGCACGACACGGGGACTCTGGGAGGGAGGAAGGGCTAGCGTTGTCCTAGTAACCATAAAGAGGGGACACAAACACATATCATTATGGATGCTGATGTTACTGTTGTCATGAAGTGCTTTACAGAAATCCAGCCCAGACCCAGATAGAGCAAGCTGTATGCTAGACCAGACCAAGCTGTACCATCTGGTGATCTGATCTGGAGAGACTCTTCTCTTCCTCGTCAGCATCAGGATGTTGTTGAGGCTTCCCAGAGGATCCACAATAGTCATGTCTCTCTCCTATGTGAATGAGAACATCAAACGGATGGCAAACTTATGATCTACTATTGCAATCACAGAGTCTTACAAGAGGCATGAATATGTCTAAAAAAGGGCCTAAAATGGCCACTTTCATCATGATTTCCTAAAAAAATATTTGTGATGCAAATGTAAAAGGGTTGTTCCACGAAATGGGTGCCTTTTTTACATTTTAAGTAGAACATATGCACCAATATTGAATTTTAAAATACTGTTATACTAGATGAGGGGAACTTTAATGTAGACCACATGGAGAATTCAATACATCTCATTGAAAAGTCCCAAAAGTATATGAACCAATGGCAGATCGACCATTTAACAATTCCTACAGTAAGAATGCCCATTAAAAAGCCCACATTAGTTCAACAACTGCATAGTTTGTGTCCCTGTTTTTAAGACAGTACTCACTGGGGTCAATCGGATCTTCTGTCTCCTCCTTTTTCACTCTCAAAACGTCTTCCTCCTTCACGTTTATTAAGATTGCATCCTCTTCCTCTCTAAAAGGTTCTTTCTCTTCTTTCACAATAACAGCCTCCTCTTCCTCCTTTTTCATTCTGAAAGATTCTTTCTCCAAACAGCAGACCTCCTCTTTATTAGCAAGGGAGGAGTAGTTTAGTGAGCTAGCATTAGCGACTAGCCTAGTGCTAACCTCAGTATCAATCTTTAACAAGTTTGCAAATTTAACAAGAACATTAGGTTACAGTTCACCAGTAGATACGTCAACCGAAATTAGTCTAAAACACTGAGATTAGCTCATGTACAATAACATGGTCTAAAGAATCAATCTTTCAGTTTTATGTTGTCTAGCAGGCTACCGAGGTGGTTGAAAGAGTTGGCGCTTTGTTGTTCCTGAAGAAGCGTCCCGTCCAGTCTATTATACGTCACGCAAGAAGCGTCACCTGAAAGACGCCCATCGCCATCTGCTGGCTGGAGTGGGTAACGCAGTTTGGAAACAATAGGTACTACACTTTTTGTGTTGGAAAGAACGTCATAATAATTTAACAATAAACAGATATATTTTCTCTTACGTCTTACAAATGATACTTTCCTGTACACAGACGTAGAAGCTTAATATGAATATGTGGATGATGAATAAATACTTCTACGAATAGGTAGTGTGTTAAAACACATTTCTGTTAATACTCTGTTCATTTTTCACATTCGTTTTTATTAGATGTGACCATACTTTTCCCTTAAAGCCGCGCTCTATACGATACAAATCATACTGTAAACAATAGAGCAAATGCAGCTTAAAATGAATCCCTCGACTCACCTGTGTCCCCGCACATTGACTCTATTCCGGTACCCCCTGTATATAGCCTCCACATTGACTCTGTTCAGGTACCTCCTGTATATAGCCTCCACATTGACTCTGTTCCGGTACCTCCTGTATACAGCCTCCACATTGACGCTGTAATGGTACCTCCTGTATATACCCTCCACATTGACTCTGTAATGGTACCTCCTGTATATAGCCTCCACATTGACTCTGTTCCGGTACCTCCTGTATATAGCCTCCACATTGACTCTGTTCCGGTACCTCCTGTATACAGCCTCCACATTGACGCTGTAATGGTACCTCCTGTATATACCCTCCACATTGACTCTATTCCGGTACCTCCTGTATATAGCCTCCACATTGACTCTGTAATGGTACCTACTGTATATACCCTCCACATTGACTCTGTTCCGGTACCTCCTGTATATACCCTCCACATTGACTCTGTTCCGGTACCTCCTGTAAACAGCCTCCACATTGATGCTGTACAGGGACCTCCTGTATATAGCCTCCACATTGACTCTGTAATGGTTCCTCCTGTATATAGCCTCCACATTGACTCTGTTCCGGTACCTCCTGTATATAGCCTCCACATTGACTCTGTAATGGGACCTCCTGTATATACCCTCCACGTTGACTCTGTTCCGGTACCTCCCGTATATAGCCTCCACATTGACTCTGTAATGGTACCTCCTGTATATAGCCTCCACATTGACTCTGTAATGGTACCTACTGTATATACCCTCCACATTGACTCTGTTCCGGTACCTCCTGTATATACCCTCCACATTGACTCTGTTCCGGTACCTCCTGTATACAGCCTCCACATTGATGCTGTACCGGTACCTCCTGTATATAGCCTCCACATTGACTCTGTAATGGTACCTCCTGTATATAGCCTCCACATTGACTCTGTACCGGTACCTCCTGTATATACCCTCCACATTGATGCTGTACCGGTACCTCCTACCTGCTGTACATTACCTCTGTAATGGTACCTCCTGTATACAGCCTCCACATTGACTCTGTACCGGTACATCCTGTATATACCATCCACATTGAGTTACTTCCGGCGCCGACAGAGATGGCCGCCTCGCTTCGCATTCCTAGGAAACGATGCAGTTTTTTGTTTTTTTTACGTGTTACTTCTTACATTAGTACCCCAGGTCATCTTAGGTTTCATTACATACAGTCGAGAAGAACTACTGAACATAAGAGCAGCGTCAACTCACCATCAGTACGACCAAGAATATGACTTTCACGAAGCGGATCCTGTGTTCTGCCTTTCACCCAGGACAACGGAATGGATCCCAGCCGGCGACCCAAAAAAAGGACTTCGTAAAAGGGGGAAACGGAGCGGTCTTCTGGTCAGACTCCGGAGACGGGCACATCGTGCACCACTCCCTAGCATTCTTCTCGGCAATGTCCAGTCTCTTGACAACAAGGTTGATGAAATCCGAGCAAGGGTAGCATTCCAGAGGGACATCAGAGACTGTAACGTTCTTTGCTTCACGGAAACATGGCTCACTGGAGAGACGCTATCAGAATCAGTGCAGCCAGCTGGTTTCTCCACGCATCGCGCCGACAGAAACAAACATCTTTCTGGTAAGAAGAGGGGCGGGGGCGTATGCTTCATGGTTAACGTGACGTGGTGTGATCATAACAACATACAGGTACTCAAGTCCTGCTGTTCACCTGATTTAGAATTCCTCACAATCAAATGTCGACCGCATTATCTACCAAGGGAATTCTCTTCGATTATAATCACAGCCGTATATATTCCCCCCAAGCAGACACATCGATGGCTCTGAACAAACTTTATTTGACTCTTTGCAAACTGGAATCCATTTATCCGGAGGCTGCATTCATTGTAGCTGGGGATTTTAACAAGGCTAATCTGAGTCTTCAGAGATAGATGGGAGAGGTTTAGGGTAACTGAAGGATAGGACTGGGTGGTCTTCAGAGATAGATGGGAGAGGTTTAGGGTAACTGAAGGATAGGACTGGATGGTCTTCAGAGATAGATGGGAGAGGTTTAGGGTAACTGAAGGATAGGATTAAAAACAAACTAAATATAACTATTGTATAACACATTGTCTGTAAAATGTACATAGTATGTATAAGCTGGACATAGAAGCCTGAAAGTTGTTGTTCATTAGTTTCCTCCAATTAGGGAAGGGGTGATAGGGTTAGTGGAACACAAAGGAAAATATATGTTTATACATACAGTGCCTTTAGAAAGTATTACAAATGTATATGTATTTTTAAACAGAAATAACTTATTTACATAAGTATTCAGACCCTTTGCTATGAGAATCGAAATTGAGCTCAGGTGAATCTTGTTTCCATTGATCATCCTTGAGATGTTTCTAGAACTTCATTGGTGTCCACCTGTGGTAAATTCAGTTGATTGAACATGTGTATATAAGGTCCCACAGTTTATAGCGCAAGTCAGAGCAAAAACCAAGCCATGAAGTCAAAGGAATTGTCCGTAGAGCGCCGGCACAGATATGGGGAAGGGAGACAACAACAAAAAATATGCCGCATTGAAGTTCCCAAAGAACACAGTGGCTACCATCGTTCTTAAAAGGAAAAGTTTGGAACCACCAAGGCTCTTCCTAGAGCTGGCCGCCTGGCCAAACTGCGCAATCAGGGGAGAAGGGCCTTGGTCTGGGAGGTTACCAAGAACCTGATGGTCACTGACAGAGATCTAGAGTTCCTCTGTGGAGATGGGAGACACCAACACTTGCCTAAATAGCCCATATGCCACCATAGGAAGTGTTATGTGTTGTTTGCGATGAGCCTTGGTCAATTTAGCTCAGAGTATGCCACCCTATTCTATCTGTCACCTTTTTTAAATTTATTTTTTTCACCTTTATTTAACCAGGTAGGCTAGTTGAGAACAAGTTCTCATTTACAACTGCGACCTGGCCAAGATGAAGCATAGCAGTGTGAACAGACAACACAGAGTAACACATGGAGTAAACAATTAACAAGTCAATAACACAGTAGGAAAAATAGTCTATATACATACCTAATCCTGCCTAATAGGCAGGCCAATCCTGGAGGAAAGTATTGGCTGTAAGAAGTAAGAACATAACATCTGGTTATTTTTAAATGACTTCTTATGACATTGCTTGCCAGACTGAACATTGTAATTCATATTTTCCAATTTGCGTTACCCACTCCAGTCAGCAGATGGCGATATGAATTTTTAGGGTTTTGCTTCTTACGTGACGTATAATCCAGTGGACGGGACAGGAGGCTTCTTCAATCGCGGCAAAAGGCTTGTGTTTTAACCACGCTGTGCTTTGCTAGCAAACCTAAAACCGAAACATTGGAGCTCTTTAGACCAATCTTGTGTATATTACTTTTAGTGTTTTCAACATAATTCTGTTTACATATCTACTGGTTCATTTAAACGTAATTTGCTTGTTAAATTAGCAAATGTGTTACATTGATACTGCACTAGGCTAATCTCCCGGAGCATAAACTCACTAATCTAGACGGAGAAAGAAACTGGTGAAAGGAGGCAAAGAAGCTTGAAGAATGAATAAGGAGGCGATCACATTGAAACAAGAGGATGATATTACAGTGAAAGAGGAATATGGGAACGAGGTTGTCAAAGTGGAAAAAGAGGTAGAAGCTTTCAGAATCAAAAAGGAGGAAGATGCCGTAAAATTGAAAGAGGAGGAAGACCCTTTTGGAGTAAAAGAGGAGGATATCTCAATAAAAGAGGAAGACGTTTTGGGAGTGAAAAATGAGACTGAAGATCCGATTACCACCAGTGAGTACTGTCTTAAAAACGGGCACAAACTATGCAGTTGTTTTTAAAGGGGCATTATACTGAAGTTCTACACTTGAATATGTTGTTCAGTACTGTAGGAATTGTTTATTAAGTGGCAATCTGCCATTGGTATATATATTTTTGGAACTTCAAAGATGGATTTATTGAATTCTCTATGTGGTCTATATTAAAGTGCACTTATTCTAGTATAGCCGGGTTTTAAAATATAATATACACTGCATTTCTACTTAAAATATCAAGTGGACGCAAAATGCACCCATTTTGTGGAATGGCCCTTTTACATTTGCATCACAGTGGTGGGAAAAGTACGCAAGTAAAAGTGAGTCACCCAGTAAAATACTACTTGAGTAAAAGTTAAAATATACTGAAGTATCAAAAGTATATAAATCATTTCAAATTCCTTATATTAAGCAAACCAGATGGTGCCATTTTCTTGTTTGTTTTTATTTTATTGACGGATAGCCAGGGACACACTCCAACTCTCTGACAATCTACAATTGAAACGTGTGTTTAGTGAGTCCACCAGATCAGAGGCAGTAATGATTACCAGGGATGTTCTCTTGATTAGTGAGTGAATTGGACCATTTTCCTGTCCTGCTAAGCCTTTGAAATGTAATGAGTACTTTTGGGTGTCAGGGAAATGTATGGAGTAAAAAGTACATTTTCTTTATGTATGTAGTGAAGTAAAAGTACAATTAGTCAAAAATAGTAAAGTACAGATTCCCCGGAAAGCTACTTAAATAGTACTTTTAAGTATTTTTTACTTAAGTACTTTACACCACTGATCACACACAATATAAAAAAACCACAATTAAAGTGTCTAATTTAGTCCCCTTTTAGATATGTATTCATTCCTCCTGTAAGACTCTGTGATTGCAATAGAAGTTGATAAGTTTACCATATTTTTGATGTTCTCATTCACACAGGAGACAGACATGACTATCGTGGATCCTCTGGGGAGCTTCAACAACATCCTGATGCTGATGAAGTAGAGAAGAGTCTCTCCAGATCAGAACACCAGATGGTACAGCTTGGTTTGGTCTAGCATACAGCTTGGGGTCTCAGGGTCTGGTCTGGGCTTCTGTAAAGCACTTTTTCAACAGTGACATCAGCATCCATAATGATATGCGTCTGTGTCCCCTCTTTATGGTTACCAGGACAACGCTAGCCCCTCCTCCCTCCCGGAGTCCCCGTTTCGTACCTCTTCCGGTAGCACCTTACTGCTGGGTAGGAAGAGGTTGTCTGTGCTGCTGGTGGACTGCAGGAAAACAATGGGGCTGAGTGGAACTGTGAGAGGAGGAGAAGAGAAGAAAGGATCAGATTTGACTCATCAAAGAAAGTGCTGGAGTTTAGTTTGAACAAATATAATAGATCTTCCCACTGGTATCTGTTACCAGGACAACCAGCAGAGTTCTGTTAGTTGACATGAAGATGGACTAGTATCTTTTACCAGTGGGGCTGTCCCCGACTAATACAAATCTTGTTTGACTTAGCCACCTGTTCTTTTCACCAATCAATTGGTGCAAATGTTAAACATGTATTTCTATATATACACTACCGTTGAAAAGTTTGGGGTCACTTAGAAATGTCCTTGTTTTTGAAAGAAAATCATTTTTTTGGTCCATTAAAATAACATTGACAATCAAAGCCACAAATGCTGATGCTCCAGATACTCAACTAGTCTACAGGAGGCCAGTTTTATTGCTTCTTTCATCAGAACAACAGTTTTCAGCTGTGCTAACATAATTGCAAAAGCGTTTTCTAATGTTCGATTCGCATTTTAAAATGATAAACTTGGATTAGCTGATAATGGGCCTCTGTAGATAATAATGGGCCTCTATGTAGATAATCAGCCATTTTCCGCCTCAACATTAGCAATGTCTACACTGTATTTATGATAAATTTAATGTTATTTTAACTGACAAAAGGACATGTATATCCTAACACGATCCGTGTTGTAAACAGCATTCTGCATGAATTCCGACTCAACTTGCAACAAAACAATTTTATGAAATCAAATTTTAGCAATCAAACATAGCTTAACACGGTCAAGTTCGGTTTCTGTGCAATCCTCAGACACTCTAGAAGGCAACCAAACATGTTTCATAATTCTACATTACGTATTGGCTATACAAGACCTGAATTAGCCCATGAAGGTTCTTGGACCAATGACCACCGATCGTTTTGAAACCTAGCTAGATAGCCAATGAGCTGGGATTTCCAGCAGTATGTGAACGCCGTTTGTAGGACAAACAGCCATCATGCTAGAGCTGTGCACAACAGAGTTCATTCTCTGGTGAAAGGAAACCAGATGCACGGTAGTTTACGTTTCACAGCAGTTCGTTCTCTTCTACAGACTTCTCAAGTCTGAAAAAGTTAAACATGGTTACTAAGAGTGGAAAAGCTAAATCTCAGTCCAAGTATAATCATTTTGATGATATTATTGCAGAAATTGACCAGGAGAGTGACACAGAAGGAATGGATGAGGACTCTGTGAGCGACCAGAGTTTTGATTCCAGCGCGGAAGAAATGTTTTTGGAAGGAGAAGATCCACTTTTTGATCAGTAAGTAAAACAAGTTTTTACTTCTCATGCTAATGCAGTTGTTTAAATGGTTGCATATTTGTTTATATATATATATATATACATACACACACACACACACACACACACACACACACACACACACACAGTCAGAGTTTACATACACTTAGTTTGGAGTCCTTAAAACTCGTTTTTCAGCCACTCCACAAATTTCTTGTTAACCTCTCTGGTACAAGTGCGTCCCACCTCGACAACAGCCAGTGAAATTGCAGGGCGCCAGATTAAAAACAACAGAAATCCCATAATTAAAATTCCTCAAACATACAAGTATTATACACCATTTTAAAGATAAACTTGTTGTAAATCCATCCATATTGTCCTGTTTCAAATAGGCTTTACGGCGAAAGCACACCAAACAATTGTTAGGTCAGCCCCTAGCCACAGAACCATACAGTCATTTTCCAACCAAGGAGAGGTGTCACAAAAGTCAGAAATAGCGATTAAAATTAATCACTTACCTCTGATCATCTGGTGGCACTCCCAGGTCTCCATGTTAAACAATAAATGTTTGTTTTGTTCGATAATGTCCCTCTTTATGACCAAAAACCCAATTTTTGTTCGCACGTTTAGTCCAGTAATCCGAAGGTGCGGGCACAAAGTCCAGACAAAGTTTTTAAAAAGTACAATAAAAGTTTGTAGAAACATGTCAAACTGTAGTATGATCTAAAATAAGGACGCGCAACAATGAGGTTCTAGCTCCAGCCTGTTTATTAACCTAACCCTTGCATGTCCTACATAGGTACGGATAACCCCAAGGGACATTTTCAATCCTCAGGTTGTTTTTGTCATAAATAATAAAATAATATTTCAACCGGAGAAAAGCTTCGTCAATAGAAAAGGAGAAACAAGTAAGACGCGCTTGGCTCATGTCTGGAAATGTCCACTGTCCTCTCATTGAAAGTGCTGTATCGCCCTCATTTTTCAGAGTAAAAGCCTGAAACAATGCCTAAACACTGGTCACATGTAGAGGAAGCCATAGAGCTCGTGAACTGGGTCTTAAATCTTTGTTTGGTGGAAAGGCTTTCAATGGAAAAACAGCCTTTCAAAATAATAGTATTTCCTGGTTGTATTTTCACCTGCCCATATCCATTCTGTTATACTCGCAGGCATTATTTTAAGTTTTGGAAACTTTAGTTTTCTACCCAAATCTACTAATTATATGCATACCCTAGCTTATGGACTTGAGTAGCAGACAGTTTAAAAACCTGTCTAGGACAGGCGTTCCTCTAGGGAAACGTTTAATCAAAAATTGCCCGAAATGTCATTATTATAAATTAAATCAGAAGTGCAATACACCAAATGAAAGCTAAACCTCTGGTTAATCTAGCCACCATGTCAGAATTCAAAAAGCTTTACTGCAAATGCGATTATCGATCAGAAATAGCAATAAAATTCATCAATTACCTTTTGAAGATCTTCTTCTTTTGTCAACACTAAAGGTCACGACAAAACAATAGTGTCGTTTTGTTCGATATAATCCATTTTTATAGCCTAACAGGAAACATTTTGTAAACGGCTTGTCGTAAATTCCGTGTCCTTCAACTTTGGACGTAACGTTCAATGTAATTACTCAATCTAAACGGACGTTTATCGAGTCATGTTTGGTTTCATTGCATTCCTCTGTTTGTTAGTAAAACAACCACACTTCACGGTCCTTTTCCGGGACATATTGACCGAAAGGAACTGATTTGAACACTGCAAACAATGACCTAATTGCGCACCAATGATATGATCGGTTCCTCGTTGATTGACTGTATTTCGGACCAATGACCACTGATCGTCTTGAAATCTAGCTGGGTAGATAGCCAATGAGCTCAGGTAAACGACAACATGTGATGGTTCTATCCAAATCTTTAAAATCGAAGGCAAAGACAAAGTATACAGATCTACACAATATTATTGACAAGATTGATAGAGATAGTGAGAGTGAATTACTACAAGATGAGTCAGACCAGACAGTGACTATTCTTTTCACTCTAAATGGAGAAGATTCTGTGTTGGATTGGTGAGTAACGTTGTTTGAAATGAATAATATAAAATATTATTCATTTGAGTTGTTTGAGATATATATATATATATTTTGCCATATATAAAAATATGACGAGGACATGAAATATAAAGTACACATGTGTATAAAGTAAACATTGCTCTACATTGTGGGTGTATCTGTGTGTCTGTATATATTACATATATTTTTACATGTCCATTCCATGTTTAGATAAAATACAGCACCTCACCTTAGTGGATGTTTACTTACTCTATATATAATCTGTGTCTGTTTTGTCTTTATTTCACAGTCCCAGCGATTCTGATTGGGAGCCCATACTGCCAAGGTGCAAATCCCCCACTGAAGCTGGTCCTTCCAGCCGGACCCCTGCTGTCTCCGGCACCACACCTACCCCCGCCCGGCCATCAAGAGGTGTGAAGCCGGTGACAAAGAAGCGGAGGAAGGGAAGTGTGGAACCTGCTGGCAGTGCGGAGGAGGGTCGTTGGCACTCTGTGCTGGAGGAGGATGTGGCCCCACCACCTCCAATTTTCAGACCAAAGAGGCCACCAGGTCCTCAGCTGGACATGAACTCCAAGTACAGCCCCATGCAACTTTTTCAGTTGTTTTTCACCTCGGCAGTTGTTGATTCCCTGGTGTTGAACACTAATAAGTACGGAGCTAAGAAGCAGGCAGGCAAGAAAGAGACATGGAAGCCCATTTCCAGGTCAGATCTTTTTTGTTACTTTTCTATGGTCATTTACATGGGTCTTGTGAAGCTAAAAACCCTGAAGGACTACTGGAAATCTGCACCCCTCTATCAACTGCCTTTCCCCACCACGGTCATGTCATGCAAAAGGTTTCTGACAATCTCACGGGCGCTTCATATCAGTGACCCAGAAGTTGATAAGGACAACGAGACGAAACGAGGCACGGCAAGGTTTGATAAGCTCTGCAAAATTAAACCTCTCTACCTCGACATCATTGAGGCCTGCAATACTTATTTTCAGCCTGCCCAGAACCTTTCCATAGATGAGAGGATGGTAGCCTCAAAGGCCAGAAATGGCCTAAAACACTACATGCGTAACAAACCGACTAAATTGGGTTACAAACTGTTTGTTTTGGCCGATTCTGCGTCTGCATACACGTGCAATTTTTTTGTCTATGAGGGTAAGAACAGTTGTGCGACCGGTAAGGGATTTAGCTATGACTCCGTTATGCAGTTATTAGATTTTCAGCTGCTAGGGAAGGGCTACAAACTGTTTGTGAATAACTTTTACACAAGCCCTACCCTGTTCACAGACCTGAGGAAGCTGGATGTGTGGGCCTGTGGCACCATTCGGACCAACAGAGTGGGCTTTCCGAAAACCAGGGTGAACGACATGCCTAAGCAGGCTGAGCGGGGTACCATGAGATGGATCCGTGAAGATGGCCTGCTGTTTGTGAAGTGGGTGGACACCAGAGAGGTGGCGATGTGCTCCACTATCCACAAGTCCTTCAGTGGTGATCACGTCGTCAGGCGTGTGAAGGACGCTACAGGGGCATGGACCACCAAAAATGTCTCCATTCCAACTGCAGTAAAGGACTACAACAAGAGCATGGGGGGAGGTGTGGGCCTATCATATGCGCTGATAGGATACTATAATGTTCTCCACAAAACCATGAAATGGTACAAGACATTGTTTTATCATTTCATTGACATTTCTGTGGTGAATGCCTTCATCCTCCAGAAGGAAATGGCCAAGAGCTGTGGACAGCCCCCCATCTCACAGCTAGCCTTCAGAGAGCTGCTCATCCAGGAGCTTGCTAGCTACAGCACTGTAGCACCTTCATTCCCCTCTACCTCTGTCCCTTCTGCTCCTTCAACCAGTGGTGTGCACATGCTTAAATTCCTTATTGCAGGCAGGAATGAGTGCAAAAGGGGCTTAGTAAGGAGGCTTCGTTGTGCTCTTTGCCACAAGAAATCCTCTGTCGGCTGCACCACCTGTTCAGTGACCCTCTGCTTCACAGCAGAAAGAGACTGCTATGGGCTATGGCATCAGCAGCACAATATTGTGTAGAGGGTCTTCACATTATTGAACATTGAGGGTAAATAATATTGTGTTTAGGGATGTTGTAGAGAGGTTTGGGAGGGTTGTGGAGGTGTTTGGGGATGTTGTAGAGAGGTTTGGGAGGGTTGTGAAAGTATTTGTTGGGGATGTTGTAGAGAGGTTTGGGAGGGTTGTGAAGGTGTTTGTTGGGGATGTTGTAGAGAGGTTTGGGAGGGTTGTGAAAGTGTGTTCTCTATGTTGATCATCGTAACTCATTTGAATGTAACCTATACACACAAATGGAAGTACGGAGGTAGTTTTGTGCCCCCAAAAATAAGGGGTTAAATATATGTAAAACAATATAAAATATTACCTGAGCTTTCTTATATCGCCTAAATATAGGACAGACACTTCAAAGTGTAAAGCCTTATTACTTAAAACAAATATATAGGTATTTTTTTCCAGTTATAAAATGTGTTTTCAATGCATTTCTATGGGCAATATTAGTAAAGCCCAAATTCAATATTTGATTTAAATATATATATATATAAATATATATTCAGTACCAGTCAAAAGTTTGGACACACCTACTCATTGCAGGGGTTTTCTTTATTTGAACTTTTCTACATTACCAAGAGTGTTGCAAAGCTGTCATCAAGGCAAAGGGTGGCTACTTTGAAGACTCTCAAACATAAAATATATTTAGATTTGTTTAACACTTTTTTGCTTCCTACATGATTCTATATGTGTTATTTCATAGTTTTGATGTCTTCACTATTATTCTACAAAGCAGAAAAAAGTTTAAATAATGAAAATCTCTGGAATGAGTAGGTGTGTCCAAACTTTTGACTGGTACTGTATATATATATAAATAAATAAAATATTGAATTTGGGCTTTACTAATATTGCCCATAGAAATGCAATGAAAACACGTTTATAACTGGATTAAAATACCTATATATTTGACTAAGGTTTTGAAGTGTCCAAACTTTTGACTGGTATTACACATATATATATATATTTATACCTAAAGGGGTCCTAGAATAAAAAATCAAACATCTAAATAATCCACAGTATGGCCATCTTAAAACAATTCCAACCAATAAAATACAGCTACATTTGGAGAGGACAGCATTCGGAAAATATTCAGACACCTTGACTTTTTCCAGATGTTGTTTACGTTACAGCCTTATTCTAAAATGTATTAAATTAAGTTTTTCCGTCATCACAATAACCCATAATGACAAAGCAAAAACATGTTTTTAGGAATTTGAACTGAAATACTACATTTACATAAGTATTCAGACCCTTTACTCAGTACTTTGTTGAAGCACCTTTGGCAGTGATTACAGCCTCAAGCCTTCTTGGGTATGACAACACAAGCTTGGCACACCTGTATTTGGGTAGCTTCTCCCATTCTTCTCTGCAGATCCTCTCAAACTCTGTCAGGTTGGATTGGGAATGTTGCTGCACAGCTATTTTCAGGTCTCTCCAGAGATGTTCGATCAGGTTTAAGTCCGGGCTCTGGCTGGGCCACTCAAGGACATTCAGAGACTTGTCCTGAAGTCACTCCTGTGTTATCTTGGCTGTGTGCTTAGGGTCGTTGTCCTGTTGGAAGGTGAACCTTTTCCCCAGTTTGAGGTCCTGAGATCTCTGGAGCAGGTTTTCATCAAGGATCTCTCTGTACTTTTCTCTGTTCATCTTTGCCTGCGTTGTGATCTGAGGACCCATGCCAAACCTTTTCAGTCTCCTGAGGGGGAATAGGGTTTGTCGTGCCCTCTTTATATAGCCAAATTATTTTTCACTCAGGAAGCTCCGGTAAACAGTGGTTGTTGTGCACTGCTGCCACCACCAGGCCTGGAGTCCATTTTGACTTTGTTGATAGCGAGCCGTGTTAGCTAGCCGTGTTAGCTAGCCGTGTTAGCTAGCTGTCCGGCTAAAGACGTAGCAGCTAGCTGGCTACTGATCAACCTATTGTGTGTATTGAACATTCTTATTGGACAGCCTTACCTATAGAGTAGCACCACCACACATCAGCCCATTCTCTTCTTGAAGTCAAAGCCCCAGTGTATTGTTGCTATAGGAGTTTATGATTAATAATCCTATTCATTTCAAGCCACACTAAGATGTCACCATACTTTTCATTTAAAGCCCCACTATGTAAGACATACATCATCAGAGTGGGCCTCCAATTTAAATGTAAACAATGGAGCAAATGCATCACATGTGAATATCACTTGATTATCAGAGGAGTGTACTATGACATCAGATAGAACTACTCAGACATTCCAAATCAGGCTTCATCCATATCATGAAGGTGGATATTGATACAACCATTTCAAAAGTAATGACCGGGCTGATGGAAACAGGATATGCCTGTATACGTTTCTAAATGCCGACAGACGATTTGTTACTTCGTTTGACATGGTGGGGTCTTTTTGTGTCAGTAAAAATGTATAAACGAGAAATGGCGGCATTAATCCTTTATGCGCAAATATCGATTTAATAACGATCATATCTTAGTTAATTTGGAGTCACGCGATGATATATTGTGTGGTCCTCCCACTACGACTTGGGAACCCATGCAGTTTATTAGGCTACAGAGTAAATAAATGATGAACTTCACAGGGTGGTGAAAGTGCATGTGTTGAGCTTGATGCTCCTTTCCAATACATGTTGATGGTCTTCTTCTGGTGACATGATGATGATTGATGCTTGGTTGCCATTTGACAAATAAAATAATGTCGCTCTCATCCATAATAATCTCATCATGTCGGTAGCCTACCAGCACTGTATATGTGAGCTGTTGGCTACAGAGCGCGTGAGCACGACAAGAGCACGTTTGCTATATAACTCAACGGTTTTTCAAAACCCTCAGTAGAGTTGAAAATGCAATGGAAACCCATTTAACTTGCATTTTTCATTCAGTACATGGGAATTCAACAGGAAAACATTTTTTCCGTGCCTTACGTCATCACGCAAAGACTTTTATCCGCAATAAATATGTTTGATGCAAACGTTTCCGGTGGGAAAATGCGTATATTGTTTTATGCAGATTTGAGAATATTCACATGAAAATCTGTCGCAAATTGCATGGAAATTTAGCTACTAATGTGGATATTGATCCAACACCTGCCGCTTATTCAAACCGTCCCACTGGGCACAGACATCAGTTCAACATCTAGTTTCTATTTACATTTCTTTGATTCGTCAACAAAAGTGAATTCAACATTAAATCAACACAAAATGTCCACCTGTCATTGGATTTAGGTTGCCAGTAGGGTGAAACACAAAATGTCACCAGTCAGCGGTTACCACTTATGTAGATGGATTTTTACAAATCCAATCCGTTTTCCACATTGATCAAACATCATCACATGGATTTGTTTTGTTCAAATCAAATGTTATTGGTCACATACACATGGTTAGCAGATGTTATTGGTCACATATACATGGTTGGCAGATGTTATTGGTCACATACACATGGTTAGCAGATGTTATTGGTCACATACACATGGTTAGCAGATGTTATTGGTCACATACACATGGTTAGCAGATGTTATTGGTCACATACACATGGTTAGCAGATGTTATTGGTGACATACACATGGTTAGCAGATGTTATGGTCACATACACATGGTTAGCAGATGTTATTGGTCACATATACATGGTTAGCAGATGTTATTGGTGACATACACATGGTTAGCAGATGTTATGGTCACATACACATGGTTAGCAGATGTTATTGGTCACATACACAGGGTTAGCAGATGTTATTGGTCACATACACATGGTTAGCAGATGTTATTGGTCACATATACATGGTTAGCAGATGTTATTGGTGACATACACATGGTTAGCAGATGTTATGGTCACATACACATGGTTAGCAGATGTTATTGGTCACATATACATGGTTAGCAGATGTTATTGGTCACATACACATGGTTAGCAGATGTTATTGGTCACATATACATGGTTAGCAGATGTTATTGGTCACATACACATGGTTAGCAGGTGTTATTGTGAGTGTAGTGAAATGCTTATGCTTCTAGATCCGACAGTACAGCAGTATCAAACAGATGATATCTAACAAATTCCACAACTAAACCTAATACACATAATCCAGTAAAGGAATGGGAAATATATAAGTATAAAACATGGATGAGCAGAAACACAGCAGCTAAGATGCAATATATAGTGAAGAATAGATAGTGAATGATACAGTATTTACAGTTGAAGCTAAAGATTACATACACTTAGGTTGGAGTCATTAAAACTCATTTTTCAACCACTCTACAAATGTCTTGTTAACAAACTATAGTTTTGGCAAGTCGGTTAGGACATCTGTGTTAATGACACAAGTCCTTTTTCCAACAATTGTTTACAGACAGATTATTACACAATCCCAGTGGGTCAGAAGTTTACATACACTAAATTGACTGTGCCTTTAAACAGCCTTGGAAAATTCCAGAAAATTATGTCTATATCTTCTGATAGGCTAATTGACATCATTTGAGTCAATTGGAAGAGCACCTGTGTATGTATTTCAAGACCTACCTTGAAACTCAGTGCCTCTTTACTTGACATAATGGGAAAATAAATACAAATCTGCCAAGATCTCAGAAAAAAATGGTAGACCTCCACAAGTCTGGTTCATCCTTGGGAGCGATTTCCAAACGCCTGAAGGCGTTCCTCTGGTCTGATGAAACAAAAATAGAACCGTTTGGCCATAATGACCATCGTTATGATCGGAGGAAAAAGGGGGATGCTTGCAAGCCGAAGAACACCATCCCAACCGTGAAGCACACAGGTGGCAGCATCACGTTGTGGGCGTGCTTCGCTGCAGGAAGGACTGGGGCACTTCACAAAATATATGGCATCATGGGGGAGGAAAATTATGTGAATATATTGAAGCAACATCTCAAGACATCAGTCAGGAAGTTAAAGCTTGGTCGCAAATGGGTCTTTCAAATGGACAATGACGCCAAGCATACTTCCAAAGTTGTGGCAAAATGACTTAAGGACAACAAAGTCAAGTTATTGGAGTGGGCATCACAACGCCCTGACCTTAATGCTATAGAAAACAGATCATTTTTACCCTTTTAAAAATAGTTATAGGGGGAGGTCCAGAGGATGTCTGTCTTTGAAAGGGTCATTGTAATATTTAAGATGTCCCCTTTACTGATGACCTAAACCTAAAAGTCAAGGGGTCTGAATACTTTCCAAAGAAACTGTAAGTGATTGAGGAGAGAGCATAATTGCTATATTCTAATTAAAATCATTGACCCAAAAGGGACCACATGACCAAAGCAATGCGTGACCCATGCAGAATTAAAACAATATTCATCTTAATGAGAAATATAATCGAATAAACAAATGTTTGCATAACCAAAGACATGAAAACGGGTGGGAACATTGTATTTAGCTAGGATTTCATAAGGCCAGGAATGTCATTGAGAATAACAATAGACAATAGTTAATGTTGCTAGTTTAGGGATGAAGATAGTGAAGGTTCATCAATGTTAAGGATGTTTTTTAATTTGACGTGGAAACAATTTTTATTCAACCAGTGGGAGGCTTGTAAAAGCCCACAGGAAAGTGGAATGAGGAACTCTTCATTGAGACAATCATGAAACAGCAATCTGTGGGTGAGTTGTAGTGGATATTATAATATAAAGATCTGCTGGAGTCCAAGTCAAACCAAGATTCTTTATTTCTGAGCTCAGAGAGAACAACAGAGTTTGGTATTTGGTATTTTACTAGGATCCCCATTAGCTGTTGCAAAAGCAGCAGCTACCCCTCCTGCGGTCAACACAAAACATGACACAATTGTCACGTCTCTCGTCGGAAGGCATGGACCAAAGCGCAGCGTGGTAAGTGTTCATGATTTTTATTTAATCAAAAAACATTCGAACAAAATAACAAAGAGAAGAACGAAAAGTTCTGTAAGGCAAATCAACTATACAGAAAACAACTACCCAAAAAACACAGGTGGAAAAAGGCTGCCCAAGTATGATTCACAATTAGAGACAATGATAGACAGCTGCCTCCGATTGGGAACCACACTCGGCCAAAAACAAAGCAATAGAAAACATAGAAATAAAGAAACTGAATTCCCACCCGAGTCACCCCCTGGCCTAACCAAAATAGAGAATAAAAGCTTCTCTATGGCCAGGGCGTGGCAGCCGCTCTGTTCTGGGCCAGCTGCAGCTTTACTAGGTATTTCCTTGCAGCACTGGACCACACGACTGGACAATAATCAAGATTAGACTAAACTAGAGCCTGCAGAACTTGCTTTGTGGAGAGTAGTGTCAAAAAAGCAGAGCATCTCTTTATTATGGCTAGACCTCTCCCCATCTTTACAACCATTGAATCTATATGTTTTGACCATGACAGTTTACAATCTAAGGTAATGCCAAGTAATTTAGTCTCCTCAACTTGTTCAACAGCCACACAATTCATTACCAGATTCAGCTGAGGTCTAGAACTTAAGGAATGATTTGTACCAAATACAATGCTCTTAGTTTTAAAGATGTTCAGGACCAGTTTATTACTGGCCACGCATTCCAAAACAGACTGCAACTCTTTGTTAAGGGTTTCAGTGACTTCATTAGCTGTGGTTGCTTAGCTGTGGTTGCTGGTGCTTATATAGTTGAATCATCAGCATACATGGACACACATGCTTTGTTTAATGCCAGTGGCAGGCCATTGGTAAAAATAGAAAAGAGTAGAGGGCCTAGAGAGCTGCCCTGCGGTACATCACACTTCATATGTTTGACATTAGAGAAGCTTCCATTAAAACCCCTCTGAGTTCTATTAGATAGATAGCTCTGAATCCACATTATGGCAAAGTTTGAAAAGCCATAGCACAAACATTCTTAAACAACAGGGTCAATAATATCAAAGGCTGCACTGAAATCTAACGATAGAGCTCCCACAATCTTCTTGTTATCAATTTCACTCAACCAATCATCAGTCATTTGTGTCAGTGCAGTACATGTTGAGTGCCGTTCTCTGTAAGCATGCTGAAAGTCTGTTGTTCATTTGTTTACAGAGAAATAGCATTGTATTTGGTAAAACACATTTTTTTCCAACAGTTTGCTAAGAGCTGGCAGCAAGCTTATAGGTCTGCTGTTAGAACCAGTAAAGGCCGCTTTACCACTCTTGGGTAGTGGATTAATTTGGCTTCCCTCCAGGCAAGAGAACAAAGACCTTCCTCTAGGCTCATATTAAAAATATGTCAGATAGGAGTGGCTATAGAGTCAGCTACTGTCCTCAGTAGCTTTCCATCTAAGTTGTCAATGCCAGGAGGTTTGTCATTATTGATCGATAACAATTTTTCCGCCTCTCCCACACTAACTTTACAAAATTCAATACTTGCACTGCTTTTCTTTCATTATGTTTTTTTCCATCATTCTTTATATCATTGATCTTGGCTTCATAATAAAGTTGATTATTTTTGTTGAGTTTGGTCACATAATTTCTCAATTTGCAGCATGTAAGCCAGCCAGACTTATTAGCCACTCCTTTTGCCCCAACTCTTTCAAACATACAGTTTTTAAATTCAATATCAATCCATGGAGCCTTAACATATCTAACAGTCAGTTTCTTAACAGGTACATGTTTATCAATAATTGGAAGAAGCAATTTCATCTGGTAAAAACAGGTAAACACATTATAAGGCAACAATATAAGACAACGGGAGCACTGTGTATGTTCTCTGATGAATTGTAAGAAAAATGAGATGTGAAATATCAATATACACGCTAAGAGTAGTAATTTCTCTCTCCTGTGTGGATTCTCTAATGACGTTTAAGTGATTGTTATGAGTAATATGTTTTCCCAAAGTCTAAGCTTTTGTAAGCTTTCTCCTCTGTGTCATGCTCTTTCAGGCTTCCTAAATGGGCAAAAGCTTTGCACTCCGGGAGGAGTGGTAATGCATCTGTGTATTTTCTCATGTTGGTTCAGGCTGTTTTTATGGTAAAAACTCCTTCCACACTGGGAGCAGTGGTAAGGCTTCTCCCCTGTATGTACTAGCTCATGGGCTTTCAGGCTCCCTAACCGCTTAAAACACTTTCCACACTGGGAGCAGTGGTAAGGCTTCTTCCCTGTGTGTACTAGCCTGTGTCGTTGCAGGCTCCCTAACCGCTTAAAACACTTTCCACACCGGGAGCAGTGGTAAGGCTTCTCCCCTGTGTGTATTCTTTCGTGGTCTTTCAGATTCCCTGAATGGTTGAAACACTTGCCACACTGGGAGCAGTGGTAAGGCTTCTCCCCTGTGTGTATTCTTTCGTGGCCTTTCAGATTCCCTAACTGCTTAAAACACTTGCCACAGTGGGAGCAGTGGTAAGGCTTCTCCCCTGTATGTACTAGCTCATGGGCTTTCAGGGCCCCTAACCTGTTACAACCCTTTCCACAGTCAGAGCACTGGTGTCTTCTTGCTGGTTTGGACAACCCTGGCTCTGGTTCCTCTGAGTCTGGTCTTTCTCCTGCCAAAGACAGTGTTTAAAAGAAAAAATAGAGACTGAAAGAAACCTCCACATGATAAAATAATTATAATAAAATAATTTTGCACGCCCCATTTTTTCTGTTTTTGATTTGTTAAAAAAGTTTTAAATATCCAATAAATGTCGTTCCACTTCATGATTGTGTCCCACTTGTTGTTGATTCTTCACAAAAAAATACAGTTTTATATCTTTATGTTTGAAGCCTGAAATGTGGCAAAAGGTCGCAAAGCTCAAGGGGGCCGAATACTTTCGCAAGGCACTGTATCAATACTCTTACACAAATACTTGATTTGCTATGGTTGAAAAGCATATTTTGAAAATCTGAGATGACAGTGTTGTTAACAAAAGTCTAAGCTTGAGAGCAAATATATTTATTTCATTTGCGATTTTCATGAATAGTTAACGTTGCATTATGCTAATGAGCTTGAGGCTATAAATAGAATCCCGGATCCGGGATTGCTCGACGCAAGAAGTTAAGGAGAAGTTTATCTAAAGTTCCATGCATAACACTTGTATTTTCATCAACATTTATAATGAGTATTTCTGTAAATTGATGTGGCTCTCTGCAAAATCACTGCATGTTTTGGAACTACTGAAAATAACACGCCAATGTAAAATGAGATTTTTGGATATTAATATGCACTTTATCGAACAAAACATACATGTATTGTGTAACATGAAGTCCTGTGAGTGTCATCTGATGAAGATCAAAGGTTAGTGATACATTTTTATCTCTATTTGTGCTTTTTGTGACTCCTCTTTGGCTGGAAAAATGGCAGGGTTTTTCTGTGACTTGGTGGTGACCTAACATAATCGTTTGTGGAGCTTTCGCTGTGAAGCATTTTTGAAATCAGACACTGTGGCTGGATTAACGAGACTTTATGTTTAAAATGGTGCCTAATGCTTGAATGTTTGAGAAATTTGATTTATGAGATTTCTGTTGATTTGTATTTGGCGCCCTGCAATTTCATTGGCTGTTGGCGGCAGAACCCCGTTCCCATACAGGTTAAGACTCCATAATGTTTCATCATTAGATGCTACAGTCATCCTTTAAGACTCCATAATGTTTCATCATCAGATGCTACAGTCCTCCTTTAAGACTCCATCATGTTTAGAATGTGTCTGGAAGCGCTACTCTATTCTACTCTCATCCTTTCAGTTGTAATAATATTTAATAATAATGTTATAATAGGTAATAACTAACTTTAATAACTAGGGTTAATACCTGCCTGGCGCTCCAACAAAATATTTCTTTACCCCCCTCTAACAATACCGCTACAGAATTAGCATAGTAGGCCATGTAATTTAAGGTAATCTGAAATATTTAGGACTAACTTATACCTTGACACCCATTCTGAAACTCACTGCAGCTCTTTGTTAAGTGTTGTTGTCATTTCAGTTTCCGTGGTAGCTGACGTGTACAGTGTTGAGTCATCCGCATACAGACACACTGGCTTTACTCAAATGTCGTTGGCAAAGATTGAAAAAGGTAGGTGCCAAACAGCTGCCCTGGGGAATTCCTGATTCTACCTTGATTGTGCTGTACAGGCTTCCATTAAAGAACACTCTCTGTGTTCTGTTAGACAGGTAGCTCTGGGGCGGCAGGTAGCCTAGTGGTTAGAGCGGGAGGCCAGTAACCAAAAGGTTGCTGGATCTTATCCCCGAGATGACAAGGTAAAACTCTGTCATTCTGCCCCTGAACAAGGCCGTCATTGAAAATAAGAATTTGTTCTTAACCGACTTGCCTAGTTAAATAAAGGTTCGCTTTTATTTTTTTACTCTTTATCCACAATATAGCAGGGGGTGTAAAGCCATACGTTTTTTCAGCAGCAGACTATGATCGATAATGTCAAAAGCTGTCACGTTCTGACCTTTATTTCCTTTGTTTTGTATTTATTTAGTATGGTCAGGGCGTGAGTTGGGTGGGCAGTCTATGTTTGTTTTTCTATCATTTGGGTATTTCTATGTTTCGGCCTAGTATGGTTCTCAATCAGAGGCAGGTGTCATTAGTTGTCTCTGATTGAGAATCATACTTAGGTAGCCTGGGTTTCACTGTGTGTTTGTGGGTGATTGTTCCTGTCTTTGTGTTTGCACCAGATGGGACTGTTTTAGGTTCTCACATTTGTTGTTTTTGTTAGTTATCTCATGTGTAGTTTCTTTATAAATTAAAGAATATGAATAACCACCACGCTGCGCTTTGGTCCACCTCTCCTTCAGATGAAGAAAACCATTACAGAATCACCCACCAACCAAGGAGCAAGCGGCGTGGTAACGGGCAACGGCAAAAGCAGCAGCAGGAGAAGCAACAGAGGCAGCAGCAGCAGGAGCAGCAGCAGCAGCAGTGGGAGAGGCTGCACTATTTGAAGAGATGGACTTGGGAGGAGATTCTAGACGGTAAAGGACCCTGGGCAGAGCCAGGAGAATATTGCCGCCCCAAGGCCGAGCTGGAGGCAGCAAAAGCAGAGAGGCGGCATTATGAGGAACTAGCACGGCAGAGCGGATGGAAGCCCGAGAGTCAGCCCCAAAAATGTCTTGGGGGGGGGGGCTCACAGGGAGTATGGCTATGCCAGGTAGGAGACCTGTGCAAACTCCCTGTGGTTACCGGGGGCAAGAGAGACCGGGCAGGCACCGTGTTATGCGGTGGAGCGCACGGTGTCCCCAGTGCGGGTGCACAGCCCGGTACATTCCAGCTCCGCGTATCGGCCGGGCTAGAGTGGGCATCGAGCCAAGTGCCATGAAGCCGGCTCTACGCATCTGGTCTCCAGTGCGTCTCCTTGGGCCGGCTTACATGGCACCAACCTTGAGCACGGTGTCCCCGGTTCGCCTGCATAGCCCAGTGCGGGCTATTCCACCTCGCCGCACTGGCAGGGCGACCGGGACCATTCAACCGGGTAAGGTTGGGCATGCTCGGTGCTCAAGAGCTCCAGTGCGCCTGCACGGCCCGGTCTATCCGTCACCACCTCCACGCACCAGCCCTCCGGTGGCAGCCCCCCGCACCAGGCTGTCTCTCCGGCCCATCCTTACAGGCGCCGCTGCCTCCCGCCTATCCGGCGCCGCTGCCGGAGTCTCCCGCCTGTCCGGCGCCGCTGCCGGAGTCTGAGGCGCCAGAGCCCCTCAGCCCAGAGGCGCCAGAGCCCCTCAGCCCAGAGGCGCCAGAGCTTCCGCCCCTCTGTCCAGAGCTTCCGCCCCTCTGTCCCGAGCTGCCCCTCTGTCCAGTGGGGTCATTGAGAGGGGTGGCCATGGTTAGAAAGCCACGGAGGCGGACAATGAGGCGGACTAAGACAATGGTTAAGTGGGGTCCTGTCACGTTCTGACCTTTATTTCCTTTGTTTTGTATTTATTTAGTATGGTCAGGGCGTGAGTTGGGTGGGCAGTCTATGTTTGTTTTTCTATCATGTTTCGGCCTAGTATGGTTCTCAATCAGAGGCAGGTGTCATTAGTTGTCTCTGATTGAGAATCATACTTAGGTAGCCTGGGTTTCACTGTGTGTTTGTGGGTGATTGTTCCTGTCTTTGTGTTTGCACCAGATGGGACTGTTTTAGGTTCTCTCACATTTGTTGTTTTTGTTAGTTATCTCATGTGTAGTTTCTTTATAAATTAAAGAATATGAATAACCACCACGCTGCGCTTTGGTGCACCTCTCCTTCAGATGAAGAAAACCATTACAAAAGCCGCACTGAAGTCTAACAAAACTGCACAAACAATATTTTTATCATCATCAATTTCTCTCAGCCAATCAGTCATTTTTAAGTGCTGTGTTTATTGAAAGTCCTTCCCTATAAGCCTGATCACAGCTTTCCTCAGTATTAGTTCATTAATTAACAGTGTCTAGAGTTTAGTTTGCCTGTTAAACAGTCTTGTAAAGATATGGGGGTTGACTGGGACAGGCAATGTAACATCCATAATGTTTTAAGGATAGGTTTTTGTAAAACAAGCACCTTACATTGGATCATCTTGAAAATTTTCTCTCTAAAGCTAACTTTCATCAAGGTTTTATATGGTATATTGGTTTCTCTCTTTTCATTGGCAGAATCCTTTTTCAGTGTTATGATATTCATAACATCCATATCCACCAGTCTATCTTCCTGTCAACTAACAGAACTCTGCTGGTTGTCCTGGTAACAGATACCGTGGGCAGATCTATTGTATTTGTTCAAACTAAACTACAGCACTTACTTTGATGAGTCAAATCTGATCCTTTCATCTCTTCTCCTCCTCTCACAGTTCCACTCAGCCCCGTTGTTTTCCTGAAGTCCACCAGCAGCACAGACAACCTCTTCATACCCAGCAGTAAGGTGCGACCGGGAGAGGCACGACACATGGACTCCAGGAGGGAGGAAGGGCTAGCGTTGTCCTAGTAACCATAAAGAGGGGACACAGATGCACATCATTATGGATGCTGATGTCACTGTTGTCATAAAGTGCTCTACAGAAACCCAGCCCAAGCTGATAAAGCAAGCTGTATGCTAGACCAGACCAAGCTGTACCATCTGGTGTTCTGATCTGGAAAGACTCTTCTCTGCCTCGTCATTATCAGGATGTTGTTGAGGCTCCGCAGAGGATCCACCATAGTCATGTCTCTCTCCTGTGTGAATGAGAACATCAAACAGATGGTAAACTTATGATCTTCTATTGCAATCAGTCTTACAAGAGGCATGAATATGTCTAAAAAGAGCCTAAAATGGCCACTTTCATCTTGATTTCCTAAAAAAATATTTGTGATGCAAATGTAAAAGGGTTGTTCCACAAAATGGGTGCCTTTTTTATATTTTAAGTAGAACATACGCAGCAATATTGAATTTTAAAAGACTGTTATACTAGATGAGGGGAACTTTAATGTAGACCACATGGAGAATTCAATACATCTAATTGAAAAGTCACAAAAGTATATGAACCAATGGCAGATCGACCATTTAACAATTCCTACAGTAAGAATGCCCATGAAAAACCCACATTAGTTCAACAACTGCATAGTTTGTGTCCCTGTTTTTAAGACAGTACTCACTGGTGTCAATCGGATCTTCTGTCTCCTCCTTTTTCACTCTCAAAACGTCTTCCTCCTTCACGTTTATTAAGATAGCATCCTCTTCCTCTCTAAAAGGTTCTTTCTCTTCTTTCACTATAACAGCCTCCTCTTCCTCCTTTTTCATTCTGAAAGATTCTTTCTCCGTAAAGCAGAGCTCCGCTTCATTAGCAAGGGAGGAGTAGTTCAGTGAGCTCATGGTCAGGGATGTTAGCTAGCTAGCTAGCTAGCATTAGCGACTAGCCTAGTGCTAACCTGAGTATCAATCTTTAACAAGTTTGCCAATTGAACAAGTACATTAGGTTAAAGTTCACCAGTAGATATGTCAACCGAAATTTGTCTAAAACACTGAGATTAGCTAATGTACAATAACATGGTCTAAAGAATCAATCTTTCAGTTTTTTTTCGTGTAGCAGGCTACGGAGGTGGTTGAAAGAGATGGCGCTTTGTTGTTCTTGAAGAAGCGTCCCGTCCAGTCCATTATACGTCACGCAAGAAGCATCACCTGAAAGACGCACATCGCCATCTGCTGGTTGGAGTGGGTAACGCAGTTTGGAAACAATAGGTACCAGACTGTTTGTGTTGGAAAGAACGTCATAATAATTTAACAATAAACCGATATATTTTCTCTTACGTCTTACAAATAATACTTTCCTGTACACAGACGTAGAAGCTTAAAATGAATCCCTCGACTCACCTCGACTTCACTGACGTGATTGTCGTGATTGTCTCATGGAGGCCTTTGTAAAGCTCCTGTGCATCGCTGACATAACGGCCCTCAGCCACCAACCTGTCTGCCGTTCTCTTCAACGTTCATGATGTGGACTTAGTGGTCAAGTTCCTCAGTGCTCCGTTCCTCTCCTTGCTTCTTTTGTATGCTGTTCTCCACTGTTTACACTTCTGATGCTGGTCTCTCTCATTTAATAAATCGCCACCCACGAAGCATGGTTACCCATCGCTCGTTACCCAAAAGCCGCGGCCCTTGCAGAGTAAGGGGAACCACTACTTCAAGGTCTCAGAGCAAGTGACGTCACCGATTGAAACGCTATTTAGCGCTCACCGCTAACTAAGCTAGCACCTACTGATCAACCTATTGTGTGTATTGAACATTCATATTGGACAGTTTTACCTATAGAGTAGCACCCCCACCCATCAGCCCGTTCTCTTGAAGTCAAAGCCACAGTGTATTGTTGCTATAGGAGTTTTTAATAATCCTATTAATTTCAAGCCACACTAAGATGTCACCATACTATTCTTTTAAAGCCTCACAATGTAAGACATACATCATCAGAGTGGGCCTCCAACTAAAATGTAAACAATGGAGCAAATGCATCACATGTGAACATCACTTGATTATCAGAGGAGTGTATTATGACATCAGATAGAACTACTCAGACATTCCAAATATCACTTGATTATCAGAGGAGTGTATTATGACATCAGATAGAACTACTCAGACATTCCAAATATCACTTGATTATCGGAGGTGTGTATTATGACATCATATAGAACTACTCAAACATTCCAAATCAGGCTTCATCCATATCATGAAGGTGGATATTGATCCAACCATTTCCAAAGTAATGACCGGGCTGATGGAAACAGGATATGCCTGTACACTTTTCTAAATGCCGACAGACGATTTGTTACTTCGTTTGACATGGTGTTTTTTTTGTGTGTCAGTAAAAATGTATAAACGAGAATTGGCGGTATTAATCCTTTATGCACAAATATTGATTTAATAACGATAATATCTTAGTTAACTTGGAGTCACGCGATGATATATTGTGTGGTCCTCCCACTACGACTTGGGAAACCATGCAGTTTATTAGGCTACAGATTAAATAAATGATGAACTTCACAGGGTGGTGAAAGTGCATGTGTTGAGCTTGATGCTCCTTCCAATACATTTTGAGGGTCTTCTTCTGGTGACATGATGATGATTAATGCTTGGTTGCCATTTGACAAATAAAATAAGGTCGCTCTCATCCACAATAATCTCATCATGTAGGTAGCCTACCAGCACTGTATATGTGAGCTGTTGGCTACAGTGCACGGGACAAGAGGACTTTTGCTATATAACTCAACGGTTTTTCAAAACCATCAGTAGAGTTGAAAATGCAATGGAAACCCATTTAACTTGCGCTTTTCATCCAGTACATGGGAATTCAACAGGAAAACATTTTTCCGTGCACTACGTCATCACGCAAAGACTTTTATCCGCAATAAACCTGTTTGATGCAAACATTTCCGGTGGGAAAATGCGTATATTGTTTTATGCAGATTTGAGAATATTCACATGAAAATCTGTCGCAAATTACATGGCAATGTAGCTACTAATGTAGATATTGATCCAACACCTGCCGCTTATTCAAACCAGCCCACTTGGCAAAGACCTCAGTTCAACATTCAGTTTCTCGTTACATTTCTTTGAAACGGATTTTGGTTGCAAGTTGGGTGAAACACTAAATGTCACCAGTCACTGGTTACCAGTTGTGTGAAAATTAATAACAATACCTTTTGTAGATGGATTTTTACAAATCCAATCCGTTTTCCACATTGATCAAACATCACATGGATTTGTTTTGTTCAAATCAAATGCTAATGGTCACATACACATGGTTTGGCAGATGTTATTGTGGTGGGAACATTGTATTTAGCTAGGATTTCATAAGGCCAGGAATGTCATTGAGAATAACTATAGACAATAGTTAATGTTCCTAGTTTAGGGATGAAGATAGTGAAGGTTCATCAATGTTAAGGATGTTTTTAATTTGACGTGGAAACAACGTTTATTCAACCAGTGGGAGGCTTGTAAATACCCACAGGAAAGTGGAATGAGGAACTCTTTATTGAGACAATCATGAAATAGCAATCTGTGGGTGAGTTGTAGTGGATATTATAATATAAGAATCTGCTGGAGTCAAACCAAGATTCTTTATTTCTGAGCTCAGACAGAATAACAGAGTTTGGTATTTGGTATTTTACTAGGATCCCCATTAGCTGTTGCAAAAGCAGCAGCTACCCCTCCTGCGGTCAACACAAAACATGACACATAATTGTCATGTCTCTCGTCGGAAGGCATGGACCAAAGCGCAGCGTGGTAAGTGTTCATGATTTTTATTTAATCAAAAAACATTCGAACAAAATAACAAAGAGAAGAACGAACAGTTCTGTAAGGCAAATCAACTATACAGAAAACAACTACCCAAAAAACACAGGTGGAAAAAGGCTGCCTAAGTATGATTCACAATTAGAGACAATGATAGACAGCTGCCTCCGATTGGGAACCACACTCGGCCAAAAACAAAGAAATACAAAACATAGAAATAAAGAAACTGGAATTCCCACCCGAGTCACCCCCTGGCCTAACCAAAATAGAGAATAAAAAGCCTCTCTATGGCGTGACAATAATACAGAACATCAATAGACAAGAACAGATCAAGGACAGAACTACATACATTTTGTAAAAGGCAAACGTAGCCTACATATCAATGCATATACACAAACTACCTGGGTCAAATAGGGGAGAGGGGTTGCTTTATCTGTTTTTTGAAACCAGGTTTGCTGTTTATTTGAGCAATATGAGATGGAAGGAAGTTCCATGCAATAAGGGCCCTATATAATACTGTACGCTTTCTTGAATTTGTTCTGGAATCTTGTGAACTGTGAAAAGAGCCCCAGTGGCATGTCTGGTGGGATAAGTGTGTGTGTCAGAGATGTGTGTAATTTGACTTGTAAGAACTTTGATGATATCTGTACATTACAGGAACACCTGTGATGACAAAAGTACAATGATTCATGTTTTGCTTTAGCTTGAGATAAAGAATCAGTGGTAGACACCTTGCAAGTGCATGAAAAGGTCAACTGTACATAGTCAGATGTCTGTGTGTTGAAACTATATTTTAGGTAACAGATGGATAAAGGGAACTAAGAGTTCCTGTTGATACTATGTTCCAGTCTTACATGACTAGGTAGTGGATTAATTGGGCTTCCCTCCAGGCCTGAGAACAAAGACCTTCCTCTAGGCTCATGTTAAAAATATGTCAGATAGGAGTGGCTATAGAGTCAGCTACTGTCCTCAGTAGCTTTCCATCTAAGTTGTCAATGCCAGGAGGTTTGTCATTATTGGATCGATAACAATTGTTCCACCTGTCCCACACTAACTTTACAAAATTCAAAACTTGCACTGCTTTTCTTTCATGATGTTTTTTTTCATAATTCTTTATATCATTGATCTTGGCTTCTTAATAAGTTTATTATTTTGATTGAGTTTGGTCACATAATTTCTCAGTTTGCAGTACATAAGCCAGCCAGATGTGCAGCCATACTTATTAGCCACTCCTTTTGCCCCAACTCTTTCAAACATACAGTTTTTAAATTCCTCATCAATCCATGGAGCCTTAACAGTTAACAGTCAGTTTCTTAACAGGTACATGTTTATCAATAATTGGAAGAAGCAATTTCATCTGGTAAAAACAGGTAAACACATTATAAGGCAACAATATAAGACAATGGGAGCACTGTGTATGTTCTCTGATGAGTTGTGAGTCAATGAGATGTGAAATATCAATATACATGCTAAGAGAAGTAATTTCTCTCTCCTGTGTGGATTCTCTAATGACGTTTAAGTGATTGTTATGAGTAATATGTTTTCCCAAAATCGAACCTTCTGTAAGCCTTCTCCTCTGTGTCTCATGTTATTTCAGGCTTCCTAAATGGGCAAAAGCTTTGCATCCTGGGAGGAGTGGTAATGCATCTCCCCTGTGTGTATTATCTTGTGCTGTTTCAGGGTCCCTAACTGGTTGAAACACTTGCCACACTGGGAGCAGTGGTAAGGCTTCTCCCCTGTGTGTATTCTCTCGTGCTGTTTCAGGGCCCCTAACTGGTTAAAACACTTGACACAGCGGGAGCAGTGGTAAGGCTTCTCTCCTGTATGTATTCTTTCGTGTCTTTTCAGATCCCCTTCCCCGTTGAAACACTTGCCACACTGGGAGCAGTGGTAAGGCTTCTCCCCTGTGTGTATTCTTTCGTGTTTTTTCAGATACCCTGCCCAGGTGAAACACTTTCCACACTGGGAGCATTGGTAAGGCTTCTCCCCTGTGTGAGTTTTCTCATGGGCTTTCAGGTGTCCTTTCTCGCTATACATCTTTTCACATTGCGAGCAATGGTAAGGCTTCTCCCCTGTGTGTATTCTCTCATGTCGTTTCAGCTTCCCCAAATCGTTAAAACCCTTTCCACACTGGGAGCAGCGGTAACGATTTTCCCCTGTGTGTATTACCTTGTGCTGTTTCAGGGTCCCTAACTGGTTGAAACACTTTCCACAGTGGGAGCAATGGTAAGGCTTCTCCCCTGTGTGTATTCTCTCATGTCGTTTCACCTTGCCCAAATCGTTAAAACGCTTTCCACAGTGGGAGCAATGGTAAGGCTTCTCCCCTGTGTGTATTCTCTCATGTCGTTTCAGCTTCCCCAAATCGTTACAACCCTTTCCACACTGGGAGCAGTGGTAAGGCTTCTCCCCTCTGTGTATTCTCTCATGTCGTTCCAGCTTCCCCAAATCGTTAAAACGCCTTCCACACTGGGAGCAGTGGTAAGGCGTATCCCCTGTGTGTATTCTCCCGTGTCGTTTCAGCTTTCCCAAATCGTTAAAACCCTTTCCACACTGGGAGCAGTGGTAAGGCTTCTCCCCTGTGTGTATTCTCTCATGTCGTTTAAGCTCATTTAAGTGGTTACAACCCTTTCCACAGTGGGAACACTGGTGTCTTCTTGCTGGTTTGGACGTCCCTGGCTCTGGTTCCTCTGAGTCTGGCCTTTCTCCTGCCAAAGACAAGTGTGTTTTTTAAAATAGAGACCCGAATGAAACCTCCATAAGAGGGTAAATCCTAATCAGATCCCTCAATAACCTAAGGCCAGTTTTAACAATCTCAGTGTGATTTTAAAACAAATGTTGTCGAGTTTCCTGGTAATTACTGACAATGTTTACACTACTTATTTATTCATTCTGTTTGTCAGAACACAAAAAACTAAACAGTTCTAGGACACTCAAGACACAATCGAGCAGTTAGTTCTAAATATATAACTTTAATAGCTGTATGATACAGAATGCGACCTACAGTAGTGGCCAAAAGTTTTGAGAATGAAAAATATTAATTTCCACAAAGTTTGCTGCTTCAGTGTCTTTAGATATTTTTGTCAGATGTTACTATGGAATGCTGAAGTATACTTACAAGCATTTCAAAAGTGTCAAAGGCTTTTATTTACAATGACATGAAGTTGATGCAGTGTCAATATTTGCAGTGTTGAACCTTCTTTTTCAAGACCTCTGCAATCTGCCCTGGCATGCTGTCAATTACCTTCTGGGCCACATCCTGACTGATGGCAGCCCATTCTTGCATAATCAATGCTTGGAGTTTGTCAGAATTTGTGGGTTTTTGTTTGTCCACCCACCTCTTGATGATTGACCACAAGTTCTCAATAGGATTAAGGTCTGGGGAGTTTCCTGGCCATGGACCCAAAATACTGATGTTTTGTTACCCTTGCCTTATGGCAAGGTGCGCCATCATGCTGGAAAAGGCATTGTTCGTCACCGAACTGTTCCTGGATGGTTGGGAGAAGTTGCTCTTCGAGGATGTGTTGGTACCATTCTTTATTCATGGCTGTGTTCTTAGGCAACATTGTGAGTGTGTCCACACCCTTGGCTGAGAAGCAACCCCACACATGAATGGTCTCAGGATCCTTTACTGTTGGCATGACACAGGACTGATGGTTGCGCTCACCTTGTCTTCTCCGGACAAGCTTTTTTCCAGATGCCCCAAACAATCGGAAAGGGGATTCATCAGAGAAAATGACTTTACCCCAGTCCTCAGCAGGTCAATCCCTGTAACTTTTGCAGAATATCAGTCTGTCCCTGATGTTTTTCCTGGAGAGAATTGGTTTCTTTGCTGTCCTTCTTGACACCAAAAGTCTTCGCTTCACTGTGCGTGCAGATGCACTCACACCTGCCTGCTGCCATTCCTGAGCTCTGTACTGGTGGTGCCCCGATCCCGCAGCTGAATCAACTTTAGGAGATGGTCCTGGCACTTGCTGGACTTTCTTGGGTGCCCTGAAGCCTTCTTCACAACAATTGAATGGCATTTTAATGGCATCGGACCGAGGCTCTGCATCTGTCCTCGTGCTCCTAGACCTTAGTGCTGCTTTTGATACCATCGATCACCACATTCTTTTGGAGAGATTGGAAACCCAAATTGGTCTACACGGACAAGTTCTGGCCTGGTTTAGATCTTATCTGTCGGAAAGATATCGGTTTGTCTCTGTGAATGGTTTGTCCTCTGACAAATCAACTGTAAATTTCGGTGTTCCTCAAGGTTCCGTTTTGGGACCACTATTGTTTACACTATATATTTTACCTCTTGGGGATGTTATTCATTCATTAATGTTAACTTTCACTGCTATGCGGATGACACACACAGCTGTACATTTCAATGAAACATGGTGAAGCCCCAAAATTACCCTTGCTAGAAGCATGTGTTTCAGACATAAGGAAGTGGATGGCTGCAAACTTTCTACTTTTAAACTCGGACAAAACAGAGATGCTTGTTCTAGGTCCCAAGAAACAAAGAGATCTTCTGTTGAATTTGACAATTAATCTTAATGGTTGTACAGTCGTCTCAAATAAAACTGTGAAGGACCTCGGCGTTACTCTGGACCCCGATCTCTCTTTTGAAGAACATATCAAGACCATTTCAAGGACAGCTTTTTTCCATCTACGTAACATTGCAAAAATCTGAAACTTTCTGTCCAAAAATGATGCAGAAAAATTAATCCCTGCTTTTGTCTCTTCTAGGTTAGACTACTGCAATGCTCTACTTTCCGGCTACCCGGATAAAGCACTAAATAAACTCCAGTTAGTGCTAAATACGGCTGCTAGAACCAAAAATTTTGATCATATTACTCCAGTGCTAGCCTCTCTACTACACTGGCTTCCTGTCAAAGCAAGGGCTGATTTCAAGGTTTTACTGCTAACCTACAAAGCATTACATGGGCTTGCTCCTACCTATCTCTCTGATTTAGTCCTGCCGTACATACCTACACGTACGCTACGGTCACAAGACGCAGGCCTCCTAATTGTCCCTAGAATTTCTAAGCAAACAGCTGGAGGCAGGGCTTTTTCCTATAGAGCTCCATTTTTATGGAACGGTCTGCCTACCCATGTCAGAGACGCAAACTCAGTCTCAACCTTTAAGTCTTTACTGAAGACTCATCTCTTCAGTGGGTCATATGATTGAGTGTAGTCTGGCCCAGGAGTGGGAAGGTGAACGGAAAGGCTCTGGAGCAACGAACCGCCCTTGCTGTCTCTGCCTGGCCGGTTCCCCTCTTTCCACTGGGATTCTCTGCCTCTAACCCTATTACAGGGGCTGAGTCACTGGCTTACTGGGGCTCTCTCATGCCGTCCCTGGAAGGGGTGCGTCACCTGAGTGGGTTGATTCACTGATGTGGTCATCCTGTCTGGGTTGGCGCCCCCCCCCTTGGGTTGTGCCATGGCGGAGATCTTTGTGGGCTATACTCAGCCTTGTCTCAGGATGGAAAGTTGGTGGTTGAAGATATCCCTCTAGTGGTGTGGGGGCTGTGCTTTGGCAAAGTGGGTGGGGTTATATCCTTCCTGTTTGGCCCTGTCCGGGGGTGTCCTTCGGATGTGGCCACAGTGTCTCCTGACCCCTCCTGTCTCAGCCTCCAGTATTTATGCTGCAGTAGTTTGTGTCGGGGGGCTAGGGTCAGTTTGTTATATCTGGAGTACCTCTCCTGTCCTATTCGGTGTCCAGTGTGAATCTAAGTGTGCGTTCTCTAATTCTCTCTCTCTCTCGGAGGACCTGAGCCCTAGGACCATGCCCCAGGACTACCTGACATGATGACTCCTTGCTGTCCCCAGTCCACCTGACCGTGCTGCTGCTCCAGTTTCAACTGACCTGAGCCCTAGGACCATGCACCAGGACTACCTGACATGATGACTCCTTGCTGTCCCCAGTCCACCTGACCGTGCTGCTGCTCCAGTTTCAACTGACCTGAGCCCTAGGACCATGCCCCAGGACTACCTGACACGATGACTCCTTGCTGTCCCCAGTCCACCTGACCGTGCTGCTGCTCCAGTTTCAACTGTTCTGCCTTATTATTATACGACCATGCTGGTCATTTATGAACATTTGAACATCTTGGCCATGTTCTGTTCTAATCTCCACCCCACATAGCCTGGTTCCTCTCTAGGTTTCTTCCTAGGTTTTGGCCTTTCTAGGGAGTTTTTCCTAGCCACCGTGCTTCTACACCTGCATTGCTTGCTGTTTGGGGTTTAAAGCTGGGTTTCTGTACAGCACTTTGAGATATCAGCTGATGTACGAAGGGCTATATAAATAAATTTGATTTGAACCGCTCTCCTTGAAGTTCTTGATGATCCAATAAATGGTTGATTTTGGTGCAATCTTACTGGCAGCTATATCCTTGCCTGTGAAGCCCTTTTTGTGCAAAGCAATGATGACGGCACCTGTTTCCTTGCACGTAACCGTGGGTGACATATGAAGAGCAATGATTCCAAGCACCACCCTCCTTTTGAAGCTTCCAGTTTTGGGGGGGGATTCAGTTCAATTGCATGGAAAATAGGGACATTGTAATTGATTGCAATTCATCTGAACACTCTTCATAACATTCTGGAGTATATGCAAAAAGCCATCATACAAACTGAGGCAGCAGATTTGGTGAAAATTAAGATGTGTCATTCTCAAAACTTTTGGCCACGACTGTACACACTTCCTTAAACATAAAATAAGTAAATAAGTCATTTTAAGTGGAAGTCCAAAACTTGTTTTTATGTTGAAGACACAAAGCACATCAGTAAAATCTCCCCGTTGTTGAAAGGGTTCAACACCTGCTGTTTTAGTGGCCCAATTTCTTATTTAGACGTTCACAGATTTAACATTTTGACTATCGCTGATGTCATATTTTGGGTAAAGTAAAAAATAAAGTGAAATATTTGGAAAGATGTTCCTAAAACTGATAATAACTACAATAAACTAATTATAAATGCAACATGTAAAGTGTTGGATGTTTAATGAGCTGGGAAAAAAAGATTGCAGAATTTTTTACATCCCTGTTAGTTAACATTTATTCTCTGCCAAGATAATCCATCAACCTGACAGGTGTGGCATATCAAGAAGCTGATTGAACAGCTTGATTATTACACAGGTGCACCTTGTGCCGGGGAAAATAAAAGGCCACTCTAAAATATGCAGTTTTGTCACAACACAATGCCACAGATGTCTCAAGTTTTGAGGGTGCGTGCAATTGGCATGCTGACTGCAGGAATATCCACTAGAGTGGTTACCAGATAATTGAATGTTCAATTCTCTACCAGAAGCCTTGCAACGTCATTTTAGAGAATTTGGCAGTACATCCAACTGGCCTCACAACCACAGACCACATATAACGACGCCAGCCCAGGATCCCCACAGCATCTGAGACCAGCCACCCGAGTTGTATTTCTATTTGTAATGAAGCCCTTTTGTGGGGAAAAACTCATTCTGATTGGCTGGGCTTGGCTCCGCAATGGGTGGGCTTATGCCCTCCAGGGCCCACCAATGGCTGCACCCCTCAGTCATGTAAAGTCCATAGATTAGGGCCTAATTTATTTATTTACAATGACTGACTTATATGAACTGTAAATCGTTGAAATGGTTGTTTATATTTTGGTTCAGTATACACACAGACACAGTGCATTCGTTAAGTATTCAGACCCCTTCGCCTTTTCCAAATTTTGTTTCATTTCAGCATTATTCTAAAATTGATTAAATTGTTTCCCCCCTCGCCAATCTAATCTCAGAAAAAAAAAGAAATGTCCTCTTACAGTCAAATGCGTTTATTTTCAGCAAACTTAAGATGTGTAAATATTTGTTGGAACATAAGATTCAACAGCATACAATAAACTGAACAAGTTCCACAGACATGTGACTAACTGAAATGGAATAATGTGTCCCTGAACAAAGGTGGAGTGTCAAAATCAAAAGTAACAGTCAGTATCTGGGGAGCTGGAAACAGCAGAAGGGTAGCCTAGTGGTTAGAGAGTTGGACTAGTAACCGAAAGGTTGCAAGTTCATATCCCCGAGCTGACAAGGTACAAATCTGTCGTTCAGTTAACCCACTGGCCGTCATTGAAAATAAGAATTTGTTCTTAACTGACTTGCCTAGTTAAATAAAGGTAAAATAAAATAAATACAAAATCTGGTGTGGCCACCAGCTGCATTAAGTACCTACAAGCCCTCAGTCCAGCCTCTCTCAGCCTATTGCGGACAGTCTGTGCACTGATGGAGGGATAGTGCGTTCCTGGTGTAACTTGGGCAGTTGTTGTTGGCATCCTGTACCTGTTCCGCAGGTGTGATGGTCGGATGTCCCGATCCTGTGCAGGTGTTGTTACACGTGGTCTGCCACTGCGAGGACGATAAGCTGTCCGTCCTGTCTCACTGTAGCACGGTCTTAGGCGTCTCACAGTACAGACATTGCAATTTATTTCCCTGGCCACATCTTTCTTTTGGTGTTTCCAGATTCAGTAGAAAGACCTCTTTAGTGTCCTAAGTTTTCATAACTGTAACCTTAATGCAAGCTGTAACCGTCTGCAAGCTGTTGGTGTCTTAACGACCGTTCCACAGGTGCATGTTCATTAATCGTTTATGGTTCATTGAAGCATGGGAAACAGTGTTTAAACCATTTACAATAAAGATCTGTGACGTAATTTGGATTTTTTACCAATAATCTTTGAAAGACAAGGTCCTGAAAAGATCCGTATATTTTTTTGCTGAGTTTAGTTTGTATATGTTTTATGAGTTGAAAGGTGTTTTTTTCTCAGACATAAACAAACAACTCCAGGTGAAAGACAAAGGCCATAGCTGTAATAAAATAACAAATTAACTGGCAAAGCAGCAGAGTGAGGCCCGCACCCAGCAACGTCACGAGTCACGTTTTGCAGTTGTTTCAAAACAGCACTACAGGGAGAGAGAGGGGGAGAGGGAAAAAATCCACAGGACTTCTCCTTTAAAGCATCAGACTCCATAGTAATTCATCATTAGATGCTACAGTTCTCCTTTAAGACTGGAAGCACTACTCTATCTATTCAACTAACTTTAATAACTAGGGTTAATACCTGCCTGGCACCCCAACAAAACTTTATCTATACCCCCCTCTAACAATACCGCTACAGAATTAGCATAGTAGGCCATGTAATTTAAGGCAATCTGAAATATTTAGGACTAACTTATTCCTTGCCACCCATTCTGAAACTCACTGCAGCTCTTTGTAAGTGTTGCTGCCATTTCAGTTTCCGTGGTAGCTGACGTGTACAGTGTTGAGTCATCCGCATACAGACACACTGGCTTTACTCAAATGTCGTTGGCATGTCATTGGTAAAGATTGAAAAAGGTAGGTGCCAAACAGCTGCCCTGGGGAATTCCTTATTCTCCCTCGATTTTGTTGTACAGGCTTCCATTAAAGAACACTCTCTGTGTTCTGTTAGACAGGTAGCTCTGGGCGGCAGGTAGCCTAGTGGTTAAAGCGGTAGGCCAGTAACCAAAAGGTTGCTGGATCTTATCCCCGAGATGACAAGGTAAAACTCTGTCGTTCTGCCCCTGAACAAGGCAGTCCTAGGCCGGCATTGAAAATAAGAATTTGTTCTTAAAGGTTAGCTTTTTTTGGAACTCTTTATCCACAATATAGCAGGGGGTATAAAGACATACGTTTTTTCAGCAGCAGACTACGATCGATAATGTCAAAAGCCGCACTGAAGTCTAACAAAACAGCACAAACAATATTTTTATCATCATCAATTTCTCTCAGCCAATCAGTCATTTTTAAGTGCTGTGTTTATTGAATGTCCTTCCCTATAAGCCTGATCACAGCTTTCCTCAGTATTAGTTAATTAATTAACAGTGTCTAGAGTTTAGTTTGCCTGTTCAACAGTCTTGTAAGGATAGGGGGGTTGACTGGGACAGCCAATGTAATATCCATAATGTTTCAAGGATAAGTTTTTGTAAAACAAGCACCTTACATTGGATCATCTTGAAATGTTCTCTCTAAAGCTGACTTTCATCAAGGTTTTATATGGTCTATTGGTTTCTCTCTTTTCATTAGCAGAATCCTTTTTCAGTGTTACATCCATATACACCAGTCTATCTTCCTGTCAACTAACATAACTCCACTGGTTGTCCTGGTAACAGATACCAGTGGGCAGATCTATTGTATTTGTTCAAACTAAACTACAGCACTTACTTTGATGTGTCAAATCTGATCCTTTCATCTCTTCTCCTCCTCTCACAGTTCCACTCAGCCCCGTTGTTTTCCTGAAGTCCACCAGCAGCACAGACAACCTCTTCATACCCAGCAGTAAGGTGCGACCGGGAGAGGCACGACACATGGACTCCGGGAGGGAGGAAGGGCTAGCATTGTCCTGGTAACCATAAAGAGGGGACACAAACGCACATCATTATGGATGCTGATGTCACTGTTGTCATAAAGTGCTCTACAGAAACCCAGCCCAAGCCGATAAAGCAAGCTGTATGCTAGACCAGACCAAGCTGTACCATCTGGTGCTCTGATCTGGAGAGACTCTTCTCTGCCTCTTCGGCATCAGGATGTTGTTGAGGCTCCGCAGAGGATCCACCATAGTCATGTCTCTCTCCTGTGTGAATGAGAACATCAAACAGATGGTAAACTTATGATCTTCTATTGCAATCACAGTCTTACAAGGGGCATGAATATGACTAAAAAGAGCCTAAAATGGCCACTTTCATCTTGATTTCTTAAAAAAATATTTGTGTTGCAAATGTAAAATGGTTGTTCCACAAAATGGGTGCCTTTTTATATTTTAAGTAGAACATACGCACCAATATTGAATTTTAAAAGACTGTTATACTAGATGAGGGGAACTTTAATGTCGACCACATGGAGAATTCAAAACATCTAATTAAAAAGTCCCAAAAGTATATGAACCAATGGCAGATCGACCATTTAACAATTCCTACAGTAAGAATGCCCATTAAAAACCCCACATTAGTTCAACAACTGCATAGTTTGTGTCCCTGTTTTCAAGACAGTACTCACTGGTGTCAATCGGCACTTCTGTCTCCTCCTTTTTCACTCTCAAAACGTCTTCCTCCTTCACGTTTATTAAGATAGCATCCTCTTCCTCTCTAAAACGTTCGTTCTCTTCTTTCACAATAACAGCCTCCTCTTCCTCCTTTTTCACTCTCAAATATTCTTTCTCCGTAAAGCAGACCTCCTCTTCATTAGCAAGGGAGGAGTAGTTCAGTGAGCTCATGGTCAGGGACGTTAGCTAGCTAGCATTAGCGACTAGCCTAGTGCTAACCTCAGTATCAATCTTTAACAAGTTTGCAAATTGAACAAGCACATGAGGTTAAAGTTCACCAGTAGATACGTCAACCGAAATTTGTCTAAAACTCTGAGATTAGCTCATGTACAATAACATGGTCCAAAGAATCAATATTTAGTTTTATTGTCAAGCAGGCTACCGAGGTGGTTGAAAGAGTTGGCGCCTTGTTGTTCCTGAAGAAGCGTCCCGTCCAGTCCATTATACGTCACGCAAGAAGCATCACCTGAAAGACGCCCATCGCCATCTGCTGGCTGGAGTGGGTAACGCAGTTTGAAAACAATAGGTACTACACTTTTTGTGTTGGAAAGAACGTCATAATAATTTAACAATAAACTGATATATTTTCTCTTACGTCTTACAAATAATACGTTCCTGTACACTGACGTAGAAGCTTAATATGAATATGTGGATGATGAATAAATACTTCTACTAATAGGTAGTGTGTTAAAACACATTTGTGTTACATTTCTCACATTTTTCACATTTCAAATATCTCCAATCCAAAGTTAAATCTAGAATTGGCTTCCTATTTCGCAACAAAGCATCCTTCACTCATGCTGCCAAACATACCCTTGTAAAACTGACCATCCTACCAATCCTCGACTTTGGTGATGTCATTTACAAAATAGCCTCCAATACCCTACTCAACAAATTGGATGCAGTCTATCACAGAGCAATCCGTTTTGTCACCAAAGCCCCATATACTACCCACCATTGCGACCTGTACGCTCTCGTTGGCTGGCCCTCGCTTCATACTCGTCGCCAAACCCACTGGCTCCATGTCATCTACAAGACCCTGCTAGGTAAAGTCCCCCCTTATCTCAGCCTGCTGGTCACCATAGCATCTCCCACCTGTAGCACACGCTCCAGCAGGTATATCTCTCTAGTCACCCCCAAAACCAATTATTTCTTTGGCCGCCTCTCCTTCCAGTTCTCTGCTGCCAATGACTGGAACGAACTACAAAAAGCACTGAAACTGGAAACACTTATCTCCCTCACTAGCTTTAAGCACCAACTGTCAGAGCAGCTCACAGATTACTGCACCTGTACATAGCCCACCTATATTTTAGCCCAAACAACTACCTCTTTCCCTACTGTATTTAATTTATTTATTTATTTTGCTCCTTTGCACCCCATTATTTTTATTTATACTTTGCACATTCTTCCATTGCAAATCTACCATTCCAGTGTTTTACTTGCTATATTGTATTTACTTTGCCACCATGGCTTTTTTTTGCCTTTACCTCCCTTATCTCACCTAATTTGCTCACATCGTATATAGACTTGTTTATACTGTATTATTGACTGTATGTTTATTTTACTCCATGTGTAACTCTGTGTCGTTGTATGTGTCGAACTGCTTTGCTTTATCTTGGCCAGGTCGCAATTGTAAATGAGAACTTGTTCTCAACTTGCCTACCTGGTTAAATAAAGGTGTTCTCAACTTGCCTACCTGGTTAAATAAAGGTGTTCTCAACTAGCCTACCTGGTTAAATAAAGGTGTTCTCAACTAGCCTACCTGGTTAAATAAAGGTGTTCTCAACTAGCCTACCTGGTTAAATAAAGGTGTTCTCAACTAGCCTACCTGGTTAAATAAAGGTGTTCTCAACTAGCCTACCTGGTTAAATAAATAAATAAAAAGACATACATCATCAGAGTGGGCCTCCAACTTAAATGTAAACAATGGAGCAAATGCATCACATGTGAACATCACTTGATTATCAGAGGAGTGTATTATGACATCAGATAGAACTACTCAGACATTCCAAATATCACTTGATTATCGGAGGTGTGTATTATGACATCATATAGAACTACTCAGACATTCCAAATCAGGCTTCATCCATATCATGAAGGTGGATATTGATCCAACCATTTCCAAAGTCATGACAGGGCTGATGGAAACAGGATATGCCTGTACACTTTTCTAAATGCCGACAGACGATTTGTTACTTCGTTTGACATGGTGGGGTCGTTTTGTGTCAGTAAAAATGTATAAACGAGAAGTGGCGGTATTAATCCTTTATGCGCAAATATTGATTTAATAACGATAATATCTTAGTTAACTTGGAGTCACGCGATGATATATTGTGTGGTCCTCCCACTACGACTTGGGAAACCATGCAGTTTATTAGGCTACAGATTAAATAAATGATGAACTTCACAGGGTGGTGAAAGTGCATGTGCTGAGCTTGATGCTCCTTTCCAATACATTTTGAGGGTCTTATTCTGGTGACATGATTGATGCTTGGTTGCCATTTGACAAATAAAATATTATCACTCTTATCCATAATAATCTCATCATGTAGGTAACCTACCAGCACTGTATCTGTGAGCTGCTGGCTACAGTGTACGGGACAAGAGGACTTTTGCTATATAACTCAACGGTTTTTCAAAACCATCAGTAGAGTTGAAAATGCGATGGAAACCCATTTAACTTGCATTTTTCATTCAGTACATGGGAATTCAACAGGAAAACATTTTTTCCGTGCACTACGTCATCACGCAAAGACTTTTATCCGCAATAAACCTGTTTGATGCAAACATTTCCAGTGGGAAAATGTATATATATATATATATATATATATATATATATTGTTTTATGCAGATTTGAGAATATTCACATGAAAATCTGTAGCAAATTACATGGAGATTTAGCTACTAAGGTGGATATTGATCCAAAAACCTGCCGCTTATTCAAACCAGCCCACTTGGCAAAGACCTCAGTTCAACATTCAGTTTCTCGTTACATTTCTTTGAAACGGATTTTGGTTGCCAGTTGTGTGAAAATTAATAAAAATACCTTATATAAATCCAATCCGTTTTCCACATTGAATAAACATCATCACATGGATTTGTTTTGTTGAAATCAAATCAAATCAAATGTTATTGGTCAAATACACATGGTTAGCAGATGTTATTGGTCACATACACATGGTTGTCAGATGTTATTGGTCACATACACATGGTTAGCAGATGGTATTGGTCACATACACATGGTTAGCAGATGTTATTGGTCACATACACATGGTTAGCAGGTGGTATTGGTCACATACACATGGTTAGCAGATGGTATTGGTCACATACACATGGTTAGCAGATGTTATTGGTCACATACACATGGTTAGCAGATGGTATTGGTCACATACACATGGTTAGCAGATGGTATTGGTCACATACACATGGTTAGCAGATGGTATTGGTCACATACACATGGTTAGCAGATGGTATTGGTCACATACACATGGTTAGCAGATGGTATTGGTCACATACACATGGTTAGCAGATGTATTGGTCACATACACATGGTTAGCAGATGTTATTGGTCACATACACATGGTTAGCAGATGTTATTGGTCACATACACATGGTTAGCAGATGTTATTGGTCACATACACATGGTTAGCAGATGTTATTGGTCACATACACATGGTTAGCAGATGTTATTGGTCACATACACATGGTTAGCAGATGTTATTGGTCACATACACATGGTTAGCAGATGTTATTGGTCACATACACATGGTTAGCAGATGTTATTGGTCACATACACATGGTTAGCAGATGTTATTGGTCACATACACATGGTTAGCAGATGTTATTGGTCACATACACATGGTTAGCAGATGTTATTGGTCACATACACATGGTTAGCAGATGTTATTGGTCACATACACATGGTTAGCAGATGTTATTGGTCACATACACATGGTTAGCAGATGTTATTGTGAGTGTAGTGAAATGCTTATGCTTCTAGATCCGACAGTACAGCAGTATCAAACAGATAATATCTAACAAATTCCACAACTAAACCTAATACACATAATCCAGTAAAGGAATGGGAAATATAGAAGTAGAAAACATGGATGAGCAGAAACACAGCAGCTAAGATGCAATATATAGTGAAGAATAGATAGTGAAGGATACAGTATTTACAGTTGAAGCTAAAGATTACATACACTTAGGTTGGAGCCATTAAAACTCATTTTTCGACCACTCTACAAATGTCTTGTTAACAAACTATAGTTTTGGCAAGTCGGTTAGGACATCTGTGTTAATGACACAATTCATTTTTCCAACAATTGTTTACAGACAGATTATTACACAATCCCAGTGGGTCAGAAGTTTACATACACTAAATTGACTGTGCCTTTAAACAGCCTTGGAAAATTCCAGAAAATTATGTCTATAGCTTCTGATAGGCTAATTGACATCATTTTAGTCAATTGGAAGAGCACCTGTGTATGTATTTCAAGACCTACCTTGAAACTCAGTGCCTCTTTACTTGACATCATGGGAAAATAAATAAAAATCTGCCAAGATCTCAGAAAAAAATGGTAGACCTCCACAAGTCTGGTTCATCCTTGGGAGCGATTTCCAAATGCCTGTAGGCATCCTCTGGTCTGATGAAACAAAAATAGAACTGTTTGGCCATAATGACCATCGTTATGATCGGAGGAAAAAGGGGGATGCTTGCAAGCCGAAGAACACCATCCCAACCGTGAAGCACACAGGTGGCAACATCACGTTGTGGGGGTTCTTCACTGCAGGAAGGACTGGGGCACTTCACAAAATAGATGGCATTATTGGTGAAAATGATGTGAATATATTGAAGCAACATCTCAAGACATCAGTCAGGAAGTTAAAGCTTGGTCGTAAATGGGTCTTTCAAATGGACAATGATGCCAAGCATACTTCCAAAGTTGTGGCAAAATGGCTTAAGGACAACAAAGTCAAGGTATTGGAGTGGGCATAACAACGCCCTGACCTTAATGCTATAGAAAACAGAGCATTTTTACCCTTTTAAAAATAGTTATAGGGGGAGGTCCAGAGGATGTCTGTCTTTGAAAGGGTCATTGTAATATTTAAGATGTCCCCTTTACTGATTACCTAAACCTACAAGTCAAGGGGTCTGAATACTTTCCAAAGAAACTGTAAGTGATTGAGGAGAGAGCATAATTGCTATATTCTAATTACAATCATTGACCCATAAGGGACCACATGACCAAAGCAATGCGTGACCCATGCAGAATTAAAACCATATTCATCTTAATGAGAAATATAATCGAATAAACAAATGTTTGCATAACCAAAGACATGAAAACGGGTGGGAACATTGTATTTAGCTAGGATTTCATAAGGCCAGGAATGTCATTGAGAATAACAATAGACAATAGTTAATGTTGCTAGTTTAGCGATGAAGATAGTGAAGGTTCATCAATGTTAAGCATGTTTTTTAATTTGACGTGGAAACAATGTTTATTCAACCAGTGGGAGGCTTGTAAAAGGCCACAGGAAAGTGGAATGAGGAACTCTTCATTGAGACAATCATGAAACAGCAATCTGTGGGTGAGTTGTAGTGGATATTATAATATAAGGATCTGCTGGAGTCCATGTCAAACCAAGATTCTTTATTTGAGCTCAGAGAGAACAACAGAGTTTGGTATTTGGTATTTTACTAGGATCCCCATTAGCTGTTGCAAAAGCAGCAGCTACCCCTCCTGCGGTCAACACAAAACATGACACATAATTGTCATGTCTCTCGTCGGAAGGCATGGACCAAAGCGCAGCGTGGTAAGTGTTCATGATTTTTATTTAATCAAAAAACATTCAAACAAAATAACAAAGAGAAGAACTGAACAGTTCTGTAAGGCAAATCAACTATACATAAAACAACTACCCAAAAATCACAGGTGGAAAAAGGCTGCCTAAGTATGATTCCCAATTAGAGACAATGATAGACAGCTGCCTCCGATTGTGAACCACACTCCGCCAAAAACAAAGAAATAGAAAACATAGAAATAAAGAAACTGGAATTCCCACCCGAGTCACCCCCTGGCCTAACCAAAATAGAGAATAAAAGACCTCTCTATGGTGTGACAATAATACAGAACATCAATAGACAAGAACAGATCAAGGACAGAACTACATACATTTTGTAAAAGGTACACGTAGCCTACATATCAATGCATACACACAAACTACCTGGGTCAAATAGGGGAGAGGGGTTGCTTTATCTGTTTTTTGAAACCAGGTTTGCTGTTTATTTGAGCAATATGAGATGGAAGGAAGTTCCATGCAATAAGGGCCCTATATAATACTGTACGCTTTCTTGAATTTGTTCTGGAATCTTGTGAACTGTGAAAAGACCCCCAGTGGCATGTCTGATGGGATAAGTGTGTGTGTCAGAGATGTGTGTAATTTGACTTGTAAGAACTTTGATGATATCTGTACATTACAGGAACACCTGTGATGACAAAAGTACAATGATTCATGTTTTGCTTTAGCTTGAGATAAAGAATCAGTGGTAGACACCTGGCAAGTGCATGAAAAGGTCAACTGTACAAAGTCAGATGTCTGTGTGTTGAAACTATATTTTAGGTAACAGATGGATAAAGGGAACTAAGAGTTCCTGTTGATACTATGTTCCAGTCTTACTTCCAGTCTTACATGACTAGGTAGTGGATTAATTTGGCTTCCCTCCAGGCCTGAGAACAAAAACTTTCCTCTAGGCTCATGTTAAAAATATGTCAGATAGGAGTGGCTATAGAGTCAGCTACTGTCCTCAGTAGCTTTCCATCTAAGTTGTCAATGCCAGGAGGTTTGTCATTATTGATCGATAACAATTTTTCCACCTCTCCCACAGTAACTTTACAAAATTCAAAACTTGCACTGCTTTTCTTTCATGATGTTTTTTTCCATCATTCTTTATATCATTGATCTTGGCTTCATATTAAAGTTTATTATTTTTGTTGAGTTTGGTCACATAATTTCTCAATTTGCAGTACGAGAGCCAGCCAGATGTGCAGCCAGACTTATTAGCCACTCCTTTGGCCCCAACTCTTTCAAACATACAGTTTTTAAATTCCTCATCAATCCATGGAGCCTTAACATATTTAACAGTCAGTTTCTTAATAGGTACATGTTTATCAATAATTGGAAGAAGCAATTTCATATGGTAAAAACAGGTCAACACATTATAGGCAACAATATAAGACAATGGGAGCACTGTGTATGTTCTCTGATGAGTTGTGAGTCAATGAGATGTGAAATATCAATATACATGCTAAGAGAAGTAATTTCTCTCTTCTGTGTGGATTCTCTGATGACGTTTAAGTGATTGTTATGAGTAATATGTTTTCCCAAAATCTGAGCTTTTATCCTCTGTGTCATGTTCTTTCAGGCTTCCTAAATTGGCAAAAGCTTTGCACCCTGGGAGCAGTGGTAAGGCTTCTCCCCTGTGTGAATTTTCTCGTGAGCTTTCAGGTGTCCTTTCCGGTTAAACATCTTTCCACATTGTGAGCAGTGGTAAGGCTTCTCCCCTGTGTGAATTTTCCCGTGAGCCTTCAGGTGTCCTTTGTGGTTAAACATATTTCCACATTGTGAGCAGTGGTAAGGCTTCTCCCCTGTGTGAATTTTCTCGTGAGCTTTCAGGTGTCCTTTCTGGTTAAACATCTTTCCACATTGTGAGCAGTGGTAAGGCTTCTCCCCTGTGTGAATTCTCTCATGCTGTTTCAGATCCCCTGACTGGTTGAAACTCTTTCCACACTTGGAGCAATGGTAAGGCTTCTCCCCTGTGTGTATTCTCTCATGTTTTTTCAGATCCCCTGACCAGTTGAAACTCTTCCCGCACTGGGAGCAGTGGTACGGCTTCTCCCCTGTGTGAATTCTCTCATGCTGTTTCAGCTCCCATAACTGGTAGAAACACTTCCCACACTGGGAGCAGTGGTACGGCTTGTCCCCTGTGTGTATTCTCTCATGTTTTTTCAGATCCCCTGACCGGTTGAAACTCTTCCCACACTGGGAGCAGTGGTAAGGCTTGTACCCTGTGTGTATTCTCTCATGTTTTTTCAGATCCCCTGACCCATTGAAACTATTTCCACACTGGAAGCACTGGTGTCGTCTTGCTGGTTTGGACGTCCCTGGCTCTGGTTCCTCTGAGTCTGGTCTTTCTCCTACCAAAGACAGTGTTTTTAAAAATAGAGACCCGAATGAAATCTCCACATGATAAAACAACAGTGCTATGAGAGTAAATCCTAATCGGATCTCTCAACCTGAGGCCAAACAAATGTAGAGCTTCCTGTTTTACAAGTCAGAACACAAAAAACTAAACAGTTCTAGCACACTGAAGACACAGACTTTGCTAGATTCCAATTGAGCAGGTGGTTCTAAACATATAACTTTCATAGCTGTATGATACAGAATGCGACCTACACACTTCCTTAAACATAAAATAACTAAAGAAGTAATTTTGTGTAATAGTTATTACATCAAAGACACAAAGCACATCAGTAACATCTCCCCGTTGTCGAAAGGGATCGACACCTGCTGTTTAAATGGACCAATTTCTTATTTAGACGTTCACGGGTTTTCAACATTTTGACTATCGCTGATGTCATATTTTGGGTAAAGTAAAAAATTTGGTGAAATATTTGGAAAGATGTTCCTAAAACTGATAGTAACTACAATAAACAAATTATAAACGCAACATGTAAAGTGTTGATGTTTCATGAGCTGAAAAAAAAGAATTTTTTACATCCCTGTTAACATTTATTCTCTGCCAAGATAATCCATCCTACTGACAGGTGTGGCATATCAAGAAGCTGATTGAACAGCTTGATTATTACACAGGCGAACCTTGTGCTGGGGAGAATAAAAGGCCACACTAAAATTTGCAGTTGTCACACAACACAATGCCACAGATGTCTCAAGTTTTGAGGGAGCGTGCAATTGGCATGCTGACTTTAGGAATATCCACTAGAGCTGTTACCAGATAATTGAATGTTCAATTCTCTACCAGAAGCCGTCTCCAATGTCGTTTTAGAGAATTTGGCAGTATATCCAACTGGCCTCACAACCACAGACCACATATAATGACGCCAGACCAGGATAGAAAACACTGAAGTTTCTAAAACTGTTTGAATGATGTCTATGAGTATAACAGAACTCATATGGCAGGCAAAACCATGAGAAGAAAATCCAAACAGAAAGTGAGAAATCGAATTTCAAAACACTGCCTATTTAAATCCCTGGTAGTTATGGATGTGCTTGCACTTCCTAGGGCTTCCACTAGATGTCACCGTCTTTAGAACCTGTTTTGAGGATTCTACTATAAAGGAGGGGCTCATAGGAGCTATTTGAGTGAGTGGTCTGGCAGAGAGCCTGGGTCTCATGACGCGCGCTCCCTAGAGAGTTAGCTCCCGTTCCAATGCTTTTCTTCAGACAATGAAATTCTCCGGTTGGAACCTTATTGATGATATGTTAAAAACATCCTAAAGATTGATTGCAGACATGTTTTGCAGACTTGTTTCTATGACCTGCAACGGAACTTTGAGTTTTTGTCATGGAGGAAATGGTCGCGCCTCATGAAGATGGATTACTGGGCTGAACACGCTAACATCAAGTGGCTAAATGATGGGCTTTATGGAACTTTATGGAACAAATCAGTCATTTATTGTCGAACTGGGATTCCTAGGAGTGCCTTCTGATGAAGATCAAAGGTAAGTGAATATTTAGTGTTTTTTCGAACTAATGTTGACTCCAAGATGGCAGAGTTGTCTTTGGCTTTTATGCTTTTTCCGTAAAGTTTTTTTGAAATCTGACACAGCGGATGCATAGAGGATAAGTCCATCTTTAATTCTGTGAATAACACTTGCATCTTTTATCAATGTTTATTATGAGTATTTCTGGGAAATTCACCAGATGTTTTGGAATCAAAACATTTCTGCACGTAACGCGCCAATGTAAACTGAGATTTTTGGATATAAATATGCACATTATCGAACAAAACATACATGTATTGTGTAACATGATATCCTATGAGTGTCATCTAATGAAGATCCTCAAAGGTTAGTGATTCATTTTATCTATATTTCTGCTTTTTGTGACTGCTATCTTTGGCTGGAAACATGGCTGTGTTTTTAGGACTTGGCTATGAGCTAACATAATCACATGTTGTGCTTTCGCTGTAAATCATTTTTTAAATCGGACACGGTGGGTAGATTAACAAGATGTTTATCTTTCTTTTGCTGTATTGGACATATTACATAAGTTAAAAAAATAATTTGAATTTCGCTCGCTGCCTTTTCAGCGGAATGTTCTCGTGGGATTCCGCTAGCGGAACACCTTTCCCATCAGGTTAACGACCGTTCCACAGGTGCATGTTCATTAATTGTTCATGGTTCATTGAACAAGCATGGGAAACAGTGTTTAAACCCTTTACAATGAAAGACAAGGTCCTGAAAAAGATCCGTAAATATTTTTGCTGAGTTTATTTTGTATATGTTTTATGGGTTGAAAAGTGTTTTTTCTCAGACATACAGTGCCTTGCGAAAGTATTCGGCCCCCTTGAACTTTGCGACCTTTTGCCACATTTCAGGCTTCAAACAAAGATATAAAACTGTATTTTTTTGTGAAGAATCAACAACAAGTGGGACACAATCATGAAGTGGAACGACATTTATTGGATATTTCAAACTTTTTTAACAAATCAAAAACTGAAAAAATGGGCGTGCAAAATTATGAAAGACAAAGGCCATAGCTGTAATAAAATAACAAATTAACTGGCAAAGCAGCAGAGCGAGGCCCGTATCCAGCAACGTCACGAGTCACGTTTTTGCAGCTGTTTCAGTACAACACTACAGGGAGAGAGAGGGAAAAAAATCCAGTGGACTAGTTTTAATGTATGGAATCACTTAGGAGTTTCTGGATTTTGGGTAAACTTCTCCTTTAAAGCATCAGACACCATAGTAATTCATCATTAGATGCTACAGTCCTCCTTTAATTGGGATAGGGGGCAGCATTTTCACTTTTGGATGAAAAGCGTGCCCAGAGTAAACTGCCTCCTAATCAGTCCCAGGTGCTAATTTGTGCATATTATTAGTAGTACTGGATAGAAAACACTCTAAAGTTGCTAAAACTGTTTGAATGATGTCCGTGAGTATAACAGAACTCATATGGCAGGCAAAAACCTGAGAAAAAATCCAAACTGGAAGTGGGATATCTGAGGTTTGTAGTTTTTCAACTCAGCCCCTATTGAAGATACAGTGGGATATTGGTTATGTTGCACTTCCTAATGCTTCCACTAGATGTCAACAGTCTTTAGAACGTTGTTTGACGCTTCTACTGTGAGGGGGGGCTGAATGAGAGGGGAATGAGTCAGAGGTCTGGCAAAGTGCCTTGGTCTCGTGAATATTTATAATGCTATTTCTGACTAATGTTGACTGCGCAACATGGTGGATATTTCTTTGGCTGGTTTGGGCTCTGAGCTCCGTACTCAGATTATTGCATGGTATGCTTTTTCCGCAAAGTTTTTTTAAAATCTGACACAGCGGTTGCATTAAGGAGAAGTTTATCTAAAGTTCCATGCATAACACTTGTATTTTCATCAACATTTATAATGAGTATTTCTGTAAATTGATGTGGCTCTCTGCAAAATCACTCCATGTTTTGGAACTACTGAACATAACACGCCAATGTAAAATGAGATTTTTGGATATTAATATGCACTTTATCGAACAAAACACACATGTATTGTGTAACATGAAGTCCTGTGAGTGTCATCTGATGAAGATCATCAAAGGTTAGTGATACATTTTTATCTCTTTGTGCTTATTGTGACTCCTCTTTGGCTGGAAAATTGGCTGGGTTTTTCTGTGACTTGGTGGTGACCTAACATAATCATTTGTGGAGCTTTCGCTGCGAAGCATTTTTGAAATCAGACACTGTGGCTGGATTAACGAAACTTTATCTTTAAAATGGTGCTTAATGCTTGAATGTTTGAGAAATTTGATTTATGAGATTTCTGTTGATTTGTATTTGGCACCCTGCAATTTTATTGGCTGTTGGCGGCAGAACCCCGTTCCCATACAGGTTAAGACTCCATAATGTTTCATCATTAGATGCTACAGTCCTCCTTTAAGACTCCATAATGTTTCATCATTAGATGCTACAGTCCTCCTTTAAGACTCCATAATGTTTCATCATTGGATGCTACAGTCCTCCTTTAAGACTCCATAATGTTTCATCAATAGATGCTACAGTCCTCCTTTAAGACTCCATAATGTTTCATCAATAGATGCTACTGTCCTCCTTTAAGACTCCATAATGTTTCATCATCAGATGTTACAGTCCTCCTTTAAGACTCCATGTTTAGAATGTGTCTGGAAGCGCTACTCTATTCTACTCTCATCCTTTCAGTTTTAATAATATTTAATAATAATGTTATAACAGGTAATAACTAACTTTAATAACTAGGGTCAATACCTGCCTGGCGCCCCAACAAAATATTTCTTTACCCCCCTCTAACAATACCGCTACAGAATTAGCATAGTAGGCCATGTAATTTAAGGTAATCTGAAATATTTAGGACTAACTTATTCCTTGCCACCCATTCTGAAACTCACTGCAGCTCTTTGTTAAGTGTTGCTGTGATTTCAGTTTCCGTGGTAACTGACGTGTACAGTGTTGAGTCATCCGCATACAGACACACTGGCTTTACTCAAAAGTCGTTGGGATGTCGTTGGTAAAGATTGAAAAAAGTCAGGTCATCATTTTTAAGGAAATGTTTTTGTAAAACAAGCAGCTTACATTGGATCATCTTGAAACTCTCTCTCTAAAGCCAACTTTATCAAGGTTTTATATGGTCTATTGGTGTCTCTCTAAAGCTAACTTTATCAAGGTTTTATATGGTCTATTGGTTCCTCTCTAAAGCTAACTTTATCAAGGTTTTATATGGTCTATTGGTTCCTCTCTTTTCATTGGTAGAATCCTTTTCAGTGTTATGATATTCATAACATCCATATCCACCAGTCTATACTTCAACTATAACGCATTAGCATAACGCAACTTTTTCTATTCATGAAAATCGCAAATGAAATGAAATAAATATATTGAAACACAAGCTTAGCCTTTTATTAACAACACTGTCATCTCAGATTTTCTAAATATGCTTTTCAACCAAAGCTACACAAGCATTTGTGTAATAGTATTGATAGCCTAGCATAGCATTAAGCCTAGCATTCAGCAGGCAACATTTTCACAAAAACAAGAAAAGCATTCAAATAAAATCATTTACCTTTTGAAGAACTTCGGATGTTTTCAATGAGGAGAGACTCAGTTAGATTTTTTTTCTCATTTTTTTCCCAAAAATATTATTTTGTGTAGGAGAAATCGCTCCGTTTTGTTCATCACTTTTGGCTAAGAAAAAAAAACGAAAATTCATTCACTACAACACCGAACTTTTTTCCAAATTAACTCCATAATATCGACAGAAACATGGCAAACGTTGTTTAGAATCATCCTCAAGGTGTTTTTCACATCTATTCGATGATAAATCCTTCGTGGCAGTTGGGTTTCTCCTCAATAGCAAACGGAAAAGTACTGCAGCTGGAGATTACGCAATAATTGCAACGGAGGACACCAAGCGACCACCTGGTAAATGTTGTCTCTTAGGGTCAATCTTCTAATGATATGCCTACAAATACGTCACAATGCTGCAGACACCTTGGGGAAAACGTGGAAAAGGTAAGCTGACTCCTAGCTCCTCCACAGCCATATAAGGAGACATTGCCATGAGGCGGTTTCAAAAAATGTGGCACTTCCTGATTGTATTTTTATCTGGTTTTTTTCTGTAACATCAGTTCTGTGGCACTCACAGACAATATCTTTGCAGTTTTGGAAACGTCCGAGTGTTTTCTTTCCAAAGCTGTCAATTATATGCATAGTCAAGCATCTTTTCGTGACAAAATATCTTGTTTAAAACGGGAACGTTTTTCATCCAAAAATTTAAAGAGCGCCACCTATATCGAAGAAGTTAAGAGGTAAATAACCTCTTTAGGCTATGTGGGACGTTAGCGTCCCGCATAGTCTAACATCTGGTGAAATAGCATAGCGCAAAGATACTAAATGCACAATTCGTAATATTAAACGTTCTTGTAAATACATGTATCTAACATCTCAAATCTTCCTCTTAATCCAACCACAGTGTCAGATTTTTAAAATGCTTTCGGCGAAAGCAATCTTGCAATCTTACGATAATCTGACAGCGCGCCACACACAAGTATTACTAGCATTTTCCAACCAAGCATTAGCGCCAGAAATGGCACTAAAATAATCATTTACCTTTGAAGATCTTCTTCTTTTGGCAATACAAGAGGTCCAATCTTCACAATAAATGGTTTTGTTCGATTAAATCCATTTTTATAGCCTAAAACGACACATTTTGTAAAAGGCTTGTGTCATGAATTCCGTATCCTTCAACTTTCAACGATACATTCGATGCAATTTGTCACACAGCATTGACGTTTATCTAGTCATGGTTGGTTTCATTGAAATCCTCTGTTTGTTAGTAACACAACCATACTTGATGATTCTTTTTATGGGCGTACTGATTTGAACACAGCAAACAATGACCTCATTGCGCGCCAATGATATCACCAGTGCTTCTTTGAATGACTGTGGGCAGAAATAATCACCACTGATCCTCTTGAAATCTCGCTTGGTAGACAGCCAATGGGCTGAGGTAAATGGAATGATCTATTGTTTATATCCGGGAAGACCAGCTCTTGAATGAAATTCGAGCGTAACGCAGCCATTCGCCATTGGAATTTCCACCAGAAGGAGCCATTTTCTTTGCGCGAAGCAGTATTGAGTCAAGATTATTTTATTGAAGGAATTATGACGAGTAAATCTGGGAAAGCAAAGGCAAAGTCCATGTATACAGATCTACATGATATTATTGACGAGATTTAAAGAGAAAGTGACACAGAAGTTCAAGAAGATCTATCGGATTGTGTGTCAAGTTTGGACAGTCAATCTGAGGACATGTTTCTGTATGGTGAGGATGCCATTCTTGATTGGATTGTAATTCTCATGCCGTTGTTTGAAATATTTGACTTGTGTGTATATATATTCAGGAATGGAATGTTTGTTGAGGTGCCACGTGGCTTTCCCTTTGGGTGTGTGTCTGTAAATATTATGTATTTTATCTAAACATGGAATGTTTGTTGAGGTGCCACATGGCTTTCCCTTTGGGTGTGTGTCTGTAAATATTATGTATTTTATCTAAACATGGAATGTTTGTTGAGGTGCCACATGGCTTTCCCTTTGGGTGTGTGTCTGTAAATATTATGTATTTTATCTAAACATGGAATGTTTGTTGAGGTGCCACATATGGCTTTCCCTTTGGGTGTGTGTCTGTAAATATTATGTATTTTATCTAAACATGGAATGTTTGTTGAGGTGCCACGTGGCTTTCCCTTTGGGTGTGTGTCTGTAAATATTATGTATTTTATCTAAACATGGAATGTTTGTTGAGGTGCCACATGGCTTTCCCTTTGGGTGTGTGTCTGTAAATATTATGTATTTTATCTAAACATGGAATGTTTGTTGAGGTGCCACATGGCTTTTCCTTTGGGTGTGTGTCTGTAAATATTATGTATTTTATACTAAATCTAAACATGGAACGGAACAGAACCTCACCTGAGTGATTTACGTTCCCTACTCTAATATAATCTGTGTTTCTGTGTCTTTATTTCACAGTCCCTCCGATTCTGATTGGGAGCCCCCACTGCCAAGGTGCCCATCCCCGACAGGAGCTGGATCATCTAGCCGGACCCCTGCTGTCTCCGGCTCCACACCTACCCCCGCCCTGCCAGGTGGGAAGTCTGTGACAAAGAAGTGGAGGTGGGGAAGAGCTAAACCTGCAATCAGAGAGGAGGAGGGTCGTTGGCACTCTGTGCTGGAGGAGGATGTGTTGCCTACACCTCCAGTATTCAGACCGAAGAGGCCATCAGGACCTCAGCTGGACATGACCTCTAAGTACAGCCCCATGCAACTTTTTCAGCTGTTTTTCACCTCGGCAGTTGTTAATTCCCTGGTGTCGAACACTAATAAGTACGGAGCTAAGAAGCAGGCAGGCAAGAAAGAGGGATGGAAGCCCATTTCCATGTCAGATCTTTTTTGTTTCATGTCAATGGTCATGTACATGGGTCTTGTGAAGCTAAAAACCCTGAAAGACTACTGGAAAACTGCTCCCCTCTATCAACTGCCTTTCCCATCCACTGTCATATCATGCAAAAGGTTTATGACAATCTCACAGGCGCTTCATATCAGTGATCCAGAAGTTGATGAGGACAATGAGAAGATGAGAGGCACAGCAAGGTTTGATAGGCTGTGCAAAATAAAACCTCTCTACACCAGCATCGTTGAGGCTTGCAAAACCTATTTTCAGCCTGCCCAGAACATTTCCATCGATGAGAGGATGGTAGCCTCAAAGGCCAGAAATGGCCTAAAACACTACATGCGTAACAAACCAACTAAATGGGGTTACAAACTGTTTGTTTTGGCCGATTCTGCGTGTGCATACACATGCAATTTTTTTTGTTTATGAGGGTAAGAACAGTTGTGTGACCGGTAAGGGACTTAGCTATGACTCCGTTATGCAGTTATTAGATTTTCAGCTGCTAGGGAAGGGCTACAAACTGTTTGTGGATAACTTCTACACAAGCCCTACCCTGTTCACAGACCTGAGGAAGCGGGATGTGTGGGCTTGTGGCACCATTCGGACCAACAGAGTGGGCTTCCCGAAAACAAAGGTGAATGACATGCCTAAGCGGGCTGAGCGGGGTACCATGCGATGGATTCGTGAAGATGGCCTGCTCTTTGTGAAGTGGATGGACACCAGAGAGGTGGCGATGTGCTCCACTATCCACAAGTCCTTCAGTGGAGATCACGTCGTCAGGCGTGTGAAGGATGCTACTGGGGCATGGACCACCAAAAATGTCCCCATTCCTGCAGCCATCAAGGACTACAACAAGGGCATGGGAGGTGTGGACCTGTCAGATGCGCTGATAGGATACTACAATGTTCTCCACAAGACAATGAAATGGTACAAGACATTTTTCTATCATTTCATTGACATTGCTGTGGTGAATGCCTTCATCCTCCAGAAGGAAATGGCTCAGAGCTGTGGACAGCCCCCCATCTCACAGCTAGCATTCAGGGAGCTGCTCATCCAGGAGCTTGCTAGCTACAGCAAGTCCACTGTAGCACCTTCTGTCCCCTCTACGTCTGTCCCCTCTGCTCCAACTAGTAGTGTTCACCTGCCCAGATTCATCTCTGCAGACATGAATGTGCCTCGGGGCAAAAAGGGCACAGTAGGGAGACGTCGTTGTGTTCTGTGTCACAGGAAATGCCCCATCACCTGCACCAGCTGTTCAGTAACCCTCTGCTTTACAGCAGAAAGAGACTGCTATTGGACATGGCATCAGAAGAACAATATTGTGTAGAGGACTGAGGGTCTTCACAATATTGTACATTATACATTGAATGTGCGTAAATAGTTACCCTTGTTATTTAAAACATTTTCAAATGTTCCTATTTTTTTTGGGGGGTGGGGTATGTTAGAATGGCATTTGAGTGTTTTGTATATAGTAATTTACTTCAAAATGTATCACTGTACCAATTCGGCCACTTGGGTACATTTGGGCAACTTGTGTGGGACACCTGGGTGACTATATGCTCAATGTCAAGTAGCTCACTCATTCCTGAAGATATCTTTCTGAAACCTTTTTCAAATACTTTTGCCATCTTATGTTCTCCATTCAAACCACCCCCAGCATCCTATCTGTATGTTTGGATGTTATTGTTTCAGTTGAAAGATGATGCAGCAACAATAAAAACAGAAAACGTATGTTTATTTCCTTGTATTTTCTTCTACCAGATCTATGGTGTTATATTCTCCTGCATTCAATTCACATTTACACAAACTTCAGAGTGTTTTCTTTCAAATGGTACCAAGAATATGCATATCCTTGCTTCTGGGCCAGAGCTACAGGCAGTTAGATTTGGGTATGTCTTCAGGTGGAAATTGGAAAAAGTGGAGGGGTAGCTTTAATTAAACAAAGCGGGCACTGCTTCATGTGGCAACAGCAACACTCACCTAAATAGCCCATATGCCACTGGGTGAGAGACGTTTTCATTGTTTTGGGCAGCATTATGTGAGGTGTTATGTGTTCTTACCGATGAGCCTTGGTCAATTTAGCTCGGAATATGACACCATTGTCAATCTGTCACCTAATCCTACCCAATGAGCAGGCCAAACCTGGAGGAAAGTATTGGCTGTAAGAGAAAACATCTGGTTGTTTTTAAATAACTTATGACATTGCTTGCCAGAATAAACATTGTAATGGAGATTTTTCTCCAGTCTGCGTTACCCACTCCAGTCAGCAGATGGCGATGTGAGTCTTTCAGGTGATGCTTCTTGCGCGACATATAATCTTAGTGGACTTGGTCTTCAGAGATAGATGGGAGAGGTTTAGGGTAACTGAAGGATAGGACTGGATGCTCTTCAGAGATAGATGGGAGAGGTTTAGGGTAACTGAAGGATAGGACTGGATGGTCTTCAGAGATAGATGGGAGAGGTTTAGGGTAACTGAAGGATAGGACTGGATGCTCTTCAGAGATAGATGGGAGAGGTTTAGGGTAACTGAAGGATAGGACTGGATGCTCTTCAGAGATAGATGGGAGAGGTTTAGGGTAACTGAAGGATAGGACTGGATGGTCTTCAGAGATAGATGGGAGAGGTTTAGGGTAACTGAAGGATAGGACTGGATGGTCTTCAGAGATAGATGGGAGAGGTTTAGGGTAACTGAAGGATAGGACTGGATGGTCTTCAGAGATAGATGGGAGAGGTTTAGGGTAACTGAAGGATAGGATTAAAAACAAACTAAATATAACTATTGTATAACACATTTTAGAATTCCTCACAATCAAATGTCGACCGCATTATCTACCAAGGGAATTCTCTTTGATTATAATCACAGCCGTATATATTCCCCCCAAGCAGACACATCGATGGCTCTGAACGAACTTTATTAGACTCTTTGCAAACTGGAATCCATTTATCCGGAGGCTGCATTCATTGTAGCTGGGGATTTTAACAAGGCTAATCTGAGTCTTCAGAGATAGATGGGAGAGGTTTAGGGTAACTGAAGGATAGGACTGGATGGTCTTCAGAGATAGATGGGAGAGGTTTAGGGTAACTGAAGGATAGGACTGGGTGGTCTTCAGAGATAGATGGGAGAGGTTTAGGGTAACTGAAGGATAGGACTGGATGGTCTTCAGAGATAGATGGGAGAGGTTTAGGGTAACTGAAGGATAGGACTGGATGGTCTTCAGAGATAGATGGGAGAGGTTTAGGGTAACTGAAGGATAGGATTAAAAACAAACTAAATATAACTATTGTATAACACATTGTCTGTAAAATGTACATAGTATGTATAAGCTGGACATAGAAGCCTGAAAGTTGTTGTTCATTAGTTTCCTCCAATCAGGGAAGGGGTGGTAGGGTTAGTGGAACACAAAGGAAAATATATGTTTATACATACAGTGCCTTTAGAAAGTATTACAAATGTATATGTATTTTTAAACAGAAATAACTGATTTACATAAGTATTCAGACCCTTTGCTATGAGAATCGAAATTGAGCTCAGGTGAATCTTGTTTCCATTGATCATCCTTGAGATGTTTCTAGAACTTCATTGGTGTCCACCTGTGGTAAATTCAGTTGATTGAACATGTGTATATAAGGTCCCACAGTTTATAGCGCAAGTCAGAGCAAAAACCAAGCCATGAAGTCGAAGGAATTGTCCGTAGAGCGCCGGCACAGATATGGGGAAGGGAGACAACAACAAAAAATATGCCGCATTGAAGTTCCCAAAGAACACAGTGGCTACCATCGTTCTTAAAAGGAAAAGTTTGGAACCACCAAGGCTCTTCCTAGAGCTGGCCGCCTGGCCAAACTGCGCAATCAGGGGAGAAGGGCCTTGGTCTGGGAGGTTACCAAGAACCTGATGGTCACTGACAGAGATCTAGAGTTCCTCTGTGGAGATGGGAGACACCAACACTTGCCTAAATAGCCCATATGCCACCATAGGAAGTGTTATGTGTTGTTTGCGATGAGCCTTGGTCAATTTAGCTCAGAGTATGCCACCCTATTCTATCTGTCACCTTTTTTAAATTTATTTTTTTCACCTTTATTTAACCAGGTAGGCTAGTTGAGAACAAGTTCTCATTTACAACTGCGACCTGGCCAAGATGAAGCATAGCAGTGTGAACAGACAACACAGAGTTACACATGGAGTAAACAATTAACAAGTCAATAACACAGTAGGAAAAATAGTCTATATACATACCTAATCCTGCCTAATAGGCAGGCCAATCCTGGAGGAAAGTATTGGCTGTAAGAAGTAAGAACATAACATCTGGTTATTTTTAAATGACTTCTTATGACATTGCTTGCCAGACTGAACATTGTAATTCATATTTTCCAATTTGCGTTACCCACTCCAGTCAGCAGATGGCGATATGAATTTTTAGGGTTTTGCTTCTTACGTGACGTATAATCCAGTGGACGGGACAGGAGGCTTCTTCAATCGCGACAAAAGGCTTGTGTTTTAACCACGCTGTGCTTTGCTAGCAAACCTAAAACCGAAACATTGGAGCTCTTTAGACCAATCTTGTGTATATTACTTTTAGTGTTTTCAACATAATTCTGTTTACATATCTACTGGTTCATTTAAACGTAATTTGCTTGTTAAATTAGCAAATGTGTTACATTGATACTGCACTAGGCTAATCTCCCGGAGCATAAACTCACTCATCTAGACGGAGAAAGAAACTGGTGAAAGGAGGCAAAGAAGCTTGAAGAATGAATAAGGAGGCGATCACATTGAAACAAGAGGATGATATTACAGTGAAAGAGGAATATGGGAACGAGGTTGTCAAAGTGGAAAAAGAGGTAGAAGCTTTCAGAATCAAAAAGGAGGAAGATGCCGTAAAATTGAAAGAGGAGGAAGACCCTTTTGGAGTAAAAGAGGAGGATATCTCAATAAAAGAGGAAGACGTTTTGGGAGTGAAAAATGAGACTGAAGATCCGATTACCACCAGTGAGTACTGTCTTAAAAACGGGCACAAACTATGCAGTTGTTTTTAAAGGGGCATTATACTGAAGTTCTACACTTGAATATGTTGTTCAGTACTGTAGGAATTGTTTATTAAGTGGCAATCTGCCATTGGTACATATATTTTTGGAACTTCAAAGATGGATTTATTGAATTCTCTATGTGGTCTATATTAAAGTGCACTTATTCTAGTATAGCCGGGTTTTAAAATATAATATACATTGCATTTTTACTTAAAATATCAAGTGGACGCAAAATGCACCCATTTTGTGGAACGGCCCTTTACATTTGCATCACAGTGGTGGGAAAAGTACGCAAGTAAAAGTGAGTCACCCAGTAAAATACTACTTGAGTAAAAGTTAAAATATACTGAAGTATCAAAAGTATATAAATAATTTCAAATTCCTTATATTAAGCAAACCAGATGGTGCCATTTTCTTGTTTATTTTATTGACGGATAGCCAGGGACACACTCCAACTCTCTGACAATCTACAATTGAAACGTGTGTTTAGTGAGTCCGCTAGATCAGAGCCAGTAATGATTACCAGGGATGTTCTCTTGATTAGTGAGTGAATTGGACCATTTTCCTGTCCTGCTAAATGTAATGAGTACTTTTGGGTGTCAGGGAAATGTATGGAGTAAAAAGTACATTTTCTTTATGTATGTAGTGAAGTAAAAGTACAATTAGTCAAAAATAGTAAAGTACAGATTCCCTGGAAAGCTACTTAAATAGTACTTTTAAGTATTTTTTACTTAAGTACTTTACACCACTGATCACAAACAATATAAAAAAACCACAATTAAAGTGTCTAATTTAGTCCCCTTTTAGATATGTATTCATTCCTCCTGTAAGACTCTGTGATTGCAATAGATGTTGATAAGTTTACCATATTTTTGATGTTCTCATTCACACAGGAGACAGACATGACTATCGTGGATCCTCTGGGGAGCCTCAACAACATCCTGATGCTGATGAAGCAGAGAAGAGTCTCTCCAGATCAGAACACCAGATGGTACAGCCTGGTTTGGTCTAACATACAGCTTGCTCTCAGGGTCTGGTCTGGGCTTCTGTAAAGCACTTTTTCAACAGTGACATTAGCATCCATAATGATATGCGTCTGTGTCCCCTCTTTATGGTTACCAGGACAACGCTAGCCCCTCCTCCCTCCCGGAGTCCCCGTTTCGTACCTCTTCCGGTAGCACCTTACTGCTGGGTAGGAAGAGGTTGTCTGTGCTGCTGGTGGACTGCAGGAAAACAATGGGGCTGAGTGGAACTGTGAGAGGAGGAGAAGAGAAGAAAGGATCAGATTTGACTCATCAAAGTAAGTGCTGGAGTTTAGTTTGAACAAATATAATAGATCTTCCCACTGGTATCTGTTACCAGGACAACCAGCAGAGTTCTGTTAGTTGACATGAAGATGGACTAGTATCTTTTACCAGTGGGGCTGTCCCCGACTAATACAAATCTTGTTTGACTTAGCCACCTGTTCTTTTCACCAATCAATTGGTGCAAATGTTAAACATGTATTTCTATATATACACTACCGTTGAAAAGTTTGGGGTCACTTAGAAATGTCCTTGTTTTTGAAAGTTTTTTTTTTTTTTGGTCCATTTTAAAATAACATCGACAATCAAAGCCACAAATGCTGATGCTCCAGATACTCAACTAGTCTAAAGGAGGCCAGTTTTATTGCTTCTTTAATCAGAACAACAGTTTTCAGCTGTGCAAATATAATTGCAAAAGCGTTTTCTAATGTTCGATTCGCATTTTAAAATGATAAACTTGGATTAGCTAACACAACGTGCCATTGGAACACAGGACTGATGGTTGCTGATAATGGGCCTCTGTAGATAATAATGGGCCTCTGTGTAGATAATAATGGGCCTCTCTGTAGATAATAATGGGCCTCTCTGTAGATAATAATGGGCCTCTGTAGATAATAATGGGCCTCTGTAGATAATAATGGGCCTCTGTAGATAATAATGGGCCTCTGTAGATAATAATGGCCCTCTATGTAGATAATCAGCCATTTTCCGCTACACCATTAGCAATGTCTACACCGTATGATAAATGTAATGTTGTTTTAACTGACAAAAGGACATGTATATCCTAACACGATCCGTGTTGTAAACAGCATTCTGCATGAATTACGACTCTTTCAACTTGCAACAAAACAATTTTATGAAATCAAATTTTGTTAGCAATCAAACGTAGCTTAACACGGTCAAGTTCGGTTTCTGTGCAATCCTCAGACACTCTAGAAGGCAACCAAACATGTTTCATAATTCTACATTACGTATTGGCTATACAAGACCTGAATTAGCCCATGAAGGTTCTTGGACCAATGACCACCTATCGTTTTGAAACCTAGCTAGATAGCCAATGATCTGGGATTTCCAGCAGTATGTGAACGCCGTTTGTAGGACAAACAGCCATCATGCTAGAGCTGTGCACAACAGAGTTCATTCTCTGGTGAAAGGAAACCAGATGCACGGTAGTTTACGTTTCACAGCAGTTCGTTCTCTTCTACAGACTTCTCAAGTCTGAAAAAGTTAAACATGGTTACTAAGAGTGGGAAAGCTAAATCTCAGTCCAAGTATAATTATTTTGATGATATTATTGCAGAAATTGACCAGGAGAGTGACACAGAAGGAATGGATGAGGACTCTGTGAGCGACCAGAGTTTTGATTCCAGCGCGGAAGAAATGTTTTTGGAAGGAGAAGATCCACTTTTTGATCAGTAAGTAAAACAAGTTTTTACTTCTCATGCTAATGCAGTTGTTTAAATGGTTGCATATTTGTTTATATATATATATATACATACACACACACACACACACACACACACACACACACACACAGTCAAAGTTTACATACACTTAGTTTGGAGTCCTTAAAACTCGTTTTTCAACCACTCCACAAATGTCTTGTTAACCTCTCTGGTACAAGTGCGTCCCACCTCGACAACAGCCAGTGAAATTGCAGGGCGCCAGATTAAAAACAACAGAAATCCCATAATTAAAATTCCTCAAACATACAAGTATTATACACCATTTTAAAGATAAACTTGTTGTAAATCCAGCCAAATTGTCCTGTTTCAAATAGGCTTTATGGCGAAAGCACACCAAACAATTGTTAGGTCAGCCCCTAGCCACAGAACTATATAGCCATTTTCCAACCAAGGAGAGGTGTCACAAAAGTCAAAAAATAGCGATTAAAATTAATCACTTACCTCTGATCATCTGGTGGCACTCCCAGGTCTCCATGTTAAACAATAAATGTTTGTTTTGTTCGATAATGTCCCTCTTTATCACCAAAAACCCCCTTTTCGTTCGCACGTTTAGTCCAGTAATCTGAATGCACAAGGTACAAATTCAATTTTTTTTAAGTACAATAAAAGTTTGTAGAAACAGGTCAAACTGTAGTATGATCTCAAATAAGGACGCGCGACAATGAGGTTCTAGCTCCAGCCTGTTTATTAACCTAACCCTCGCATGTCCTACATAGGTACGGATACCCCCAAGGGACATCCTACTACATCTTCCCCTCTGCCATGAACAAGAACTCAACATGCATAACCACTGAAGCATAACTGAAATGCAATTTGGAAACCAGTATTATTCTCTAACATGCTAATTCCCATCCTGAACCCGTATGAAAGCATTCAATCACACAGTATGAACATTAACTTAGGTACAGTCTCTTTTTGCTGGGTATGTTCCCCAGCAGTATGTTTTCTCCACGTAAAATAGTCTTTCAGCCACTGGTGGCTTCACATCCCTTTCTGGGTGCGCTTTTGGCTCTGTGAGCATTCTCTCTCCTTCACCCTCTATGTGCATTTTCTGTGGCCTCAGTCTGTGTGGCTGGTAGATCTGGAAGAGTTCTGAGGTGTGTTTTGTTCCTTCTTAGCTCTTCTGAGCCTGTGTCCACCACATAGGAGCGTGGGGCATCCGCTTTCCTCAGCACTATTGCTGGTGTCTTTGAGTTTGTAATCCACACACGTTGACCTTCCGTCAGCTCTGGCCTCTCCTTAGCATGGTGTCTCCAATTTAAAGTCTCCAGTTTGCATTTGTTTCAGCCGTTTGTCCCTCTCATCGAAGGCCTCCCTTTTAGGCCATCGGGGCGAGACAGGGAATGGGGAACACAGCCTCCTGCCCATCAGGAGCTCGGCAGGCGACGGCTGAGCCTTTCACATGCCCATGTAAGCTTCGGGAGATGTATGCTGTTGGATGACACTCCATGTTGTCCTGCATCTGTGTGAGGACCGCCCTTAGCCCAAAGGATGATGCATCTGCTGATACTTTTGTCTTAGCGTGGGGACGGTACTGGGCCAGCACTCTCTGTGAGGCCAGATCTCCTTTGCTTTTGTCAAACGCTACCTGTTGCATGTGACCCCATGGACCAGTCATTCTCTGTGGCTAGTAAGTCTCTGAGGTTTGGTTGTATCTGAGAACTGTTGGAGGAAGTTACCCACATATGTGGCCATGCCTAAGAAGGTTCTGACTTCAGCCACATTCTGGGGTCTGGTCATATCTGTGATGGCGCTGATCTTCTCTGGGTCCGGCTCTATTCCAGCTGCACTGACATTCGGAGCAGGGAGGGGACAGTGTTGGAGATAAAACAGCGCATATCATTATTTTGCTAGCTAACGAGCAAGGACTGTTGCAAGAGGAAGAAGCTGGCGGGATTTCAGGGTTTGTGACGCCAAGTTCAAAGGGCTCTGGCGCAAACACGGACAGGCCAGTGGCTAGTGCTGACGGATTTCGCATTAGTTCCCCGGAGAATTTAGCTTGTATGGACATTCAAAACCGGCCAAAATGGATCAGGCGCTTTGAAAGGTACAGGGTAGCATCTTAAACGTGGAAAATGAGGCATTTCAAGTGAATACACTGATCTACTCTATGGGTGATGAAGCCGAGGATATATTAAATGGTTCAACGTTGACCGAGGAAGAGGAATTTAACTACAGTGCCGTTAACCTCTGAACTACCAATCTCGGATCCGGGATAATTGTCATCAGCAACGCTGAATAGCATAGCGCCACAGTCAAATAATATTACTAGAAAATATTCATATTCATGAAATCACAAGTGCAATATTGCAGAACACAACTTAACCTTTTGTTAATCCATCGGTCATCTCAGATTGAGAAATGATGCTTTACAGCGAAAGAAATACAAGCGTTTGTAAGTTTATCGATAGCATAACATAAAGTACACTTAGCATCAGGTAGCTTGGTCACGAAAAGCAATCAAATTAAATTGTTTACCTTTGAAGATCTTCGGATGTTTTCACTCACGAGACTCCCAGTTAGACAACAAATGTTCCTTTTGTTCCATAAAGATATTTTTTTATATCCAAATACCTCCGTTAGTTTGCTGTGTTATGCCCAGGAATCCACGTGAAAGAGCGGTCACGACAACGCAGACAAATTCCTAATTATATCCATAATGTCCACAGAAACATGTCAAATGTTTTTTATAATCATTCCTCAGGGTGTTTTTCAAATATCTATTCGCTAATATATCAACCGGGACAGTTGGCTGTTCACGAGGACCGGGAGTAACAATGACAGCCTTTGTCTTTCGCGCACAGCTCACTCTGAGAGCCCCCTCCTTATCACTTACGCAATGTGGTCGTTCACGCTCATTCTTCAAAATAAAAGCCTGAAACTATGTCTAAAGGCTGTTGACACCTTGGGGAAGCCATAGAAAAATGAATCTGGTTAATATCCCTTTTAAATGGGCAATAGGGATGCATAAGAACAGAAGGGTTTCAAAATAAGAGGCACTTCCTGATTGGATTTTCCTCCGGGTTTCGCCTGCAATATCAGTTCTGTTATACTCACAGACAATATTTTGACAGTTTTGGAAACTTGAGAGTTTTCTATCCTAATCTGTCAATTATATGCATATTCTAGCATCTGGTCCTGAGAAATAGGCCGTTTACTTTGGGAACGTTATCTTTCCAAAAATAAAAACAGTGCCCCCTAGCTTTAACCTCTAGCGACGAGCAATCCCGTATCCGGGAGCGTAATCATAGCCTCAAGCGCATTACCATAACGCAACGTTTCCTATTCATGAAAATCGCAAATGAAATGAAATAAATATATTCAAACACAAGCTTAGCCTTTTGTTAACAACACTGTCATCTCAGATTTTCAAAATATGCGTTACAGCCAACGCTAGACAAGCATTTGTGTAAGTTTAGCATGGCATAATGCTATGCTAGGCTGTGCTGGCAGCAGGCAACATTTTCACAAAAATAAGAAAAGCAACCAAATTAAATCATTTACCTTTGAAGAACTTCAGATGCTTTCACTCAGGAGACACCCAGTTAGATAGCAAATGTTCCTTTTTTTCCCAAAATAATATTTTGGTAGGTGAAAAACGTCACGTTTGTTCATCCTGCTTGGCTGAGAAATCAACAGAAAAATACTTCAACTATAACGCATTAGCATAACGCAACTTTTTCTATTCATGAAAATCGCAAATGAAATGAAATAAATATATTGAAACACAAGCTTAGCCTTTTATTAACAACACTGTCATCTCAGATTTTCTAAATATGCTTTTCAACCAAAGCTACACAAGCATTTGTGTAATAGTATTGATAGCCTAGCATAGCATTAAGCCTAGCATTCAGCAGGCAACATTTTCACAAAAACAAGAAAAGCATTCAAATAAAATCATTTACCTTTTGAAGAACTTCGGATGTTTTCAATGAGGAGACTCTCAGTTAGATATTTTTTTTCTCATTTTTTTCCCCCAAAATATTATTTGTGTAGGAGAAATCGCTCCGTTTTGTTCATCACTTTTGGCTAAGAAAAAAAAACGAAAATTAATTCACTACAACGCCGAACTTTTTTCCAAATTAACTCCATAATATCGACAGAAACATGGCAAACGTTGTTTAGAATCATCCTCAAGGTGTTTTTCACATCTATTCGATGATAAATCCTTCGTGGCAGTTGGGTTTCTCCTCCATAGCAAACGGAAAAGTACTGCAGCTGGAGATTACGCAATAATTGCAACGGAGGACACCAAGCGACCACCTGGTAAATGTTGTCTCTTAGGGTCAATCTTCCAATGATATGCCTACAAATACGTCACAATGCTGCAGACACCTTGGGGAAAACGTGGAAAAGGTAAGCTGACTCCTAGCTCCTCCACAGCCATATAAGGAGTCATTGCCATGAGGCGGTTTCAAAAAATGTGGCACTTCCTGATTGTATTTTTATCTGGTTTTTTTCTGTAACATCAGTTCTGTGGTACTCACAGACAATATCTTTGCAGTTTTGGAAACGTCAGAGTGTTTTCTTTCCAAAGCTGTCAATTATATGCATAGTCAAGCATCTTTTCGTGACAAAATATCTTGTTTAAAACGGGAACGTTTTTCATCCAAAAATTTAAAGAGCGCCCCCTATATCGAAGAAGTTAAGAGGTAAATAACCTCTTTAGGCTATGTGGGACGTTAGCGTCCCGCATAGTCTAACATCTGGTGAAATAGCATAGCGCAAAGATACTAAATGCACAATTCGTAATATTAAACGTTCTTGTAAATACATGTATCTAACATCTCAAATCTTCCTCTTAATCCAACCACAGTGTCAGATTTTTAAAATGCTTTCGGCGAAAGCAATCTTGCAATCTTACGATAATCTGACGACAGCGCGCCACACACAAGTATTACTAGCATTTTCCAACCAAGCATTAGCGCCAGAAATGGCACTAAAATAATCATTTACCTTTGAAGATCTTCTTCTTTTGGCAATACAAGAGGTCCAATCTTCACAATAAATGGTTTTGTTCGATTAAATCCATTTTTATAGCCTAAAACGACACATTTTGTAAAAGGCTTGTGTCATGAATTCCGTATCCTTCAACTTTCAACGATACATTCGATGCAATTTGTCACACAGCATTGACGTTTATCTAGTCATGGTTGGTTTCATTGAAATCCTCTGTTTGTTAGTAACACAACCATACTTGATGATTCTTTTTATGGGCGTACTGATTTGAACACAGCAAACAATGACCTCATTGCGCGCCAATGATATCACCAGTGCTTCTTTGAATGACTGTGGGCAGAAATAATCACCACTGATCCTCTTGAAATCTCGCTTGGTAGACAGCCAATGGGCTGAGGTAAATGGAATGATCTATTGTTTATATCCGGGAAGACCAGCTCTTGAATGAAATTCGAGCGTAACGCAGCCATTCGCCATTGGAATTTCCACCAGAAGGAGCCATTTTCTTTGCGCGAAGCAGTATTGAGTCAAGATTATTTTATTGAAGGAATTATGACGAGTAAATCTGGGAAAGCAAAGGCAAAGTCCATGTATACAGATCTACATGATATTATTGACGAGATTTAAAGAGAAAGTGACACAGAAGTTCAAGAAGATCTATCGGATTGTGTGTCAAGTTTGGACAGTCAATCTGAGGACATGTTTCTGTATGGTGAGGATGCCATTCTTGATTGGATTGTAATTCTCATGCCGTTGTTTGAAATATTTGACTTGTGTGTATATATATTCAGGAATGGAATGTTTGTTGAGGTGCCACGTGGCTTTCCCTTTGGGTGTGTGTCTGTAAATATTATGTATTTTATCTAAACATGGAATGTTTGTTGAGGTGCCACGTGGCTTTCCCTTTGGGTGTGTGTCTGTAAATATTATGTATTTTATCTAAACATGGAATGTTTGTTGAGGTGCCACATGGCTTTCCCTTTGGGTGTGTGTCTGTAAATATTATGTATTTTATCTAAACATGGAATGTTTGTTGAGGTGCCACATGGCTTTCCCTTTGGGTGTGTGTCTGTAAATATTATGTATTTTATCTAAACATGGAATGTTTGTTGAGGTGCCACATGGCTTTCCCTTTGGGTGTGTGTCTGTAAATATTATGTATTTTATCTAAACATGGAATGTTTGTTGAGGTGCCACGTGGCTTTCCCTTTGGGTGTGTGTCTGTAAATATTATGTATTTTATCTAAACATGGAATGTTTGTTGAGGTGCCACATGGCTTTCCCTTTGGGTGTGTGTCTGTAAATATTATGTATTTTATCTAAACATGGAATGTTTGTTGAGGTGCCACATGGCTTTCCCTTTGGGTGTGTGTCTGTAAATATTATGTATTTTATCTAAACATGGAATGTTTGTTGAGGTGCCACATGGCTTTCCCTTTGGGTGTGTGTCTGTAAATATTATGTATTTTATACTAAATCTAAACATGGAACGGAACAGAACCTCACCTGAGTGATTTACGTTCCCTACTCTAATATAATCTGTGTTTCTGTGTCTTTATTTCACAGTCCCTCCGATTCTGATTGGGAGCCCCCACTGCCAAGGTGCCCATCCCCGACAGGAGCTGGATCATCTAGCCGGACCCCTGCTGTCTCCGGCTCCACACCTACCCCCGCCCTGCCAGGTGGGAAGTCTGTGACAAAGAAGTGGAGGTGGGGAAGAGCTAAACCTGCAATCAGAGAGGAGGAGGGTCGTTGGCACTCTGTGCTGGAGGAGGATGTGTTGCCTACACCTCCAGTATTCAGACCGAAGAGGCCATCAGGACCTCAGCTGGACATGACCTCTAAGTACAGCCCCATGCAACTTTTTCAGCTGTTTTTCACCTCGGCAGTTGTTAATTCCCTGGTGTCGAACACTAATAAGTACGGAGCTAAGAAGCAGGCAGGCAAGAAAGAGGGATGGAAGCCCATTTCCATGTCAGATCTTTTTTGTTTCATGTCAATGGTCATGTACATGGGTCTTGTGAAGCTAAAAACCCTGAAAGACTACTGGAAAACTGCTCCCCTCTATCAACTGCCTTTCCCATCCACTGTCATATCATGCAAAAGGTTTCTGACAATCTCACAGGCGCTTCATATCAGTGACCCAGAAGTTGATGAGGACAATGAGAAGATGAGAGGCACAGCAAGGTTTGATAGGCTGTGCAAAATAAAACCTCTCTACACCAGCATCGTTGAGGCTTGCAAAACCTATTTTCAGCCTGCCCAGAACATTTCCATCGATGAGAGGATGGTAGCCTCAAAGGCCAGAAATGGCCTAAAACACTACATGTGTAACAAACCAACTAAATGGGGTTACAAACTGTTTGTTTTGGCCGATTCTGCGTGTGCATACACATGCAATTTTTTTGTCTATGAGGGTAAGAACAGTTGTGTGACCGGTAAGGGACTTAGCTATGACTCCGTTATGCAGTTATTAGATTTTCAGCTGCTAGGGAAGGGCTACAAACTGTTTGTGGATAACTTCTACACAAGCCCTACCCTGTTCACAGACCTGAGGAAGCGGGATGTGTGGGCTTGTGGCACCATTCGGACCAACAGAGTGGGCTTCCCGAAAACAAAGGTGAATGACATGCCTAAGCGGGCTGAGCGGGGTACCATGCGATGGATCCGTGAAGATGGCCTGCTCTTTGTGAAGTGGATGGACACCAGAGAGGTGGCGATGTGCTCCACTATCCACAAGTCCTTCAGTGGAGATCACGTCGTCAGGCGTGTGAAGGATGCTACTGGGGCATGGACCACCAAAAATGTCCCCATTCCTGCAGCCATCAAGGACTACAACAAGGGCATGGGAGGTGTGGACCTGTCAGATGCGCTGATAGGATACTACAATGTTCTCCACAAGACAATGAAATGGTACAAGACATTTTTCTATCATTTCATTGACATTGCTGTGGTGAATGCCTTCATCCTCCAGAAGGAAATGGCTCAGAGCTGTGGACAGCCCCCCATCTCACAGCTAGCATTCAGGGAGCTGCTCATCCAGGAGCTTGCTAGCTACAGCAAGTCCACTGTAGCACCTTCTGTCCCCTCTACGTCTGTCCCCTCTGCTCCAACTAGTAGTGTTCACCTGCCCAGATTCATCTCTGCAGACATGAATGTGCCTCGGGGCAAAAAGGGCACAGTAGGGAGACGTCGTTGTGTTCTGTGTCACAGGAAATGCCCCATCACCTGCACCAGCTGTTCAGTAACCCTCTGCTTTACAGCAGGAAGAGACTGCTATTGGACATGGCATCAGAAGAACAATATTGTGTAGAGGACTGAGGGTCTTCACAATATTGTACATTATACATTGAATGTGCGTAAATAGTTACCCTTGTTATTTAAAACATTTTCAAATGTTCCTATTTTTTTGGGGGGGTGGGGTATGTTAGAATGGCATTTGAGTGTTTTGTATATAGTAATTTACTTCAAAATGTATCACTGTACCAATTCGGCCACTTGGGTACATTTGGGCAACTTGTGTGGGACACCTGGGTGACTATATGCTCAATGTCAAGTAGCTCACTCATTCCTGAAGATATCTTTCTGAGACTTTTTTCAAATACTTTTGCCATCTTATGTTCTCCATTCAAACCACCCCCAGCATCCTATCTGTATGTTTGGATGTTATTGTTTCAGTTGAAAGATGATGCAGCAACAATAAAAACAGAAAACGTATGTTTATTTCCTTGTATTTTCTTCTACCAGATCTATGGTGTTATATTCTCCTGCATTCAATTCACATTTACACAAACTTCAGAGTGTTTTCTTTCAAATGGTACCAAGAATATGCATATCCCTGCTTCTGGGCCAGAGCTACAGGCAGTTAGATTTGGGTATGTCTTCAGGTGGAAATTGGAAAAAGTGGAGGGGTAGCTTTAATTAAACAAAGCGGGCACTGCTTCATGTGGCAACAGCGACGCTCACCTAAATAGCCCACATGCCACTGGGTGAGAGACGTTTTCATTATGTGTTCTTACCGATGAGCCTTGGTCAATTTAGCTCGGAATATGACACCATTGTCAATCTGTCACCTAATCCTACCCAATGAGCAGGCCAAACCTGGAGGAAAGTATTGGCTGTAAGAAGTAAGAGAAAAAATAACATCTGGTTGTTTTTAAATAACTTATGACATTGCTTGCCAGAATAAACATTGTAATGGAGATTTTTCTCCAGTCTGCGTTACCCACTCCAGTCAGCAGATGGCGATGTGAGTCTTTCAGGTGATGCTTCTTGCGCGACGTATAATCTTAGTGGACTTGGTCTTCAGAGATAGATGGGAGAGGTTTAGGGTAACTGAAGGATAGGACTGGATGCTCTTCAGAGATAGATGGGAGAGGTTTAGGGTAACTGAAGGATAGGACTGGATGGTCTTCAGAGATAGATGGGAGAGGTTTAGGGTAACTGAAGGATAGGACTGGATGCTCTTCAGAGATAGATGGGAGAGGTTTAGGGTAACTGAAGGATAGGACTGGATGGTCTTCAGAGATAGATGGGAGAGGTTTAGGGTAACTGAAGGATAGGATTAAAAACAAACTAAATATAACTATTGTATAACACATTTTAGAATTCCTCACAATCAAATGTCGACCGCATTATCTACCAAGGGAATTCTCTTTGATTATAATCACAGCCGTATATATTCCCCCCAAGCAGACACATCGATGGCTCTGAACGAACTTTATTTGACTCTTTGCAAACTGGAATCCATTTATCCGGAGGCTGCATTCATTGTAGCTGGGGATTTTAACAAGGCTAATCTGAGTCTTCAGAGATAGATGGGAGAGGTTTAGGGTAACTGAAGGATAGGACTGGATGCTCTTCAGAGATAGATGGGAGAGGTTTAGGGTAACTGAAGGATAGGACTGGGTGGTCTTCACAGATAGATGGGAGAGGTTTAGGGTAACTGAAGGATAGGATTAAAAACAAACTAAATATAACTATTGTATAACACATTGTCTGTAAAATGTACATAGTATGTATAAGCTGGACATAGAAGCCTGAAAGTTGTTGTTCATTAGTTTCCTCCAATTGGGGAAGGGGTGATAGGGTTAGTGGAACACAAAGGAAAATATATGTTTATACATACAGTGCCTTTAGAAAGTATTACAAATGTATATGTATTTTTAAACAGAAATAACTGATTTACATAAGTATTCAGACCCTTTGCTATGAGAATTGAAATTGAGCTCAGGTGCATCTTGTTTCCATTGATCATCCTTGAGATGTTTCTAGAACTTCATTGCAGTCCACCTGTGGTAAATTCAATTGATTGGACATGATTTGGAAAGGCACACATCTGTCTATATAAGGTCCCACAGTTTACAGCGCAAGTCAGAGCAAAAACCAAGCCATAAAGTGGAAGGAATTGTCCGTAGAGTGCCGGCACAGATATGGGGAAGGGAGACAACAAAAAATATGCCGCATTGAAGTTCCCAAAGAACACAGTGGCTACCATCGTTCTTAAAAGGAAACGTTTGTAACCACCAAGGCTCTTCCTAGAGCTGGCCGCCTGGCCAAACTGCGCAATCAGGGGAGAAGGGCCTTGGTCTGGGAGGTTACCAAGAACCTGATGGTCACTCTGACAGAGATCTAGAGTTCCTCTGTGGAGATGGGAGACACCAACACTTGCCTAAATAGCCCATATGCCACCATAGGAAGTGTTATGTGTTGTTTGCGATGAGCCTTGGTCAATTTAGCTCAGAGTATGCCACCCTATTCTATCTGTCACCTTTTTTTAATTTATTTTTTTCACCTTTATTTAACCAGGTAGGCTAGTTGAGAACAAGTTCTCATTTACAACTGCGACCTGGCCAAGATAAAGCATAGCAGTGTGAACAGACAACAGAGTTACACATGGAGTAAACAATTAACAAGTCAATAACACAGTAGGAAAAATAGTCTATATACATACCTAATCCTGCCTAATAGGCAGGCCAATCCTGGAGGAAAGTATTGGCTGTAAGAAGTAAGAACATAACATCTGGTTATTTTTAAATTACGTCTTATGACATTGCTTGCCAGACTGAACATTGTAATTCATATTTTCCAATTTGCGTTACCCACTCCAGTCAGCAGATGGCGATATGAATTTTTAGGGTTTTGCTTCTTACGTGACGTATAATCTAGTGGACGGGACAGGAGGCTTCTTCAATCGCGACAAAAGGCTTCTGTTTTAACCACGCTGTGCTTTGCTAGCAAACCTAAAACCGAAACATTGGAGCTCTTTAGACCAATCTTGTGTATATTACTTTTAGTGTTTTCAACATAATTCTGTTTACATATCTACTGGTTCATTTAAACGTAATTTGCTTGTTAAATGAGCAAATGTGTTACATTGATACTGCACTAGGCTAATCTCCCGGAGCATAAACTCACTAATCTAGACGGAGAAAGAAACTGGTGAAAGGAGGCAAAGAAGCTTGAAGAATGAATAAGGAGGCGATCACATTGAAACAAGAGGATGATATTACAGTGAAAGAGGAATATGGGAACGAGGTTGTCAAAGTGGAAAAAGAGGTAGAAGCTTTCAGAATCAAAAAGGAGGAAGATGCCGTAAAATTGAAAGAGGAGGAAGACCCTTTTGGAGTAAAAGAGGAGGATATCTCAATAAAAGAGGAAGACGTTTTGGGAGTGAAAAATGAGACTGAAGATCCGATTACCACCAGTGAGTACTGTCTTAAAAACGGGCACAAACTATGCAGTTGTTTTTAAAGGGGCATTATACTGAAGTTCTACACTTGAATATGTTGTTCAGTACTGTAGGAATTGTTTATTAAGGGGCAATCTGCCATTGGTACATATATTTTTGGAACTTCAAAGATGGATTTATTGAATTCTCTATGTGGTCTATATTAAAGTGCACTTATTCTAGTATAGCCGGGTTTTAAAATATAATATACATTGCATTTTTACTTCAAATATCAAGTGGACGCAAAATGCACCCATTTTGTGGAACGGCCCTTTTACATTTGCATCACAGTGGTGGGAAAAGTACGCAAGTAAAAGTGAGTCACCCAGTAAAATACTACTTGAGTAAAAGTTAAAATATACTGAAGTATCAAAAGTATATAAATAATTTCAAATTCCTTATATTAAGCAAACCAGATGGTGCCATTTTCTTGTTTATTTTATTGACGGATAGCCAGGGACACACTCCAACTCTCTGACAATCAACAATTGAAACGTGTGTTTAGTGAGTCCGCTAGATCAGAGCCAGTAATGATTACCAGGGATGTTCTCTTGATTAGTGAGTGAATTGGACCATTTTCCTGTCCTGCTAAGCCTTTGAAATGTAATGAGTACTTTTGGGTGTCAGGGAAATGTATGGAGTAAAAAGTACATTTTCTTTATGTATGTAGTGAAGTAAAAGTACAATTAGTCAAAAATAGTAAAGTACAGATTCCCTGGAAAGCTACTTAAATAGTACTTATAAGTATTTTTTACTTAAGTACTTTACACCACTGATCACAAACAATATAAAAAAACCACAATTAAAGTGTCTAATTTAGTCCCCTTTTAGATATGTATTCATTCCTCCTGTAAGACTCTCTGATTGCAATAGATGTTGATAAGTTGACCATATTTTTTATGTTCTCATTCACACAGGAGACAGACATGACTATCGTGGATCCTCTGGGGAGCTTCAACAACATCCTGATGCTGATGAAGTAGAGAAGAGTCTCTCCAGATCAGACCACCAGATGGTACAGCTTGGTTTGGTCTAGCATACAGCTTGCTCTCAGGGTCTGGTCTGGGCTTCTGTAAAGCACTTTTTCAACAGTGACATCAGCATCCATAATGATATGCGTCTGTGTCCCCTCTTTATGGTTACCAGGACAACGCTAGCCCCTCCTCCCTCCCGGAGTCCCCGTTTCGTACCTCTTCCGGTAGCACCTTACTGCTGGGTAGGAAGAGGTTGTCTGTGCTGCTGGTGGACTGCAGGAAAACAATGGGGCTGAGTGGAACTGTGAGAGGAGGAGAAGAGAAGAAAGGATCAGATTTGACTCATCAAAGTAAGTGCTGGAGTTTAGTTTGAACAAATATAATAGATCTTCCCACTGGTATCTGTTACCAGGACAACCAGCAGAGTTCTGTTAGTTGACATGAAGATGGACTAGTATCTTTTACCAGTGGGGCTGTCCCCGACTAATACAAATCTTGTTTGACTTAGCCACCTGTTCTTTTCACCAATCAATTGGTGCAAATGTTAAACATGTATTTCTATATATACACTACCGTTGAAAAGTTTGGGGTCACTTAGAAATGTCCTTGTTTTTGAAAGAAAATCTTTTTTTTGGTCCATTAAAATAACATTGACAATCAAAGCCACAAATGCTGATGCTCCAGATACTCAACTAGTCTACAGGAGGCCAGTTTTATTGCTTCTTTCATCAGAACAACAGTTTTCAGCTGTGCTAACATAATTGCAAAAGCGTTTTCTAATGTTCGATTCGCATTTTAAAATGATAAACTTGGATTAGCTGATAATGGGCCTCTGTAGATAATAATGGGCCTCTATGTAGATAATCAGCCATTTTCCGCCTCAACATTAGCAATGTCTACACTGTATTTATGATAAATTTAATGTTATTTTAACTGACAAAAGGACATGTATATCCTAACACGATCCGTGTTGTAAACAGCATTCTGCATGAATTCCGACTCAACTTGCAACAAAACAATTTTATGAAATCAAATTTTAGCAATCAAACATAGCTTAACACGGTCAAGTTCGGTTTCTGTGCAATCCTCAGACACTCTAGAAGGCAACCAAACATGTTTCATAATTCTACATTACGTATTGGCTATACAAGACCTGAATTAGCCCATGAAGGTTCTTGGACCAATGACCACCTATCGTTTTGAAACCTAGCTAGATAGCCAATGAGCTGGGATTTCCAGCAGTATGTGAACGCTGTTTGTAGGACAAACAGCCATCATGCTAGAGCTGTGCACAACAGAGTTCATTCTCTGGTGAAAGGAAACCAGATGCACGGTAGTTTACGTTTCACAGCAGTTCGTTCTCTTCTACAGACTTCTCAAGTCTGAAAAAGTTAAACATGGTTACTAAGAGTGGAAAAGCTAAATCTCAGTCCAAGTATAATCATTTTGATGATATTATTGCAGAAATTGACCAGGAGAGTGACACAGAAGGAATGGATGAGGACTCTGTGAGCGACCAGAGTTTTGATTCCAGCGCGGAAGAAATGTTTTTGGAAGGAGAAGATCCACTTTTTGATCAGTAAGTAAAACAAGTTTTTACTTCTCATGCTAATGCAGTTGTTTAAATAGTTGCATATGTATTTATATATATACATACACACACACACACACACAGTCAAAGTTTACATACACTTAGTTTGGAGTCCTTAAAACTCGTTTTTCAGCCACTCCACAAATTTCTTGTTAACCTCTCTGGTACAAGTGCGTCCCACCTCGACAACAGCCAGTGAAATTGCAGGGCGCCAGATTAAAAACAACAGAAATCCCATAATTAAAATTCCTCAAACATACAAGTATTATACACCATTTTAAAGATAAACTTGTTGTAAATCCATCCATATTGTCCTGTTTCAAATAGGCTTTACGGCGAAAGCACACCAAACAATTGTTAGGTCAGCCCCTAGCCACAGAACCATACAGTCATTTTCCAACCAAGGAGAGGTGTCACAAAAGTCAGAAATAGCGATTAAAATTAATCACTTACCTCTGATCATCTGGTGGCACTCCCAGGTCTCCATGTTAAACAATAAATGTTTGTTTTGTTCGATAATGTCCCTCTTTATGACCAAAAACCCCCTTTTTGTTCGCACGTTTAGTCCAGTAATCCGAAGGTGCGGGCACAAAGTCCAGACAAAGTTTTTAAAAAGTACAATAAAAGTTTGTAGAAACATGTCAAACTGTAGTATGATCTAAAATAAGGACGCGCAACAATGAGGTTCTAGCTCCAGCCTGTTTATTAACCTAACCCTTGCATGTCCTACATAGGTACGGATAACCCCAAGGGACATTTTCAATCCTCAGGTTGTTTTTGTCATAAATAATAAAATAATATTTCAACCGGAGAAAAGCTTCGTCAATAGAAAAGGAGAAACAAGTAAGACGCGCTTGGCTCATGTCTGGAAATGTCCACTGTCCTCTCATTGAAAGTGCTGTATCACCCTCATTTTTCAGAGTAAAAGCCTGAAACAATTCCTAAACACTGGTCACATGTAGAGGAAGCCATAGAGCTCGTGAACTGGGTCTTAAGTCTTTGTTTGGTGGAAAGGCTTTCAATGGAAAAACAGCCTTTCAAAATAATAGTACTTCCTGGTTGTATTTTCCTCGTTTTCACCTGCCATATCCGTTCTGTTATACTCACAGACATTATTTTAACAGTTTTGGAAACTTTAGTTTTCTACCCAAATCTACTAATTATATGCATACCCTAGCTTATGGACCTGAGTAGCAGACAGTTTAAAAACCTGTCTAGGACAAGCGTTCCTCTAGGGAAACGTTTCAACAAAAATTGCCCGAAATGTCATTATTATAAATTATATAAATTAAATCAGAAGTGCAATACACCAAATGAAAGCTAAACCTCTGGTTAATCTAGCCACCATGTCAGAATTCAAAAAGCTTTACTGCAAATGCGATTATCGATCAGAAATTTGCAATAAAATTCATCAATTACCTTTTGAAGATCTTCTTTTGGCAACACTAAAGGTCACGACAAAACAATAGTGTCGTTTTGTTCAATATAATCCATTTTTATAGCCTAACAGGAAACATTTTGTAAACGGCTTGGCGTAAATTCCGTGTCCTTCAACTTTGGACGTAACGTTCAATGTAATTACTCAATCTAAACGGACGTTTATCGAGTCATGTTTGGTTTCATTGCAATCCTCTGTTTGTTAGTAAAACAACCACACTTCATGGTTCTTTTCTGGGACATATTGACCGAAAGGAACTGATTTGAACACGGCAAACAATGACTGTATTTCGGACCAATGACCACTGATCGTCTTGAAATCTAGCTGGGTAGATAGCCAATGAGCTCAGGTAAACGACAACATGTGATGGTTCTATCCAGGAAGACTATCGTTTGTGGGAAACTCAAGCGTATAGACAACCATTCGCCATTGAAAACTCTACGAGGCAGCCACGCTGGTTACGTGCAGCATTTCTGTTTTGAGAGCATTTTCAGAGAATACTTATGGCAAGTAAATCTTTAAAATCGAAGGCAAAGACAAAGTATACAGATCTACACGATATCATTGACGATATTGATAGAGATAGTGAGAGTGAATTACTACAAGATGAGTCAGACCAGACAGTGACTATTCTTTTCACTCTAAATGGAGAAGATTCTGTGTTGGATTGGTGAGTAACGTTGTTTGAAATGAATAATATCAAATATTATTCATTTGAGTTGTTTGAGATATATATATATATTTTTTGCCATATATAAAAATATGACGAGGACATGAAATATAAAGTACACATGTGTATAAAGTAAACATTGCTCTACATTGTGGGTGTATCTGTGTGTCTGTATATATTACATATATTTTTACATGTCCATTCCATGTTTAGATAAAATACAGCACCTCACCTTAGTGGATGTTTACTTACTCTATATATAATCTGTGTCTGTTTTGTCTTTATTTCACAGTCCCAGCGATTCTGATTGGGAGCCCATACTGCCAAGGTGCAAATCCCCCACTGAAGCTGGTCCTTCCAGCCGGACCCCTGCTGTCTCCGGCACCACACCTACCCCCGCCCGGCCATCAAGAGGTGTGAAGCCGGTGACAAAGAAGCGGAGGAAGGGAAGTGTGGAACCTGCTGGCAGTGCGGAGGAGGGTCGTTGGCACTCTGTACTGGAGGAGGATGTGGCCCCACCACCTCCAATTTTCAGACCAAAGAGGCCACCAGGTCCTCAGCTGGACATGAACTCCAAGTACAGCCCCATGCAACTTTTTCGGTTGTTTTTCACCTCGGCAGTTGTTGATTCCCTGGTGTTGAACACTAATAAGTACGGAGCTAAGAAGCAGGCAGGCAAGAAAGAGACATGGAAGCCCATTTCCAGGTCAGATCTTTTTTGTTACTTTTCTATGGTCATTTACATGGGTCTTGTGAAGCTAAAAACCCTGAAGGACTACTGGAAATCTGCACCCCTCTATCAACTGCCTTTTCCCTCCACAGTCATGTCATGCAAAAGGTTTCTGACAATCTCACGGGCACTTCATATCAGTGACCCAGAAGTTGATAAGGACAACGAGACGAAACGAGGCACGGCAAGGTTTGATAAGCTCTGCAAAATTAAACCTCTCTACCTCGACATCATTGAGGCCTGCAATACTTATTTTCAGCCTGCCCAGAACCTTTCCATAGATGAGAGGATGGTAGCCAGAAATGGCCTAAAACACTACATGCGTAACAAACCGACTAAATTGGGTTACAAACTGTTTGTTTTGGCCGATTCTGCGTGTGCATACACGTGCAATTTTTTTGTCTATGAGGGTAAGAACAGTTGTGCGACCGGTAAGGGATTTAGCTATGACTCCGTTATGCAGTTATTAGATTTTCAGCTGCTAGGGAAGGGCTACAAACTGTTTGTGAATAACTTTTACACAAGCCCTACCCTGTTCACAGACCTGAGGAAGCTGGATGTGTGGGCCTGTGGCACCATTCGGACCAACAGAGTGGGCTTTCCGAAAACCAGGGTGAACGACATGCCTAAGCAGGCTGAGCGGGGTACCATGAGATGGATCCGTGAAGATGGCCTGCTGTTTGTGAAGTGGATGGACACCAGAGAGGTGGCGATGTGCTCCACTATCCACAAGTCCTTCAGTGGTGATCACGTCGTCAGGCGTGTGAAGGACGCTACAGGGGCATGGACCACCAAAAATGTCCCCATTCCAACTGCAGTAAAGGACTACAACAAGAGCATGGGGGGAGGTGTGGGCCTATCATATGCGCTGATAGGATACTATAATGTTCTCCACAAAACCATGAAATGGTACAAGACATTGTTTTATCATTTCATTGACATTGCTGTGGTGAATGCCTTCATCCTCCAGAAGGAAATGGCCAAGAGCTGTGGACAGCCCCCCATCTCACAGCTAGCCTTCAGAGAGCTGCTCATCCAGGAGCTTGCTAGCTACAGCACTGTAGCACCTTCATTCCCCTCTACCTCTGTCCCTTCTGCTCCATCAACCAGTGGTGTGCACATGCTTAAATTCCTTATTGCAGGCAGGAATGAGTGCAAAAGGGGCTTAGTAAGGAGGCTTCGTTGTGCTCTTTGCCACAAGAAATCCTCTGTCGGCTGCACCACCTGTTCAGTGACCCTCTGCTTCACAGCAGAAAGAGACTGCTATGGGCTATGGCATCAGCAGCACAATATTGTGTAGAGGGTCTTCACATTATTGAACATTGAGTGTAAATAATTACCCTTGTTATTTTTTATTTTTTGAAATATTAATTTTTTTCTTCAATTTTTCCTGTATATTTTTCCTATATATTTTTCCTGTATATTTTTCCTATATATTTTTCCTGTATATTTTTCCTATATATTTTTCCTGTATATTTTTCCTGTATATTTTTCCTGTATATTTTTCTGGGTATGTTTGAATAATTGTTTTGTATATAGTTATTTGCATCAATGTTTCGATGTTCCAATTCGGCCACTTGGGTACATTTGGGAAACTTGTGAGGGACACCTGGGTGACTTCATGCTCAATGGCATGTACCTCACTCATTCCTGAAGGTATCTGTCTGAAACTTTGGGCAAATACTGTTGCCTACCTATGTTCTTATTTGAAATTAGCCCCAGTATCATAACTGAATGTTTGGCTGTTCTAGTTTATTTTAAAGATGCAACAACAATAAAAGAACAGAGAAACACCTGTGTATTTTCTTCTACCAGATCTATGGTGTTATATTCTCCTACATTCAATTCACATTTACACAACCTTCAGAGTGTTTTCTTTCAAATGGTACCAAGAATGTGCATATCCTTGCTTCTGGGCCTGAGCTACAGGCTGTTAGATTAGGGTATGTCTTCAGGCGGAAATTGCACAAAGTAACCCGAAGAGGTTTTTAATAAGGTACGGTAGGTTGAAAGGTTGGTCAGTTGGTTGGTAGGGTCTGTCAGCTGACAGACAGAGAAGATACATGGTAAAGGAGAGACTATGAGTAAGAAAGTGATCATAGCAACAGAGGACATGGTGTCAGCAGCAGCACTCTACAAAACCTCAAATGTTGCATCACTTCCGGTGGGCCTCAGAGAGACACATCTGGATGGCCTCAAATCTTCCCTTGGACAGATGTAAATAAGCTGTTGGCTAAATCTGGTGCTACGCATCACTTCTGAGACTTCTGACACCATTGAAATCAGTAGACATGAAAATTACCAGCACTCTGACTCTGTCCTGCACCAGGAGAGTCTAATGGAGGAGAATCTAGAGAGAGAAAGATTTGTCCATTGCATGAACAGTTACAATTGATTTCCTCCAGCATTACAGCATTTAATCTCACAGTACATTAGTTGTAATGTCTGAGATGAGAGATTCATCATACCTGCTCTTGATGAAGAGTGACCACTGATATCTCCAGATGTCAGGATGTTGTAGAGACGTTTGTGAGGGTTGTGGAGGTGTTTGGGGATGTTGAGGTTTGGGAGGGTTGTGAAGGTGTTTGGGGATGTTGGGAGGGTTGTGAAGGTGTTTGTTGGATGTTGTAGAGAGGTTTGGGAGGGTTGTGAAGGTGTTTGTTGGGGATGTTGTAGAGAGGTATGGGAGGGTTGTGAATGTGTTTGTTGGGGATGTTGTAGAGAGGTTTGGGAGGGTTGTGAAGGTGTTTGTTGGGGATGTTGTAGAGAGGTTTGGGAGGGTTGTGAAGGTGTTTGTTGGGGATGTTGTAGAGAGGTTTGGGAGGGTTGTGAAGGTGTTTGTTGGGGATGTTGTAGAGAGGTTTGGGAGGGTTGTGAAGGTGTTTGTTGGGGATGTTGTAGAGAGGTTTGGGAGGGTTGTGAGGGTGTTTGTTGGGGATGTTGTAGAGAGGTTTGGGAGGGTTGTGAAGGTGTTTGTTGGGGATGTTGTAGAGAGGTTTGGGAGGGTTGTGAAGGTGTTTGTTGGGGATGTTGTAGAGAGGTTTGAGAGGGTTGTGAAGGTGTTTGGGGATGTTGTAGAGAGGTTTGGGAGGGTTGTGAAAGTGTGTTCTCTATGTTGATCATCGGAACTCATTTGAAGGTAACCTATACACACAAATGGAAGTACGGAGGTAGTTTTGTGCCCCCAAAAATAAGGGGTTAAATATATGTAAAACAATATAAAACATTACCTGAGCTTTCTTATATCGCCTAGATAAAGGACAGACACTTCAAAACCTTATTACTTAAAACAAATATATATGTATTTTTTTCCAGTTATTAAATGTGTTTTTCAATGCATTTCTATGGGCAATATTAGTAAAGTTACTACATGATTCTATATATGTTATTTCATAGTTTTGATGTCTTCACTATTATTCTACAAAGCAGAAAAAAGTAAAAATAATGAAAATCTCTGGAATGAGTAGGTGTGTCCAAACTTTTGACTGGTACTGTATATATATATATAAATAAATTAAATATTGAATTTGGGCTTTACTAATATTGCCCATAGAAATGCAATGAAAACACGTTTATAACTGGATTAAAATACCTATATATTTGACTAAGGTTTTGAAGTGTCCAAACTTTTGACTGGTATTACACATATATATATATATATTTATACCTAAAGGGGTCCTAGAATAAAAAATCAAACATCTAAATAATCCACAGTATGGCCATCTTAAAACAATTCCAACCAATAAAATACAGCTACATTTGGAGAGGACAGCATTCGGAAAATATTCAGACACCTTGACTTTTTCCAGATGTTGTTACGTTACAGCCTTATTCTAAAATGTATTAAATTAAGTTTTTCCGTCATCACAATAACCCATAATGACAAAGCAAAAACATGTTTTTAGGAATTTGAACTGAAATACTACATTTACATAAGTATTCAGACCCTTTACTCAGTACTTTGTTGAAGCACCTTTGGCAGTGATTACAGCCTCAAGCCTTCTTGGGTATGACAACACAAGCTTGGCACACCTGTATTTGGGTAGCTTCTCCCATTCTTCTCTGCAGATCCTCTCAAACTCTGTCAGGTTGGATTGGGAATGTTGCTGCACAGCTATTTTCAGGTCTTTCCAGAGATGTTTGTCGTGCCCTCTTTATATAGCCAAATTATTTTTCACTCAGGATGCTCCGGTAAACAGTGGTTGTTGTGCACTGCTGCCACCACCAGGCCTGGAGTCCATTTTGACTTTGTTGATAGCGAGCCGTGTTAGCTAGCCGTGTTAGCTAGTTGTCCGGCTAAAGACGTAGCAGCTAGCTGGCTACTGATCAACCTATTGTGTGTATTGAACATTCTTATTGGACAGCCTTACCTATAGAGTAGCACCACCACCCATCAGCCCATTCTCTTCTTGAAGTCAAAGCCCCAGTGTATTGTTGCTATAGGAGTTTATGATTAATAATCCTATTCATTTCAAGCCACACTAAGATGTCACCATACTTTTCATTTAAAGCCCCACTATGTAAGACATACATCATCAGAGTGGGCCTCCAATTTAAATGTAAACAATGGAGCAAATGCATCACATGTGAACATCACTTGATTATCAGAGGAGTGTATTATGACATCAGATAGAACTACTCAGACATTCCAAATCAGGCTTCATCCATATCATGAAGGTGGATATTGATACAACCATTTCCAAAGTCATGACCGGGCTGATGGAAACAGGATATGCCTGTATACGTTTCTAAATGCCGACAGACGATGTGTTACTTCGTTTGACATGGTGGGGTCTTTTTGTGTCAGTAAAAATGTATAAACGAGAAATGGCGGCATTAATCCTTTATGCACAAATATCGATTTAATAACGATCATATCTTAGTTAATTTGGAGTCACGCGATGATATATTGTGTGGTCCTCCCACTACGATTTGGGAAACCATGCAGTTTATTAGGCTACAGATTAAATAAATGATGAACTTCACAGGGTGGTGAAAGTGCATGTGTTGAGCTTGATGCTCCTTTCCAATACATGTTGATGGTCTTCTTCTGGTGACATGATGATGATTGATACTTGGTTGCCATTTGACAAATAAAATAATGTCGCTCTCATCCATAATAATCTCATCATGTCGGTAGCCTACCAGCACTGTATATGTGAGCTGTTGGCTACAGAGCGCGTGAGCACGACAAGAGCACGTTTGCTATATAACTCAACGGTTTTTCAAAACCCTCAGTAGAGTTGAAAATGCAATGGAAACCCATTTAACTTGCATTTTTCATTCAGTACATGGGAATTCAACAGGAAAACATTTTTTCCGTGCACTACGTCATCACGCAAAGACTTTTATCCGCAATAAATATGTTTGATGCAAACGTTTCCGGTGGGAAAATGCGTATATTGTTTTATGCAGATTTGAGAATATTCACATGAAAATCTGTCGCAAATTGCATGGAAATGTAGCTACTAATGTGGATATTGATCCAACACCTGCCGCTTATTCAAACCGTCCCACTGGGCACAGACATGAGTTCAACATCTAGTTTCTATTTACATTTCTTTGATTCGTCAACAAAAGTGATTTCAACATTAAATCAACACAAAATGTCCACCTGTCATTGGATTTAGGTTGCCAGTAGGGTGAAACACAAAATGTCACCAGTCAGCGGTTACCACTTATGTAGATGGATTTTTACAAATCCAATCCGTTTTCCACATTGATCAAACATCATCACATGGATTTGTTTTGTTCAAATCAAATGTTATTGGTCACATACACATGGTTAGCAGATGTTATTGGTCACATACACATGGTTAGCAGATGTTATTGGTCACATACACATGGTTAGCAGATGTTTTTGGTCACATACACATGGTTCACAGATCTTATTGGTCACATGCACATGGTTAGCAGGTGTTATTGGTCACATACACATGGTTCGCAGATGTTATTGGTCACATACACATGGTTAGCAGATGTTATTGGTCACATACACATGGTTAGCAGATGTTATTGGTCACATACACATGGTTAGCAGATGTTATTGGTCACATACACATGGTTAGCAGGTGTTATTGTGAGTGTAGTGAAATGCTTATGCTTCTAGATCCGACAGTACAGCAGTATCAAACAGATAATATCTAACAAATTCCACAACTAAACCTAATACACATAATCCAGTAAAGGAATGGGAAATATAGAAGTAGAAAACATGGATGAGCAGAAACACAGCAGCTAAGATGCAATATATAGTGAAGAATAGATAGTGAAGGATACAGTATTTACAGTTGAAGCTAAAGATTACATACACTTAGGTTGGAGTCATTAAAACTCATTTTTCAACCACTCCACAAATGTCTTGTTAACAAACTATAGTTTTGGCAAGTCGGTTAGGACATCTGTGTTAATGACACAAGTAATTTTTCCAACAATTGTTTACAGACAGATTATTTCACAATCCCAGTGGGTCAGAAGTTTACATACACTAAATTGACTGTGCCTTTAAACAGCCTTGGAAAATTCCAGAAAATTATGTCTATAGCTTCTGATAGGCTAATTGACATCATTTGAGTCAATTGGAATTGCACCTGTGAATGTATTTCAAGACCTACCTTGAAACTCAGTGCCTCTTTACTTGACATCATGGGAAAATAAATAAAAATCTGCCAAGATCTCAGAAAAAAATGGTAGACCTCCACAAGTCTGGTTCATCCTTGGGAGCGATTTTCAAATGCCTGAAGGCGTCCTCTGGTCTGATGAAACTAAAATAGAACTGTTTGGACATAATGACCATCGTTATGATCGGAGGAAAAAGGGGGATGCTTGCAAGCCGAAGAACACCATCCCAACCGTGAAGCACACAGGTGGCAGCATCACGTTGTGGGGGTGCTTCGCTGCAGGAAGGACTGGGGCACTTCACAAAATAGATGGCATCATGGGTGAGGAAAATTACGTGAATATATTGAAGCAACATCTCAAGAAATCAGTCATGAAGTTAAAGCTGGGTCGCAAATGGGTCTTTCAAATGGACAATGATGCCAAGCATACTTCCAAAGTTGTGGCAAAATGGCTTAAGGACAACAAAGTTAAGGTATTGGAGTGGGCATCACAACGCCCTGACCTTAATGCTATAGAAAACAGATAATTGTACCCTTTTAAAAATAGTTATAGGGGGGAGGTCCGGGGGATGTCTGTCTTTGAAAGGGTCATTGTAATACTTAAGATGTCCCCTTTACTGATGACCTAAACCTAAAAGTCAAGGGGTCTGAATACTTTCCAAAGAAACTGTAAGTGATTGAGGAGAGCATAATTGCTATATTCTAATTACAATCATTGACCCATAAGGGACCACATGACCAAAGCAATGCGTGACCCATGCAGAATTAAAACTATATTCATCTTAATGAGAAATATAATCGAATAAACAAATGTTTGCATAACCAAAGACATGAAAACGGGTGGGAACATTGTATTTAGCTAGGATTTCATAAGGCCAGGATTGTCATTGAGAATAACAATAGACAATAGTTAATATTGCTAGTTTAGGGATGAAGATTGATGAACCTTCACTATGTTAAGCATGTTTTTTAATTTGACGTGGAAACAATGTTTATTCAACCAGTGGGAGGCTTGTAAAAGCCCACAGGAAAGTGGAATGCGGAACTCTTCATTGAGACAATCATGAAACAGCAATCTGTGGGTGAGTTGTAGTGGATATTATAATATAAGGATCTGCTGGAGTCCAAGTCAAACCAAGATTCTTTATTTCTGAGCTCAGAGAGAACAACAGAGTTTGGTATTTGGTATTTTACTAGGATCCCCATTAGCTGTTGCAAAAGCAGCAGCTACCACTCCTGCGGTCAACACAAAACATGACACAATTGTCACGTCTCTCGTCGGAAGGCATGGACCAAAGCACAGCGTGGTAAGTGTTCATGATTTTTATTTAATCAAAAAACATTCGAACAAAATAACAAAGAGAAGAACGAACAGTTCTGTAAGGCAAAGCAACTATACAGAAAACAACTACCCAAAAAACACAGGTGGAAAAAGGCTGCCTAAGTATGATTCACAATTAGAGACAACGAAATAGTAGAGGGCCTAGAGAGCTGCCCTGCGGTACATCACACTTCATATGTTTGACATTAGAGAAGCTTCCATTAAAAACCCTCTGAGTTCTATTAGATAGATAGCTCTGAATCCACATTAGAGGTTGAAAAGCCATAGCACAAACATTCTTAAACAAAAGGTTATGGTCAATAATATCAAAGGCTGCACTGAAATCTAACAATAGAGCTCCCACAATCTTCTTGTTATTAATTTCTCTCAACCAATCATCAGTCATTTGTGTCACATGTTGAGTGCCCTTCTCTATAAGCATGCTGAAAGTATGTTGTTCATTTGTTTACAGAAATATAGCATTGTATTTGGTAAAATACAATTTTTTCCAACAGTTTGCTAAGAGCTTGCAGCAATCTTATAGGTCTGCTGTTAGAACCAGTAAAGGCCGCTTTACCACTCGTGGGTAGTGGATTAATTTGGCTTCCCTCCAGGCAAGAGAACAAAGACCTTCCTCTAGGCTCATATTAAAAATATGTCAGATAGCTGACTCTATAGCCACTCCTACTGTCCTCAGTAGCTTTCCACCTAAGTTGTCAATGCCAGGAGGTTTGTCATTATTGATCGATAACCATTTTTCCACCTCTCCCACACTAACTTTACAAAATTCAAAACTTGCACTGCTTTTCAAAAAAAAAACAATTTCATCTGGTAAAAACAGGTCAACACATTATAGGCAACAATATAAGACAACGGGAGCACTGTGTATGTTCTCTGATGAATTGTAAGAAAAATGAGATGTGAAATATCAATATACACGCTAAGAGTAGTAATTTCTCTCTCCTGTGTGGATTCTCTAATGACGTTTAAGTGATTATGAGTAATATGTTTTCCCAAAGTCTAAGCTTTTGTATGCCTTCTCCTCTGTGTCATGCTCTTTCAGGCTTCCTAAATGGGCAAAAGCTTTGCACTCCGGGAGGAGTGGTAATGCATCTCCCATCTGTGTATTTTCTCATGTTGGTTCAGGCTGTTTTTATGGTAAAAACTCCTTCCACACTGGGAGCAGTGGTAAGGCTTCTCCCCTGTATGTAATAGCTCATGGGCTTTCAGGATTCCTGAACGGCTGAAACACTTCCCACACTGGGAGCAGTGGTATGGCTTCTCCCCTGTGTGTACTAGCCCGTGTCGTTTCAGGCTCCCTAACCGCTTAAAACACTTTCCACACTGGGAGCAGTGGTAAGGCTTCTCCCCTGTGTGTACTAGCCCGTGTTGTTTCAGGCTCAATAACCGCTTAAAACACTTTCCACACTGGGAGCAGTGGTAAGGCTTCTCCCCTGTGTGTATTCTTTCATGGACTTTCAGATTCCCTGAATGGTTGAAACACTTGCCACACTGGGAGCAGTGGTAAGGCTTCTCCCCTGTATGTATTCTTTCATGGCCTTTCAGATTCCGTAACTGCTTAAAACACTTGCCACAGTGGGAGCAATGGTAAGGCTTCTCCCCTGTATGTACTAGCTCATGGGCTTTCAGGATTTGTGACCGGCTGAAACACTTTCCACACTGGGAGCAGTGGTAAGGCTTCTCCCCTGTGTGTATTCTTTCGTGGACTCTCAGATTCCCTAACCGCTTAAAACACTTGCCACAGTGGGAGCAGTGGTAAGGCTTCTCCCCTGTGTGTATTCTTTCGTGGCCTTTCAGATTCCCTAACCGCTTAAAACACTTGCCACAGTGGGAGCAGTGGTAAGGCGTCTCCCCTGTGTGTATTCTCTCATGTTGTTTCAGGGCCCCTAACCTGTTACAACCCTTTCCACAGTCAGAGCACTGGTGTCTTCTTGATGGTTTGGACATCCCTGGCTTTGGTTCTTCTGAGTCTGGTCTTTCTCCTGCCAAAGACAGTGTTTAAAATAAAAAATAGAGACCGAAAGAAACCTCCACATGATAAAATAATAATAATAAAATAATTTTGATTCGTTAAAAAAGTTTGAAATATCCAATAAATGTCGTTCCACTTCATGATTGTGTCCCACTTGTTGTTGATTCTTCACAAAAAAATACAGTTTTATATCTTTATGTTTGAAGCCTGAAATGTGGCAAAAGGTCGCAAAGTTCAAGGGGGCCGAATACTTTCGCAAGGCACTGTATCAATACTCTTACACAAATGCTTGATTTGCTATGGTTCAAAAGCATATTTTGAAAATCTGAGATGACAGTGTTGTTAACAAAAGTCTAAGCTTGAGAGCAAATATATTTATTTCATTTCATTTGCGATTTTCATGAATAGTTAACGTTGCGTTATGCTAATGAGCTTGAGGCTATAACTGGATACAGTTTTTTTTTATAGCCAAACGTGAACAAAACGGAGCGATTTGTCCTAAACAAATAATATTTTTTGAAAAACTGAACATTTTCTATCTAACTGAGAGTCTCCTCATTGAAAACATTGAAGTTCTTCAAAGGTAAATTATTTTATTTGAATGCTTTTCTTGTTTTTGTGAAAATGTTGCTGGCTGAATTCTAGGCTTAATGCTATGCTAGGCTATCAATAGTCTTACACAAATGCTTGTTTAGCTATGGTTGAAAAGCATATTTTGAAAATCTGAGATGACAGTGTTGTTAACAAAAGTCTAAGCTTGAGAGCAAATATATTTATTTCATTTCATTTGCGATTTTCATGAATAGTTAACGGTGCATTATGCTAATGAGCTTGAGGCTATAAATAGAATCCCGGATCCGGGATTGCTCGACGCAAGAAGTTAAGGAGAAGTTTATCTAAAGTTCCATGCATAACACTTGTATTTTCATCAACATTTATAATGAGTATTTCTGTAAATTGATGTGGCTCTCTGCAAAATCACTGCATGTTTTATAACTACTGAACATAACACGCCAATGTAAAATGAGATTTTTGGATATTAATATGCACTTTATCGAACAAAACATACATGTATTGTGTAACATGAAGTCCTGTGAGTGTCATCTGATGAAGATCAAAGGTTAGTGATTCATTTTTATCTCTATTTGTGCTTTTTGTGACTCCTCTTTGGCTGGAAAAATGGCTGGGTTTTTCTGTGAGTTGATGGTGACCTACCATAATCGTTTGTGGAGCTTTCGCTGTAAAGCATTTTTTAAATCAGACACTGTGGCTGGATTAACGAGACTTGTATCTTTAAAATGGTGCCTAATACTTGAATGTTTGAGGAATTTGATTTATGAGATATCTGGCACCCTGCAATTTCATTGGCTATTGGCGGCAGAACCCTGTTCCCAGACAGGTTAAGACTCCATAATGTGTCATCATTAGATGCTACAAGCCTCCTTTAAGACTCCATAATGTTTCATCATTAGATGCTACTGTCCTCCTTTAAGACTCCATAATGTTCATCATTAGATGCTACAGTCCTCCTTTAAGACTCCATGTTTAGAATGTGTCTGGAAGCGCTACTCTATTCTACTCTCATCCTTTCAGTTTTAATAATATTTAATAATAATGTTATAACAGGTAATAACTAACTTTAATAACTAGGGTCAATACCTGCCTGGCGCTCCAACAAAATAGTTCGTTACCCCTCTCTAACAATACGCTACAGAATTAGCATAGTAGGCCATGTAATTTAAGGTAATCTGAAATATTTAGGACTAACTTATTCCTTGCCACCCATTCTGAAACTCACTGCAGCTCTTTGTGTTGCTGTCATTTCAGTTGAAAAAAAAGCTGCATTGAAGTCTAGCAAAACTGCCCCAACAATATTTTAATCATCATCAATTTCTCTCAACCAATCAGTCATTTGTAAGTGCTATGCTTATTGAATGTCCTTCCCTATAAGCTGAAAGTATCAATTTGTTTACTGTAAAATAGCATTGTATCTACAACTAACTTTTTTTTTTTTTTTTAAATATAAGGGTTGTTAACAGGCTGATTGGTCGGCTATTTAAGCCAGTAAAGGGAGCTTTACTATTCTTGGGTAGTGGAATGACTTTAGCTTCCCTCTAGGCCTGAGGGCACACACTTTCTAGTAGGCTTAAATTAAAGACAAGGCAAATAGGAATGGCAATATTGGCCGCTATTATCCTCAATTTTCCATCCACGTTGTCAGACACCGGTGACATGTCATTGTTGATTTGTTTTCCAAAAATGTCATTGAAGACGCTCCAAAGATTTTTACTATCATCCTTCATGTAATTTATTTTTGTTTCATTGTGTAGTTTCTTCTTTTTATTCAGTTTAGTCACATGATTTCTCAATTTGCAATACGTTTGCCAATCAGTTATTCAGCCAGACCTATTTGCCATCTCTTTTGCCTCCCTCTTCATCATACCATTTTGTAATTCCTCATCAATCCACGTGGATTTAACAGTTTTTACAGTCATTTTCTTAATGGGAGCATGCTTATTAGTAACTGGGATAAGCAGTTTCAAATGTGTCAAGGGCAGTGTCTGGTTGCTCATCATTACACACCACGGACCAACAAATATTATTTACATCAACAACATAGGAATCACTACAAAAAATGTATGACCTCTTATACACAATATTAGTCCCAGCCTTAGTAACGGTGTTTTTTCTAGACATGGCTACTATATTGTGATCACAACTACTGATGGATCTGGATGCTGCTTTAAAACCCATTTCTGCAGCATTAGTAAAGATATGATCAAAACATGTTGATGATTTCATTCCTCTACTGTTTGTAACTACCCTGGTAGGTTGATTGATAACCTGAACCAGGTTGCCAGCACTGGTTACAGTTTGAAGCTTTCTCTTGAGTGGGCAGCATGATCACAGCTTTCCTCCAGTATTAGTTAATTAATTAACAGTGTCTTGAGTTTAGTTTGCCTGTTCTACAGTCTAGTAAAGATAGGGGCGTTGATTGGGACAGCCAATGTAATATCCATAATGTTTTAAGGAAAAGTTTTTGTAAAACAAGCACCTTACATTGGATCGTTGAAACTTTCTCTCCAAAGCTAACTTTCATCAAGGTTTTATATGGCCAATTGGTTTCTCTCTATTCATTGGCAGAATCCTTTTTCAGTGTTATGATATTCATAACATCCATATCCACCAGTCTATCTTCCTGTCAACTAACATAACTCTGCTGGTTGTCCTGGTAACAGATACCAGTGGGCAGATCTATTATATTTGTTCAAACTAAACTACAGCACTTACTTTGATGTGTCAAATCTGATCCTTTCATCTCTTCTCCTCCTCTCACAGTTCCACTCAGCCCCGTTGTTTTCCTGCAGTCCACCAGCAGCACAGACAACCTCTTCATACCCAGCAGTAAGGTGCTACCAGGAGAGGCACGACACATGGACTCCGGGAGGGTGGAAGGGCTAGCATTGTCCTGGTAACCATAAAGAGGAGACACAGACACACATCATTATGGATGCTGATGTCACTGTTGTCATGAAGTGCTCTACAGAAACCCAGCCCCCGATAGAGCAAGCTGTATGCTAGATCAGACCAAGCTGTACCATCTGGTGTTCTGATCTGGAGAGACTCTTCTCAGCCTCGTCAGCATCAGGATGCTGTTGAGGCTCCCCAGAGGATCCAGGATAGTCATGTCTCTCTCCTGTGGGGAAGAGAACATGAAACCGATTGTAAACTTATGATCTTCTATTGCAATCACAGAGTCTTACAAGAGGCATTAATATGTCTAAATAGGGCCTAAAATGGCCACTTTCATCATGATTTCCGAAAATATTGTTTGTGATGCAAATGTAAAAGGCTCGTTCCACAAATTGGTTGGCTTTTGCGTCCCATTGATCTTTTAAGTAGAAAATATGCACCAATATTGAATTTTAAAAGACTGTTATATTAGACGAGGTGCACTTTAATGTAGACCACATGGAGAATTCAATACATCTACTTTAAAAGTCATAGTTTGTGGGGCATAGTTTGTGCCCCTGTTTAAGACAGTACTCACTTGTGTTAATCTGATATTCTGTCTCTTCCTCTTTCACTCCCAAAACGTCTTCCTCCTTCACCTTTATTGAGATAGCATCCTCTTCCTCTCTAAAAGGTTCTTTCTCTTCTTTCACTATAACAGCCTCCTCTTCTTTCACTATAACAGCCTCCTCTTCTTTCACTATAACAGCCTCCTCTTCTTTCACTGTAACAGCCTCCTCTTCTTTCACTGTAACACCCTCATCTTCCACGACAATGTTCAGTCCCAGAGCTTCTTTTTCCGTCCAGCAGACCACCTCTTCATTAGCAAGGGAGGAGTAGTTTAGTGAACTCATGGTCAGGGATGTTAGCTAGTTAGTTAGCATTAGCGACTAGCCTAGTGCTAACCTCAGTATCAATCTTTAACACGTTTTCAAATTTAACAAGAACATTAGGTTAAAGGTCATCGGATGATAAGTCAACAGAAATGCGTTTAAAACACTGAGATTAGGTAATGTTCACAAACACGGTGTAAAGCGTCAATCTATCGGTTTTATGTTGGCTAGCAAGCTACTGAGGTGGTTGAAAGAGTAGCCGTGTTGTTCCTGAAGAAGCGTCCCGTCCAGTCCATTATACGTCACGCAAGAAGCATCACCTGAAAGACGCCCATCGCCATCTGCTGACTGGAGTGGGTAACGCAGTTTGGAAACAATAGTTACTACACTTTTGTATTGGAAAGAACGTCATAATAATTTAACAATAAACTGATACATTTTCTCTTGCGTCTTACAAATAATACGTTCCTGTACACAGACGTAGAAGCTTAATATGAATATGTAGATGATGAATAAATACATCTATGAATAGGTAGTGTGTTAATATACATTTGCTCTGTTCATTTTCACATTCAATTCATTCATTTTATTAGATGTGACCATACTATTCCCTTAAAGCTATGCTCTATAAGATACACATCGTCCTGTACAGAGCAAATGCATCACATGCAAATAGCACTTGATTATCTGTAGTGCTTTACACTGGGTAGACAAAACATTAAGAACACCTGCTCCTTCCATGACCATAGCCTGACTAGGTGAATCCAGGCTAAAGCTATGAACCCTTATTGATGTCACTAGATAAATCCACCTCAGTCAGTGTAGATGAAGTGGGGAGACAGGTTAATAAGGAATTTTAATCAGTGAGACATGAGACATGGACTGTGCATGTGTGCCATTTAGAGGGTAAATGGGGAAGACAAAATATTTAAGTTACTTTGAACGGGGTATGGTAGTAGGTGCCAGGCGCACCGGTTTGTGTCAAGAACTGCAACGCTGCTGGGGTTTTCAGCTCAACAGTTTCCCATGTGTACCAAGAGTGGTCCACCACCCAAACAGTGGTGGTCAGTGCCGTTTAAGATGGGGCAGGACGATTTGTTTATTCATGGCCTTATTTCTATTACAGCATATTAGATGACTGTCATTCATATTCCGTTCATGTAACAGCGATAGGTTTAGACTACTACATGATATTAACATTTCCCCTATGCCCATCATGTAACAGCGATAGGTTTAGGCTACTACATGATATTAACATTTCCCCTATACCCATCATGTAACAGCGATAGGTTTAGGCTACTACATGATACTAACATTTCCCCTATACCCATCATGTAACAGCGATAGGTTTAGGCTACTACATGATACTAACATTTCCCCTATACCCATCATGAGGTAGCAACGTAGCCTATGAATGAAAGTTAAGAATGTAGTGGTCAAGTTCCTCTCCTTGCTTCTTTTGTATGCTGTTCTCCACTGTTTACGCTTCTCATTTTAATATTAATTAGTAAAAATGAATTGTAATAACAAGGTTTAAATTAATTCTATATTTATTTCAATTCATTATACTGGACATTTCAATTTATATACAAAATCAGTCAGTGGGACTGAAATATTACCAGAGCTCAAGAATGACCCAAATACTGTTAGAATAGAAATGGTTTTCTCTGTCTGTTATTTTTTCACATCTAAATGTGGCCATACAACTCCCTTAAAGTGAAGGTAGCTAAATGTAACCACATGTAACATATGGATCTGCATTAGTATAGCATCACAAGTCCCAATGCAAAGTTACACCTGTCTTTTCTATTTTTCCAGTACATAAAACCGATCAGAATTCCAAAGAATGCCGAAGTCATGTCAGAATTGTTTTTTTTACAGGCTGTGAAGTAATATGGAGGACCCGGCGAGCCAGCCTATCCCCTACAATGTCAACTCTGACAGAAATATCTTCAAATAGATCACTTCAAATTAAACCAAATCGTGTGCACTCATGACTAGTGGTTGTCTGTCATAGTTGAAGTGTACCTATGATGAAAATGACAGGCCTCTCTCATCTTTTTAAGTGGGAGAACTTGCACAATTGGTGGCTGACTAAATACTTTTTTCCCCCACTGTATATATATTTATACACAGTGGGGAGAACAAGTATATGATACACTGTCGATTTGCAGGTTTTCCTACTTACAAAGCATGTAGAAAAGCATGTAGAAAAGCATGTCGGGTTCTGTCATTTTTATCATAGGTACACTTCAACTGTGAGAGACGGAATCTAAAACAGAAATCCAGAAAATCACATTGTATGATTTTGTGAGTACACCCCTCACATTTTTGTAAATATTTAAGTATATCTTTTCATGTGACAACACTGAATAAATTACACTTTGCTACAATGTAAAGTAGTGAGTGTACAGCTTGTATAACAGTGTAAATTTGCTGTCCCCTCAAAATAACTCAACACACAGCCATTCATGTCGAAACCGTGAGTACACCCCTAAGTGAAAATGTCCAAATTGGGCCCAAAGTGTCAATATTTTCCAGCATGGAGTACACCTCCTGGTAATCTGTCTGGCCCTGCATTGTGATCTGAGGACCCATGCCAAACCTTTTCAGTCTCCTGAGGGGGAATAGGTTTTGTCGTGCCCTCTTTATATAGCCAAATTATTTTTCACCCAGGAAGCTCGGGTAAACAGTGGTTGTTGTGCACTGCTGCCACTACCATGCCTGGAGTCCATTTTGACTTTGTTGATATGAGCTGTGTTAGCGAGCTGCGATAGCGAGCTGTGCGGCTAAGCAGCTAACTGCCTATGTAACAGTATAACTTTAGACCATCCCCTCGCCCATACCCGGGAGCGAACCAGGGACCCTCTGCACACATCTGCATACATCATCAGAGTAAATGTAAACAATGGAGCAAATGCATCACATGTGAACATCACTTGATTATCAGAGGAGTGTATTATGACATCAGATAGAACTACTCAGACATTCCAAATCAGGCTTCATCCATATCATGAAGGTGGATATTGATCCAACCATTTCCAAAGTCATGACCGGGCTGATGGAAACAGGATATGCCTGTATACTTTTATAAATGCCGACAGACGATTTGTTACTTCGTTTGACATGGTGGGGTCTTTTTGTGTCAGTAAAAATGTATAAACGAGAATTGGCGGTATTAATCCTTTATGCGCAAATATTGATTTTATAACGATAATGTCTTAGTTAACTTGGAGTCACGCGATGATATATTGTGTGGTCCTCCCACTACGACTTCGGAACCCATGCAGTTTATTAGGCTACAGAGTAAATAAATGATGAACTTCACAGGGTGGTGAAAGTGCACGTGATGAGCTTGATGCTCCTTTCCAATACATTTTGAGGGTCTTCTGGTGACATGATGATGATTGATGCTTGGTTGCCATTTGACAAATAAAATAATGTCGCTCTTATCCATAATAATCTCATCATGTCGGTAGCCTACCAGCACTGTATCTTTGAGCTGTTGGCTACAGTGCACGGGACAAGAGGACTTTTGCTATATAACTCAACGGTTTTTCAAAACCATCAGTAGAGTTGAAAATGCAATGGAAACCCATTCAACTTGCATTTTTCACTCAGTACATGGGAATTCAACAGGAAAACAAGAAACACAAAATGTCACCAGTAGCTGGTTACCAGTTGTGTGAAAATTAATACAAATACCTTATGTAGATGGATTTTTACAAATCCAATCCGTTTTCCACATTGATCAAACTTCATCACATGGATTTGTTTTGTTCAAATCAAATGTTATTGGTCACATACATATGGTTAGCAGATGTTATTGTTCACATATACATAGTTAGCAGATGTTATTGGTCACATACACATGGTTAGCAGATGTTATTGGTCACATACACATGGTTAGCAGATGTTATTGGTCACATACACAGGGTTAGCAGATGTTATTGGTCACATACACATGGTTAGCAGATGTTATTGGTCACATATACATGGTTAGCAGATGTTATTGGTCACATACACATGGTTAGCAGATGTTATTGGTCACATACACAGGGTTAGTAGATGTTATTGGTCACATACACATGGTTAGCAGATGTTATTGGTCACATACACATGGTTAGCAGATGTTATTGGTCACATACACAGGGTTAGTAGATGTTATTGGTCACATACACAGGGTTAGTAGATGTTATTGGTCACATACACATGGTTAGCAGATGTTATTGGTCACATACACAGGGTTAGTAGATGTTATTGGTCACATACACATGGTTAGCAGATGTTATTGGTCACATACACATGGTTAGCAGATGTTATTGGTCACATACACATGGTTAGCAGATGTTATTGGTCACATGCACATGGTTAGCAGATGTTATTGGTCACATACACATGGTTAGCAGATGTTATTGGCCACATACACATGGTTAGCAGATGTTATTGGTCACATACACATGGTTAGCAGATGTTATTGGTCACATGCACATGGTTAGCAGGTGTTATTGTGAGTGTAGTGAAATGCTTATGCTTCTAGATCCGACAGTACAGCAGTATCAAACAGATAATATCTAACAAATTCCACAACTAAACCTAATACACATAATCCAGTAAAGGAATGGGAAATATAGAAGTAGAAAACATGGATGAGCAGAAACACAGCAGCTAAGATGCAATATATAGTGAAGAATAGATAGTGAAGGATACAGTATTTACAGTTGAAGCTAAAGATTACATACACTTAGGTTGGAGTCATTAAAACTCATTTTTCAACCACTCTACAAATGTCTTGTTAACAAACTATAGTTTTGGCAAGTCGGTTAGGACATCTGTGTTAATGACACAATTCATTTTTCCAACAATTGTTTACAGACAGATTATTACACAATCCCAGTGGGTCAGAAGTTTACATACACTAAATTGACTGTGCCTTTAAACAGCCTTGGAAAATTCCAGAAAATTATGTCTATAGCTTCTGATAGGCTAATTGACATCATTTTAGTCAATTGGAAGAGCACCTGTGTATGTATTTCAAGACCTACCTTGAAACTCAGTGCCTCTTTACTTGACATCATGGGAAAATAAATAAAAATCTGCCAAGATCTCAGAAAAAAATGGTAGACCTCCACAAGTCTGGTTCATCCTTGGGAGCGATTTCCAAATGCCTGTAGGCATCCTCTGGTCTGATGAAACAAAAATAGAACTGTTTGGCCATAATGACCATCGTTATGATCGGAGGAAAAAGGGGGATGCTTGCAAGCCGAAGAACACAATCCCAACCGTGAAGCACACAGGTGGCAACATCACGTTGTGGGGGTTCTTCACTGCAGGAAGGACTGGGGCACTTCACAAAATAGATGGCATTATTGGTGAAAATTATGTGAATATATTGAAGCAACATCTCAAGACATCAGTCAGGAAGTTAAAGCTTGGTCGTAAATGGGTCTTTCAAATGGACAATGATGCCAAGCATACTTCCAAAGTTGTGGCAAAATGGCTTAAGGACAACAAAGTCAAGGTATTGGAGTGGGCATAACAACGCCCTGACCTTAATGCTATAGAAAACAGAGCATTTTTACCCTTTTAAAAATAGTTATAGGGGGAGGTCCAGAGGATGTCTGTCTTTGAAAGGGTCATTGTAATATTTAAGATGTCCCCTTTACTGATTACCTAAACCTACAAGTCATTTGAAAAACATTCAAACAAAATAACAAAGAGAAGAACGAACAGTTCTGTAAGGCAAATCAACTATACAGAAAACAACTACCCAAAAAAACACAGGTGGAAAAAGGCTGCCTAAGTATGATTCACAATTAGAGACAACGATAGACAGCTGCCTCCGATTGGGAACCACACTCGGCCAAAAACAAAGAAATACAAAAACACAGAAAAAGAACATAGAATGCCCACCCTAGTCACACCCTGGCCTAACCAAAATAGGGAATAAAAGCTTCTCTATGGCCAGGGCGTGACAGCCGCTCTGTTCTGGGCCAGCTGCAGCTTTACTAGGTATTTCCTTGCAGCACTGGACCACACGACTGGACAATAATCAAGATTAGACTAAACTAGAGCCTGCAGAACTTGCTTTGTGGAGATTAGTGTCAAAAAAGCAGAGCATCTCTTTATTATGGCTAGACCTCTCCCCAGCTTTACAACCATTGAATCTATATGTTTTGACCATGACAGTTTACAATCTAAGGTAATGCCAAGTAATTTAGTCTCCTCAAGTTGTTCAACAGCCACACAATTCATTACTAGATTCAGCTGAGGTCTAGAACTTAAGGAATGATTTGTACCAAATACAACGCTCTAAGTTTTAGAGATGTTCAGTACCAGATTATTACTGGCCATGCATTCCAAAACAGAATGCAACTATTTGTTAAGGGTTTCAGTGACTTCATTAGCTATGGTTGCTGGTGCTTATATAGTTGAATCATCAGCATAAATGGACACACATGCTTTGTTTAATGCCAGTGGCAGGCCATTGGTAAAAATAGAAAAGAGTAGAGGGCCTAGAGAACTGCCCTGCGGTACATCACATTTCATATGTTTGACATTAGAGAAGCTTCCATTAAAACCCCTCAGAGTTCTATTAGATCGATAGCTCTGAATCCAAGCCATAGACCAAACATTCTTAAACAACAGGTTATGGTCAATAATATCAAAGGCTGCACTGAAATCTAACAATAGAGCTCCCACAATCTTCTTGTTATCCATTTCTCTCAACCAATCATCAGTCATTTGTGTTAGTGCAGTACATGTTGAGTGCCCGTCTCTATAAACATGCTGAAAGTCTGTTGTTCATTTGTTCATTTCCAGAAATATATAGCATTGTATTTGTTCAAAAACAATTTTTTCCAACAGTTTGCTAAGAGCTGGCAGAACCAGTAAAGGCCGCTTTACCACTCTTGAGAGTGGTAAAGCGGCCTTTAGAGTGGTAAAGGTTTGTGTCAAGAAAACCTTTGCTGGGTTTTTACAGCTCAACAGTTTCCCAAGAATGGCCCACCATCGAAACAGTGGCTGTCAGTGCCGTTTCAGTTGAGGCAGGACAATTTGTTGATTCATGGCCTTATTTCTATTACAGCATATCAGATGACTGTCATTCATATTCCATTCACCCTGTTCAATGTAACAGCGATAGGTTTAGGCTACTACATGATACTAACATTTCCCCTATACCCATCATGAGGTAGAGCTGGCAGAACCAGTAAAGGCCGCTTTACCACTCTTGGGTAGTGGATTAATTTGGCTTCCCTCCAGGCCTGAGGACAAAGACTTTCCTCTAGGCTCATGTTAAAAATATGTCAGATAGGAGTGGCTATAGAGTCAGCTACTGTCCTCAGTAGCTTTCCATCTAAGTTGTCAATGCCAGGAGGTTTGTCATTATTGATCGATAACAATTTTTCAATACTTGCACTGCTTTTCTTTCATGATGTTTTTTTCCATCATTCTTTATATCATTGATCTTGGCTTCTTAATACGTTTATTATTTTTGTTGAGTTTGGTCACATAATTTCTCAATTTGCAGTACAGATGTGCAGCCAGACTTATTAGCCACTCCTTTTGCCCCAACTCTTTCAAACATACAGTTTTTAAATTCCTCATCAATCCATGGAGCCTTAACATTTCTAACAGTCAGTTTCTTAACAGGTACTTGTTACTCAATAATTGGAAGAAGCAATTTCATCTGGTAAAAACAGGTAAACACATTATCAGTCAACAATATAAGACAATGGGAGCACTGTGTATGTTCTCTGATGAGTTGTGAGTCAATGAGATGTGAAATATCAATATATGCTAAGAGAAGTAATTTCTCTCTCCTGTGTGGATTCTCTAATGACATTTAAGTGATTGTTATGAGTAATATGTTTTCCCAAAATCTAACCTTCTGTAAGCCTTCTCCTCTGTGTCTCTTTCAGGCTTCCTAAACGGGCAAAAGCTTTGCGCCCTGGGAGGAGTGGTAATGCATCTCCCCTGTGTGTATTATCTTGTGCTGTTTCAGGGTCCCTAACTGGTTAAAACACTTGCCACACTGGGAGCAATGGTAAAGCTTCTCCCCTGTGTGTATCCTCTTGTGCTGTTTCAGGGCCCCTAACTGGTTAAAACACTTGCCACACTGGGAGCAGGGGTAAGGCTTCTCCCCTGTGTGTATTCTTTCGTGTTTTTTCAGATCCCCTGTCCCGTTGAAACACTTGCCACACTGGGAGCAGGGGTAAGGCTTCTCCCCTGTGTGTATTCTTTCGTGTTTTTTCAGATCCCCTGCCCAGGTGAAACGCTTTCCACACTGGGAGCATTGGTATGGCTTCTCCCCTGTGTGAATTTTCTCGTGAGCTTTCAGGTGACCTTTCTCACTATACATCTTTTCACATTGCGAGCAGTGGTAAGGCTTCTCCCCTGTGTGTATTCTCTGATGTCGTTTCAGCTTCCCCAAATCGTTACAACCCTTACCACACTGGGAGCAGTGGTAAGGCTCCTCCCCTGTGTGCATTCTCTCATGCCGTTTCAGCTCCCCTGACTGGTTGAAACACTTTCCACAGTGGGAGCAGTGGTAAGGCTTCTCCCCTGTGTGTATTCTCTCATGTTGTTTCACCTTCCACAAATCGTTAAAACGCTTTCCACAGTGGGAGCAGTGGTAAGGCTTCTCCCCTGTGTGTATTCTCTCATGCCGTTTCAGCTTCCCCAAATCGTTACAACCCTTTCCACACTGGGAGCAGTGGTAAGGCTTCTCCCCTCTGTGTATTCTCTCGTGCCGTTCCAGCTTTCCCAGATCGTTAAAACGCTTTCCACAATGGGAGCAGTGGTAAGGCTTCTCCCCTGTGTGCATTTTCTCATGAGCTTTCAGGTTTCCTTTATGGCGAAAACTCTTTCCACACTGCATGCAGCGGTAAGGCTTCCCCCTTATGTGTATTCTCTCATGAGTTTTCAGGTTTCCTTTCTGGTTAAAACTCTTTCCACACTGGGAGCAGTGGTATGGCTTCTCCCCGGTGTGTATTCTCTCATGTTGTTTCAGCTCACATAAGTGGTTACAACCCTTTCCACAGTGGGAACACTGGTGTCGTCTTGCTGGTTTAGACGTCCCTGGCTCTGGTTCCTCTGAATCTGGTCTTTCTCCTGACAAAGACAGTGTTTTTTTTAAATAGAGACCCGAATGAAACCTCCACATGATAAAACGGCCTTGCTACGAGGGTAAATCCTAATCAGATCCCTAAGGCCAGTTTTAACAATCTCAGTGTGATTTTAATACAAATGTTGTAGAGTTTCCTGGTAATTACTGACAATGTTTACACTACTTATTTATTCATTCTGTTTTCGTCAGAACACAAAAAACTAAACAGTTCTAGGACACTCAAGACACAGACGTCACTGGATTCCAATCGAGCAGGTAGTTCTAAATATATAACTTTCATAGCTGTATGATACAGAATGAGACCTACAGTAGTGGCCAAAAGTTTTGACAATGAAAAATATTAATTTCCACAAAGTTTGCTGCTTCAGTGTCTTTAGATATTTTTGTCAGATGTTACTATGGAATGCTGAAGTATAATTACAAGCATTTCATAAGTGTCAAATGATTTTATTTACAATGATATTAAGTTGATGCAGTGTCAATATTTGCAGTGTTGACCCTTCTTTTTCAAGACCTCTGCAATCCGCACTGCCATGCTGTCAATTAACTTCTGGGCCACATCCTGACCGATGGCAGCCCATTCTTGCATAATAATCACTTTGTTATCACTTTTGCCTTATGGCAAGGTGCTCCATCATGCTGGAAAAGGCATTGTTTGTCACCGAACTGTACCTGGATGGTTGGGAGAAGTTGCTCTTGGAGGATGTGTCGGTACCATTCTTTATTAATGGCTGTGTTCCAACATTGTGAGTGAGCACACACCCTTGGCTGAGAAGCAACCCCACACATGAATACCCCAGTCCTCAGCAGTCCAATCCATGTAACTTTTGCAGAATATCAATCTGTCCCTGATGTTTTTCCTGGAGAGAAGTGGCTTCTTTGCTGTCCTTCTTGACACCAAAAGTCTTTGCTTCACTATGCGTGCAGATGCACTCACACCTGCCTGCTGCCATTCCTGAGCTCTGTACTGGTGGTGCCCCGATCCCACACCTGAATCAACAAGCCTTCTTCACAACAATTGAACCGCTCTCCTTGAAGTTCTTGATGATGAGAAGTGGTTGATTTTGGTGCAATCTTACTGGCAGCTATATCCTTGCCTGTGAAGCCCGTTTTGTGCAAAGCAATGATGACGGCACGTGTTTCCTTGCAGTTAACCGTGGGTAACATATGAAGAACAATGATTCCAAGCACCACCCTCCTTTTGAAGCTTCCAGTTTTGGGGGAGATTCAGTTAAAATAGGGACTTTGCAATTAATTGCAACTCATCTGAACACTCTTCATAACATTCTGGAGTATATGCAAATTGCCATCATACAAACTGAGGCAGCAGATTTGGTGAAAATTAACTTTTGTGTTATTCTCAAAACTTTTGGCCACGACTGTACACACTTCCTTAAACACAACAGTAAATAAGTCATTAAGTGGAAGTCCAAAACTTGTTTTTACGTTGAAGACACAAAGCACATCAGTAAAATCTCCCCGTTGTTGAAAGGGTTCGACACCTGCTGTTTTCTTATTTAGACGTTCACAGATTTTCAACATTTTTACTATCGCTGATGTCATATTTTGGGTAAAGTAAAAAATAAAGTGAAATATTTAGAAAGATGTTCCTAAAACTGATAGTAACTACAATAAACAAATTATAAACGCAACACTACAATAATGTTTTACATCCCTGTTAGTTAACATTAGTTAGTTAACATTTATTCTCTGCCAAGATAATCCATCAACTTGACAGGTGTGGAATATCAAGAAGCTGATTGAACAGCTTGATTATTACACAGGTGCACCTTGTGCTGGGGAAAATAAAAGGCCACTCTCAAATATGCAATTTTGTCACAAAACACGTCACTAGTCACGTTTTGCAGCTGGACAGGGATTCTATTCAACTAACTTTAATAACTAGGGTTCATACCTGCCTGGCACACCAACAAAACTTTATCTTTACCCCCCTCTAACAATACCGCTACAGAATTAGCATAGTAGGCCATGTAATTTAAGGTAATCTGAAATATTTAGGACTAACTTATTCCTTGCCACCCATTCTGAAACTCACTGCAGCTCTTTGTAAGTGTTGCTGTCATTTCAGTTTCCATGGTAGCTGACGTGTACAGTGTTGAGTCATCCGCATACAGACACACTGGCTTTACTCAAATGTCATTGGCATGTCGTTGGTAAAGATTGAAAAAGGTAGGTACCAAACCGTTGCCCCGTGGAATTCCTGATTCTACATTGATTGTGTTGTACAGGCTTCCATTAAAGAACATTCTCTGTGTTCTGTTAGACAGGTAGCTCTGGGGCGGCAGGTAGCCTAGTGGTTAGAGCGGTAGCCCAGTAACCAAAAGGTTGCTGGATCTTATCCCCGAGATGACAAGGTAAAACTCTGTCGTTCTGCCCCTGAACAAGGCAGTCCTAGGCCGTCGTTGAAAATAAGAATTTGTTCTTAACCGACTTGCCTAGTTAAATAAAGGTTAGCTTTTTTTTTTAACTCTTTATCCACAATATAGCAGGGGGTGTAAAGCCATACGTTTTTTTTCAGCAGCAGACTACGATCGATAATGTCAAAAGCTGCACTGAAGTCTAACACAACAGCCTAAACAATATTTTTATCGTCATCAATTTCTCTCAGCCAATCAGTCATTTTTAAGTGATGTGTTTATTGAATGTCCTTCCCTATAAGCCTGATCACAGCTTTCCTCAGTATTAGTTCATTAATTAACAGTGTCTAGAGTTTAGTTTGCCTGTTCAACAGTCTTGTAAAGATAGGGGGATTGACTGGGACAGGCAATGTAATATCCATAATGTTTTAAGGATAAGTTTTTGTAAAACAAGCACCTTACATTGGATCATCTTGAAATGTTCTCTCTAAAGCTAACTTTCATCAAGGTTTTATATGGTCTATTGGTTTCTCTCTAAAGCTGACTTTCATCAAGGTTTTATATGGTCTATTGGTTTCTCTCTTTTGATTGGCAGAATCCTTTTTCATTGTTATGATATTCATAACATCTATATCCACCAGTCTATCTTCCTGTCAACTAACATAACTCCACTGGTTGTCCTGGTAACAGATACCAGTGGGCAGATCTATTATATTTGTTCAAACTAAACTACAGCACTTACTTTGATGAGTGAAATCTGATCCTTTCATCTCTTCTCCTCCTCTCACAGTTCCACTCAGCCCCGTTGTTTTCCTGAAGTCCACCAGCAGCACAGACAACCTCTTCATACCCAGCAGTAAGGCGCTACTGGGAGAGGCACGATACAGGGACTCTGGGAGAGAGGAAGGGCTAGCATTGTCCTGGTAACCATAAAGAGGGGACACAGACACACATCATTATGGATGCTGATGTCACTGTTGTCATAAAGTGCTCTACAGAAACCCAGCCCAAGTCGATAAAGCAAGCTGAATGCTAGACCAGACCAAGCTGTACCATCTGGTGTGCTGATCTGGAGAGGCTCTTCTCTGCCTCGTCTGCATCAGGATGTTGTTGAGGCTCCCCAGAGGATCCACCATAGTCATGTCTCTCTCCTGTGTGAATGAGACCATCAAACAGATGGTAAACGTATGATCTTCTATTGCAATCACAGAGTCTTACATGAGGCATGAATATGTCTAAAAAGAGCCTAAAATGGCCACTTTCATCTTGATTTCCTAAAAAAATATTTGTGATGCAAATGTAAAAGGGTTGTTCCACAAAATGGGTGCCTTTTTTGATATTTTAAGTAGAACATATGCACCAATATTGAATTTTAAAAGACTGTTATACTAGATGAGGGGAACTTTAATGTCGACCACATGGAGAATTCAATACATCTAATTGAAAAGTCCCAAAAGTATATGAACCAATGGCAGATCGACCATTTAACAATTCCTACAGTAAGAATGCCCATTAAAAACCCCACATTAGTTCAACAACTGCATAGTTTGTGTCCCTGTTTTTAAGACAGTACTCACTGGTGTCAATCGGATCTTCTGTCTCCTCCTTTTTCACTCCCAAAACGTCTTCCTCCTTCACGTTTATTAAGACAGCATCCTCTTCCTCTCTAAAATGTTCTTTCTCTTCTTTCACTATAACAGCCTCCTCTTCCTCCTTTTTCATTCTGAAAGATTCTTTCTCCGTAAAGCAGACCTCCTCTTCATTAGCAAGGGAGGAGTAGTTCAGTGAGCTCATGGTCAGGGATGTTAGCTAGCTAGCTAGCATTAGCGACTAGCCTAGTGCTAACCTCAGTATCAATCTTTAACAAGTTTGCAAATTTAACAAGAACATTAGGTTACAGTTCACCAGTAGATACGTCAACCGAAATTAGTCTAAAACACTGAGATTAGCTCATGTACAATAACATGGTCTAAAGAATCAATCTTTCAGTTTTATGTTGTCTAGCAGGCTACCGAGGTGGTTGAAAGAGTTGACGCCTTGTTGTTCTTGAAGAAGCGTCCCGTCCAGTCCATTATACGTCACGCAAGAAGCATAACCTGAAAGACGCCCATCGCCATCTGCTGACTGGAGTGGGTAACGCAGTTTGGAAACAATAGGTACTACACTTTTTGTGTTGGAAAGAACGTCATGATAATTTAACAATAAACAGATATATTTTCTCTTACGTCTTACAAATAATATTTTCCTGTACACAGACGTAGAAGCTTAAAATGAATATGTGGATGATGAATAAATACTTCTACGAATAGGTAGTGTGTTAAAACACATTTGTGTTAATACTCTGTTCATTTTTCACATTCGTTTTTATTAGATGTGACCATACTTTTCCCATAAAGCCACGCTCTATACGATACAAATCATACTGTAAACAATAGAGCAAATGCAACAGAATCAGCTGAATGAATTCACCCCTGATGATGCGTAAACACAGTTCACTTTCACAACTGCCACCTTGTATTTCCTCTCACATCAATTCGCTCACCTTTTCCCTTCACTTGTGGACGTCAATGCACAACACATCAGCTGTAGGTGACAAGGAGTTAAAACCTTTCCAAACCAACCATTTCATATCTGCTACACACAGCCTACATCGTTGTCACCATATTAGCTAAAGTAACGTCATAGTCAACACAGCTAATATAAGTAACTTGTTAGCAACCTGCTACAATCATGACAGAGCTCCTCTGTGGAGATGCTACATGTTTCATCATTAGATGCTACAGTCCTCCAACAATGGATGTCATATGAATCTTTACCACTTGGATCTGTAATAGGAGTAGTATTTTTCCTCGACTCACCTGTGTCCCCGCACATTGACTCTGTACCGGTACCTCCTGTATATACCCTCCACATTGACTCTGTTCCGGTACCTCCTGTATATAGCCTCCACATTGACTCTGTTCTGGTACCTCCTGTATATAGCCTCCACATTGACTCTGTACCGGTAATACCTGTATAAAGCCTCCACATTGACTCTGTTCCGGTGATACCTGTATATAGCCTCCACATTGACTCTGTTCTGGTACCTCCTGTATATAGCCTCCACATTGACTTTGTTCTGGTACCTCCTGTATATGGCCTCCACATTGACTCTGTACTGGTACCTCCTGTATATAGCCTCTACATTGACTCTGTACCGGTAATACCTTGTATACAGCCTCCACATTGACTCTGTACTGGTACCTCCTGTATATAGCCTCTACATTGACTCTGTACCGGTAATACCTTGTATATGGCCTCCACATTGACTCTGTACCGGTAATACCTTGTATACAGCCTCCACATTGACTCTGTACCGGTAATACCTTGTATACAGCCTCGCTGCTGTTATTTTACTGCTGCTCTTTAATATAAATTATTTGTATTTTCATACATAACACTTATTTTTCTTAAAACGGCATTGTTGGTTAATTAAGGGCTTATAAACTGCATTGTTGGTTAATTAAGGGCTTATAAACTGCATTGTTGGTTAATTAAGGGCTTGTCAGTAAGTATTTCACTGTAAGCATTTCACTTGTATTTTGATTTCATTCATACATTCTTACATTCATTTATTAATATAGAAAATATAAATGTTTCAATTTTTTAAATATATTGTTGAATATAATATACTTTAAGGGTATATTAGTTCCAGGATCTCTGCCAGTGTTAAAGTTATGGGCAATTTAATACAGAGACATTAGCATAGTAGGACATGTAACTTAAGGTTACCTAACATAACCCCTGTTCTATGATATTATAAGCCTCGTTAGGGGCAGAGTCTAGGGAGATCCAATCAAACAATATCTGTCAAGCAACAGCTAATAGCAGACGACTCCACTTCCTATATAGGGCCATAGTCTCTCCCGTCTTCACATCTAAGTACGTTTGTCTTCCATGTGTGAAAGGTAACCTGGTGAATATCATAGAATCAGGGTTCTGTTAGGTAACCTGGTGAATATCATAGAATCAGGGTTCTGTTAGGTAACCTGGTGAATATCATAGAATCAGGGTTCTGTTAGGTAACCTGGTGAATATCATAGAACCAGGGTTCTGTTAGGTAACCTGGTGAATATCATAGAATCAGGGTTCTGTTAGGTAACCTGGTGAATATCATAGAACCAGGGTTCTGTTAGTTAACCTGGTGAATATCATAGAATCAGGGTTCTGTTAGGTAACCTTCCTTTCTATTTCAATGACTTGTTAGTCTCTCACTTTGGGGATATAGTCAACAACCATAGAGCTCATATACTCTCTGATGCCAAGTCTAGACAGGATCATCCCTCAGAGGTCCCCACTCTACTCACCGTAGGTACACTTCAACTGTGAGAGACATAACGGCCCTTAGCATCATCTCCATCGCACGTTCAACATCTGCACTCTTCACACAGAACAGCTTCACTGACGTGATTGTCTCATGGAGGCCTTTGTAAAGCTCCTGTGCATCGCTGACATAACGGCCCTCAGCCACCGACATTACAGCATGTGTTATAAGTGAATATAAACAATATATAATGTATAATATATTCAATTATTAATTTGTTTAGATGCAATACTCATAAATAAAGTAAATAACTCAACCCTGTCACAGGTTTACAACCCGTTACATGTAGACTGAGGACAGAGCTACATGGTGTGATTTTAATCAATAATCATAAGCATTTATTTGATAAAAATACTTTCTCAACAAAATAACACAAATGTATGTTTCCATTCAATTATGTGCACATTTTAATATTAATTTCCAGAGTAAAAATGAATTGAAACGCCTGGGGGACATATAAAAAAATATATGATTTTGTAATAATAAAGTTTAAATTAATTCTTTAGAATGTAGTGGTCAAGTTCCTCAGTGCTCCGTTCCTCTCCTTGCTTCTTTTGTATGCTGTTCTCCACTGTTTACGCTTCTCATTTTAATATTAATTAGTAAAAATGAATTGTAATAACAAGGTTTAAATTAATTCTATATTTATTTCAATTCATTATACTGGACATTTCAATGTATATACAAAATCAGTCAGTGGGACTGAAATATTACCAGAGCTCAACAATGACCCAAATACTGTTAGAATAGAAATGGTTTTCTCTGTCTGTTATTTTTTCACATCTAAATGTGGCCATACAACTCCCTTAAAGTGAAGGTAGCTAAATGTAACCACATGTAACATATGGATCTGCATTTGTATAGCATCACAAGTCCCAATGCAAAGTTACACCTCTCTTTTCTATTTTTCCAGGACCTAAAACCGATCAGAATTCCAAAGAATGCCCAAGTCATGTCAGAATTGTTTTTTTTACAGGCTGTGAAGTAATATGGAGGACCCGGCTAGCCAGCCTATCCCCTACAATGTCAACTCTGACAGAAATATCTTCAAATAGATCACTTCAAATGAAACCAAATCGTGTGCACTCATGACTAGTGGTTGTCTGTCATAGTTGAAGTGTACCTATGATGAAAATGACAGGCCTCTCTCATCTTTTTAAGTGGGAGAACTTGCACAATTGGTGGCTGACTAAATACATTTTTCCCCCACTGTATATATATTTATACACAGTGGGGAGAACAAGTATATGATACACTGTCGATTTGCAGGTTTTCCTACTTACAAAGCATGTAGAAAAGCATGTAGGGGTCTGTAATTTTTATCATAGGTACACTTCAACTGTGAGAGACGGAATCTAAAACAAAAATCCAGAAAATCACATTGTATGATTTTGTGAGTACACCCCTCACATTTTTGTAAATATTTAAGTATATCTTTTCATGTGACAACACTGAAGAAATTACACTTTGCTACAATGTAAAGTAGTGAGTGTACAGCTTGTATAACAGTGTAAATTTGCTGTCCCCTCAAAATAAATCAACACACAGCCATTCATGTCTAAACCGCTGGCAACAAAAGTGAGTACACCCCTAAGTGAAAATGTCCAAATTGGGCCCAAAGTGTCAATATTGTGTGTGGCCACCATCATTTTCCAGCATGGAGTACACGTTCTGGTAATCCGTCTGGCCCTGCGTTGTGATCTGAGGACCCATGCCAAACCTTTTCAGTCTCCTGAGGGGGAATAGGTTTTGTCGTGCCCTCTTTATATAGCCAAATTATTTTCACCCAGGAAGCTCGGGTAAACAGTGCACTGCTTACGACTACCAGGCCTGGAGTCCATTTTGACTTTGTTGATACGAGCTTGTGTCAGCGCAGCGAGCTGTGCGGCTAAGCAGCTAACTGCCTATGTAACAGTATAACTTTAGACCAGGGACCCTCTGCACACATCCACAACAGCCACCCACGAAGCATCGTTACCCATCGCTCAACAAAAGCCGCGGCCCTTGCAGAGCAAGGGGAACCACTACTTCAAGGTCTCAGAGCAAGTGACGTCACTGATTGAAACGCTATTTAGCGCGTACCGCTAACGAAGCTAGCAGTTTCACATCCGCTACACCTTCAGATCAACCTATTGTGTGTGTTGAACATTCATACTGGACAGTTTTACCTATAGAGTAGCACCACCACCCATTCTCTTGAAGTCAAAGCCACAGTGTATTGTTGCTATAGGAGTTTTTGATTAATAATCCTACTTATTTCAAGCCACACTAAGATGTCACCATACTATTCTTTTAAAGACCCACTATGTAAGACATACATCATCAGAGTGGGCCTCCAACTTAAATGTAAACAATGGAACAAATGCATCACATGTGAACATCACTTGATTATCAGAGGGGTGTATTATGACATCAGATAGAACTACTCAGACATTCCAAATATCACTTGATTATCAGAGGGGTGTATTATGACATCAGATAGAACTACTCAGACATTCCAAATCAGGCTTCATCCATATCATGAAGGTGGATATTGATCCAACCATTTCCAAAGTAATGACCGGGCTGATGGAAACAGGATATGCCTGTACACTTTTCTAAATGCCGACAGACGATTTGTTACTTCGTTTGACATGGTGGGGTCTTTTTGTGTCAGTAAAAATGTATAAACGAGAATTGGCGGTATTAATCCTTTATGCGCAAATATTGATTTTATAACGATAATGTCTTCGTTAACTTGGAGTCACGCGATGATATATTGTGTGGTCCTCCCACTACGACTTGGGAACCCATGCAGTTTATTAGGCTACAGAGTAAATAAATGATGAACTTCACAGGGTGGTGAAAGTGCACGTGATGAGCTTGATGCTCCTTTCCAATACATTTTGAGGGTCTTCTGGTGACATGATGATGATTGATGCTTGGTTGCCATTTGACAAATAAAATAATGTCGCTCTTATCCATAATAATCTCATCATGTCGGTAGCCTACCAGCAATGTATCTTTGAGCTGTTGGCTACAGTGCACGGGACAAGAGGACTTTTGCTATATAACTCAACGGTTTTTCAAAACCATCAGTAGAGTTGAAAATGCAATGGAAACCCATTCAACTTGCATTTTTCACTCAGTACATGGGAATCCAACAGGAAAACATTTTTCCGTGCCTTACGTCATCACGCAAAGTCTTTTATCTGCAATAAACATGTTGATGCAAACATTTCCGGTGGGAAAATGCGTATATTGTTTCATGCAGATTTGAGAATATTGACATGAAAATCTGTCGCAAATTGCATGGAAATTTAGCTACTAATGTAGATATTGATCCGACACCTGCCGCTTATTCAAACCAGCCCACTGGGCACAGACATCAGTTCAACATCTAGTTTCTATTTACATTTCTTTGATTCGTCAACTAAAGTGAATTCAACATGAAATCAACACAAAATGTCCACCTGTCATTGGATTTATGTTGCCAGTTGGGTGAAACACAAAATGTCACCAGTAACTGGTTACCAGTTGTGTGAAAATTTATAAAAAAATACCTTATATAGATGGATTTTTACAAATCCAATCCGTTTTCCACATTGATCAAACATCACATGGATTTGTTCTGTTCAAATCAAATCAAATGTTATTGGTCACATACACATGGTTAGCATATGTTATGGTCACATACACATGGTTAGCAGATGTTATTGGTCACATACACATGGTTAGCAGATGTTATGGTCACATACACATGGTTAGCAGATGTTATTGGTCACATACACATGGTTAGCAGATGTTATTGGTCACATACACATGGTTAGCAGATGTTATTGGTGACATACACATGGTTAGCAGATGTTATTGGTCACATACACATGGTTAGCAGATGTTATTGGTCACATACACATGGTTAGCAGGTGTTATTGTGAGTGTAGTGAAATGCTTATGCTTCTAGATCCGACAGTACAGCAGTATCAAACAGATAATATCTAACAAATTCCACAACTAAACCTAATACACATAATCCAGTAAAGGAATGGGAAATATAGAAGTAGAAAACATGGATGAGCAGAAACACAGCAACTAAGATGCAATATATAGTGAAGAATAGATAGTGAAGGATACAGTATTTACAGTTGAAGCTAAAGATTACATACACTTAGGTTGGAGTCATTAAAACTCATTTTTCAACCACTCCACACATTTCTTGTTAACAAACTATAGTTTTGGCAAGTCGGTTAGGACATCTGTGTTAATGACACAAGTCTTTTTTTTTTTTTAATCTGCCAAGATCTCAGAAAAAAATGGTAGACCTCCACAAGTCTGGTTCATCCTTGGGAGCGATTTCCAAATGCCTGAAGGCGTCCTCTGGTCTGATGAAACAAAAATAGAACTGTTTGGCCATAATGACCATCGTTATGATCGGAGGAAAAAGGGGGATGCTTGCAAGCCGAAGAACACCATCCCAACCGTGAAGCACACAGGTGGCAGCATCATGATGTGGGGGTGCTTCGCTGGAGGAAGGACTGGGGCACTTCACAAAATAGATGGCTTCATGGGGGAGGAAAATTATGTGAATATATTGAAGCAACATCTCAAGACATCAGTTAAAGCTTGGTCGCAAATGGGTCCAAATGGACAATGACGCCAAGCATACTTCCAAAGTTGTGGCAAAATGGCTTAAGGACAACAAAGTCAAGGTATTGGAGTGGGCATCACCACACCCTGACCTTAATGCTATATAAAACAGATCATTTTTACCCTTTAAAAAATAGTTATAGGGGGAGGTCCGGGGGATGTCTGTCTTTGAAAGGGTCATTGTAATATTTAAGATGTCCCCTTTACTGATGACCTAAACCTAAAAGTCAAGGGGTCTGAATACTTTCCAAATAAACTGTAAGTGATTGAGGAGAGAGCATAATTGCTATATTCTAATTAAAATCATTGACCCATAAGGGAACACACGACCAAAGCAATGCGTGACCCATGCAGAATTAAAACAATATTCATCTTAATGAGAAGTATAATCGAATAAACAAATGGTTGCTGGTGGGAACATCAACATTGTATTTAGTTAGGATTTCATAAGGCCAGGAATGTCATTGAGAATAACAATAGACAATAGTTAATGTTGCTAGTTTAGGGATGAAGATAACATTGAACCTTCACTAAGGATGTTTTTTTAATTTGACGTGGAAACAATGTTATTCAACCAGTGGGAGGCTTGTAAAAGCCCACAGGAAAGTGGAATGAGGAACTCTTCATTGAGACAATCATGAAACAGCAATCTGTGGGTGAGTTGTAGTGGATATTATAATATAAGGATCTGCTGGAGTCCAAGTCAAACCAACATTCTTTATTTCTGAGCTCAGAGAGAACAACAGAGTTTGGTATTTGGTATTTTACTAGGATCCCCATTAGCTGTTGCAAAAGCAGCAGCTACCCCTCCTGAGGCCAAAACAAAACATGACATAATTGTCATGTCTCTCGTCGGAAGGCATGGACCAAAGCACAGCGTGGTAAGTGTTCATGATTTTTATTTCATCAAAAAACATTCGAACAAAATAACAAAGAGAAGAACGAACAGTTCTGTAAGGCAAATCAACTATACAGAAAACAACTACCCAAAAAACACAGGTGGAAAAAGGCTGCCTAAGTATGATTCACAATTAGAGACAACGATAGACAGCTGCCTCCAATTGGGAACCACACTCGGCCAAAAACAAAGAAATACAAAAACACATAAAAAGGAACATAGAATGCCCACCCTAGTCCCACCCTGGCCTAACCAACATAGAGAATAAAAGCTTCTCTATGGCCAGGGCGTGACAGCCGCTCTGTTCTGGGCCAGCTGCAGCTTTACTAGGTCTTTCCTTGCAGCACTGGACCACACGACTGGACAATAATCAAGATTAGACTAAACTAGAGCCTGCAGAACTTGCTTTGTGGAGAGTAGTGTCAAAAAAGCAGAGCATCTCTTTATTATGGCTAGACCTCTCCCCAGCTTTACAACCATTGAATCTATATGTTTTGACCATGACAGTTTACAATCTAAGGTAATGCCAAGTAATTTAGTCTCCTCAACTTGTTCAACAGCCACACAATTCATTACCAGATTCAGCTGAGGTCTAGAACTTGAGGAATGATTTGTACCAAATACAATGCTCTTAGTTTTAGAGAGGTTCAGGACCAGATTATTACTGGCCATGCATTCCAAAATAGACTGCAACTATTTGTTAAGAGTTTCAGTGACTTCATTAGCTATGGTTGCTGGTGCTTATATAGTTGAATCATCAGCATACATGGACACACATGCTTTGTTTAATGCCAGTGGCAGGCCATTGGTAAAAATAGAAAAGAGTAGAGGGCCTAGAGAGCTGCCCTGCGGTACATCACACTTCATATGTTTGACATTAGAGAAGCTTCCATTAAAAACCCTCTGAGTTCTATTAGATAGATAGCTCTGAATCCACATTATGGCAGAGGTTGAAAAGCCATAGCACAAACATTCTTAAACAACAGGTTATGGTCAATAATATCAAAGGCTGCACTGAAATCTAACAATAGAGCTCCCACAATCTTCTTGTTTTCTCTCAACCAATCATCAGAACCTCTCACAACCTCATCAATTTCTCTCAACCAATCATCAGTCATTTGTGTCAGTGCAGTACATGTTGAGTGCCCTTCTCTATAAGCATGCTGAAAGTATGTTGTTCATTTGTTTACAGAAATATAGCATTGTATTTGTTCAAACAAATTTTTTTCCAACAGTTTGCTAAGAGCTGGCAGCAAGCTTATAGGTCTGCTGTTAGAACCAGTAAAGGCCGCTTTACCACTCTTGGGTAGTGGATTAATTTGGCTTCCCTCCAGGCAAGAGAACAAAGACCTTCCTCTAGGCTCATATAAAAAATATGTCAGATAGGAGTGGCTATAGAGTCAGCTACTGTCCTCAGTAGCTTTCCATCTAAGTTGTCAATGCCAGGAGGTTTGTCATTATTGATCGATAACAATTTTTCCACCAATCCCACACTAACTTTACAAAATTCGATACTTACACTCCTTTTCTTTCATTATGTTTTTTTCCATCATTCTTTATATCATTGATCTTGGCTTCATAATAAAATGTATTATTTTTGTTGAGTTTGGTCACATCATTTCTCCATTTGCAGTATGTAAGCCAGCCAGATGTGCAGCCAGACTTATTAGCCACTCCTTTGGCCCCAACTCTTTAAAACATAGTTTTTAAATTCCTCATCAATCCATGGAGCCTTAACAGTTCTAACAGTCAGTTTCTTAACAGGTACATGTTACTCAATAATTGCAAGAAGCAATTTCATCTGGTAAAAACAGGTAAACACATTATCAGTCAACAATATAAGACAATGGGAGCACTGTGTATGTTCTCTGATGAGTTGTGAGTCAATGAGATGTGAAATATCAATATATGCTAAGAGAAGTAATTTCTCTCTCCTGTGTGGATTCTCTAATGACGTTTAAGTGATTGTTATGAGTAATATGTTTTTCCAAAATCTAACCTTCTGTAACCCTTCTCCTCTGTGTCTCATGTTCTTTCAGGTTTCCTAAATGGGCAAAAGCTTTGCGCCCTGGGAGGAGTGGTAATGCATCTCCCCTGTGTGTATTATCTTGTGCTGTTTCAGGGTCCCTAACTGGTTAAAACACTTGCCACACTGGGAGCAGTGGTAAAGCTTCTCCCCTGTGTGTATTCTCTTGTGCTGTTTCAGGGCCCCTAACTGGTTAAAACACTTGCCACACTGGGAGCAGGGGTAAGGCTTCTCCCCTGTGTGTATTCTTTTGTGTTTTTTCAGATCCCCTGTCCCGTTGAAACACTTGCCACACTGGGAGCAGGGGTAAGGCTTCTCCCCTGTGTGTATTCTTTTGTGTTTTTTCAGATCCCCTGCCCAGGTGAAACACTTTCCACACTGGGAGCATTGGTAAGGCTTCTCCCCTGTGTGAATTTTCTCGTGGGCTTTCAGGTGTCCTTTCTCGCTATACATCTTTTCACATTGCGAGCAATGGTAAGGCTTCTCCCCTGTGTGTATTCTCTCATGTCGTTTCAGCTTCCCCAAATCGTTAAGACCCTTTCCACACTGGGAGCAGTGGTAACGATTCTCCCCTGTGTGTATTACCATGTGCTGTTTCAGGGTCCCTAACTGGTTGAAACACTTTCCACACTGGGAGCAATGGTAAGGCTTCTCCCCTGTGTGTATTCTCTCATGTCGTTTCACCTTGCCCAAATCGTTAAAACGCTTTCCACAGTGGGAGCAGTGGTAAGGCTTTTCCCCCGTGTGTATTCTCTCGTGTCGTTTCAGCTTCCCCAAATCGTTACAACCCTTTCCACACTGGGAGCAGTGGTAAGGCTTCTCCCCTCTGTGTATTCTCTCGTGTCGTTCCAGCTTCCCCAAATCGTTAAAACGCCTTCCACACTGGGAGCAGTGGTAAGGCTTATCCCCTGTGTGTATTCTCCCGTGTCGTTTCAGCTTTCCCAAATCGTTAAAACCCTTTCCACACTGGGAACAGTGGTAAGGCGTCTCCCCTGTGTGTATTCTCTCATGTCGTTTAAGCTCAGTTAAGTGGTTACAACCCTTTCCACAGTTGGAAAACTGGTGTCTTCTTGCTGGTTTGGACGTCCCTGGCTCTGGTTCCTCTGAGTCTGGTCTTTCTCCTGCCAAAGACAGTGTGTTTTTTAAAATAGAGACCCGAATGAAACCTCCACATATAAAACGGCCTTGCTACGAGGGTAAATCCTAATCAGATCCCTCAATAACCTAAGGCCAGTTTTAACAATCTCAGTGTGATTTTAAAACAAATGTTGTCGAGTTTCCTGGTAATTACTGACAATGTTTACACTACTTATTTATTCATTCTGTTTTCGTCAGAACACAAAAAACTAAACAGTTCTAGGACACTCAAGACACAGACGTCACTGGATTCCAATCGAGCAGGTAGTTCTAAATATATAACTTTCATAGCTGTATGATACAGAATGCGACCTACAGTAGTGGCCAAAAGTTTTGAGAATGAAAAATATTAATTTCCACAAAGTTTGCTGCTTCAGTGTCTTTAGATATTGTTGTCAGATATTACTATGGAATGATGAAGTATAATTACAAGCATTTCATAAGTGTCAAAGGTTTTTATTTACAATGACATTAAGTTGATGCAGTGTCAATATTTGCAGTGTTGACCCTTCTTTTTCAAGACCTCTGCAATCCGCCCTGGCATGCTGTCAATTACCTTCTGGGCCACATCCTGACTGATGGCAGCCCATTCTTGCATAATCAATGCTTGGAGTTTGTCAGAATTTGTGGGTTTTTGTTTGTCCACCCGCCTCTTGATGATTGACCACAAGTTCTCAATAGGATTAAGGTCTGGGGAGTTTCCTGGCCATGGACCCAAAATACTGATGTTTTGTTACCCGAGCCACTTAGTTATCACTTTTGCCTTATGGCAAGGTGCTCCATCATGCTGGAAAAGGCATTGTTCGTCACCGAACTGTTCCTGGATGGTTGGGAGAAGTTGCTTTTCGAGGATGTGTTGGTACCATTCTTTATTCATGGCTGTGTTCTTAGGCAACATTGTGAGTGTGCCCACACCCTTGGCTGAGAAGCAACCCCACACATGAATGGTCTCAGGATGCTTTACTGTTGGCATGACACAGGACTGATGGTTGCGCTCACCTTGTCTTCTCCGGACAAGCTTTTTTCCAGATGCCCCAAACAATCGGAAAGGGGATTCATCAGAGAAAATTACTTTACCCCAGTCCTCAGCAGGTCAATCCCTGTAACTTTTGCAGAATATCAGTCTGTCCCTGATGTTTTTCCTGGAGATAATTGGTTTCTTTGCTGTCCTTCTTGACACCAAAAGTCTTCGCTTCACTGTGCGTGCAGATGCACTCACACCTGCCTGCTGCCATTCCTGAGCTCTGTACTGGTGGTGCCCCGATCCCGCAGCTGAATCAACTTTAGGAGATGGTCCTGGCACCTGCTGGACTTTCTTGGGTGCCCTGAAGCCTTCTTCACAACAATTGAATGGCATTTTAATGGCATCGGACCGAGGCTCTGCATCTGTCCTCGTGCTCCTAGACCTTAGTGCTGCTTTTGATACCATCGATCACCACATTCTTTTGGAGAGATTGGAAACCCAAATTGGTCTACACGGACAAGTTCTGGCCTGGTTAAGTTCTTATCTGTCGGAAAGATATCGGTTTGTCTCTGTGAATGGTTTGTCCTCTGACAAATCAACTGTAAATTTCGGTGTTCCTCAGGGTTCCGTTTTGGGACCACTATTGTTTTCACTATATATTTTACCTCTTGGGGATGTTATTCGAAAACATAATGTTAACATTCACTGCTATGCGGATGACACACAGCTGTACATTTCAATGAAACATGGTGAAGCCCCAAAAATTACCCTTGCTAGAAGCATGTGTTTCAGACATAAGGAAGTGGATGGCTGCAAACTTTCTACTTTTAAACTCGGACAGAACAGAGATGCTTGTTCTAGATCCCAAGAAACAAAGAGATCTTCTGTTGAATCTGACAATTAATCTTAATGGTTGTACAGTCGTCTCAAATAAAACTGTGAAGGACCTCGGCGTTACTCTGGACCCTGATCTCTCTTTTGAAGAACATATCAAGACCATTTCAAGGACAGCTTTTTTCCATCTACGTAACATTGCAAAAATCATAAACTTTCTGTCCAGAAATTATGCAGAAAAATTAATCCATGCTTTTGTCTCTTCTTTGGTTAGACTACTGCAATGCTCTACTTTCCGGCTACCCGGATAAAGCACTAAATAAACTTCAGTTGGTGCTAAATACGGCTGCTAGAATCCTGACTAGAACCAAAAAATTTGATCATATTACTCCAGTGCTAGCCTCTCTACACTGGCTTCCTGTCAAAGCAAGGGCTGATTTCAAGGTTTTACTGCTAACCTACAAAGCATTACATGGGCTTGCTCCTACCTATCTCTCTGATTTGGTCCTGCCGTACATACCTACACGTACGCTACGGTCACAAGATGCAGGCCTCCTAATTGTCCCTAGAATTTCTAAGCAAACAGCTGGAGGCAGGGCTTTTTCCTATAGAGCTCCATTTTTATGGAACGGTCTGCCTACCCATGTCAGAGACGCAAACTCGGTCTCAACCTTTAAGTCTTTACTGAAGACTCATCTCTTCAGTGGGACGTATGATTGAGTGTAGTCTGGCCCAGGAGTGGGAAGGTGAACGGAAAGGCTCTGGAGCAACGAACCGCCCTTGCTGTCTCTGCCTGGCCGGTTCCCCTCTTTCCACTGGGATTCTCTGCCTCTAACCCTATTACAGGGGCTGAGTCACTGGCTTACTGGGGCTCTCTCATGCCGTCCCTGGAAGGGGTGCGTCACCTGAGTGGGTTGATTCACTGATGTGGTCATCCTGTCTGGGTTGGCACCCCCCCCTTGGGTTGTGCCATGGCGGAGATCTTTGTGGGCTATACTCAGCCTTGTCTCAGGATGGAAAGTTGGTGGTTGAAGATATCCCTCTAGTGGTGTGGGGGCTGTGCTTTGGCAAAGTGGGTGGGTGTGACGTAGAAGTCCGTCACTGGCCGTGGGCAGCATTTGGTTCTTGAACGCACACACATATTCATCACTCCTCCCTGCGCCATTATACCATAAGTTAACAATGTGGGTCGACACACAATTTAACTTCTGTCTTGGTGCATGCATTTCACACTTGTCAATGTTCATATTTGAGAGATACAATAATTATTATACTTATCAATGTTGTGGATGAGCGCATTGTTTGTTTGTTCTGTTCCTCTCTCTCCATCTCTGTAGCTTCCGGGTATGCTGGAAAAGGACCCGAGCTAAGGGAATTGGGTTGGCTTTATAGTGCCTGTCCCAAATGGCTCATTAATGCATATGGGCATATTGAAAGATATTGTCAGTAGTGATGTAATGTTGTAAATGTTATGTTGTGATATTGTTTAAAACCGTGTTGCAATGTATATCCTTTAGTATGTTTAGTTCATGGAAAATGTAGGTTTGTATTGTTAATTGATTAATTAATTAGGGTTAATTGTTCTGAGGGGAGGGGCTAGCCCTACAAAAGGAGCCTCTCTCCACTCTAAGGGGGGATTTTTTGGATTGAGCTGTGGATGGGGCAGCATTGTTTTTAAGCTGTCCCATAAGGTAGACGTTGATGGCAGTACTGTTGTTTTCTGTTCCGGAATCACTTGTAAATAAACACCTTTGCACAGAAGAACTTTTGCGGTTCCGCCATCTTTTTATTTTTATAGAGGTTAGGTTATCCAGTTTAGCCATCTGGCCTACTCTACGTGACATATGGTGGCAGTGGTGGGATGGCGTACCGCAAATCAGTGAATTCCAACAAGAGAGGTAAAGGAATGCGTACAGGATTGCGTTCTCAGCAACAGCATCAACTGTCAGAAAAGGTACCTGAAGTTGAACCGGGGTGGAATACCATGGAATCGTCTGGTGAAGAAGAGGTCAAGTATGAGAAACTAGGAGCCCGACCGCGGGGCCAAAGACAACCAGAACTGGGTGAGCTGCTGACTGAAGGAGCAGTTGGGGGACCAGAACCACACCCAACCATGGTAACCCCTTTTCAGCAACTTTTCACCTGCCTTGAGAGGAGGGACGAAGACCTCAAGCAGGAGTTACGTGGCCTACGCCAATCTATCCTCACAGCTCCCCACCAGGCGGAACTCGTCAGTGAGAGCCCAAGATTGGGTCTTCCAACACCAGGACGACAAAGGCTCGATGCAGCAGGGACTTCAACTCCACAGCAGGCACCCCAAGCAGTAATGAGGCCAGCACCAGGAGACCAGTCCAGCAGTGTTAACGTCCATCTTCCAGCATTCCTGAGGAAGGAGCCAAAGATGCCCTCATACCAGCAGGGGGAGGACATTGAAAACTACCTGCTGAGGTTTGAGCGCATGGCTAAGACGTGGCAGTGGCCTGAGGTAGAGTGGGCCTGCAGGCTTGTCCCATTGCTCACGGGCAAGGCCTTAGAGGCTTACACAGCAATGGATGAGGGGCTGGCCAATGTCTACAAGGGCTTGAAGGAAGCGCTGCTGGTGAAGTTTGACATCTCACCGGAAACCTACCGTGAACGCTTCAGAGCTGCATCAACGCCATCGGGTGAGTCGCCGACAGAGACGTACCACCGCCTCAAGGGTCTCTACCGACGATGGGTTCGACCGGGGGAGAAGACACAGGACGAAATCGGGGAGGTCATCATCCTCGAGCAACTTCTACAAGTTCTACCACACGACATTCGAACCTGGGTCCGAGAGCACGAGCCCAAGGACGGGCTTATGGCGGCCAAGCTTGCACTGCAGTATCTTAATGCACGTAAAGGGGGCCCACCACACCCGCTCCAAGGAGTCTCAGAGACACAAGGGACATCAGAAACGCCAGAGATGGTGGAGGTAACTCTGGGGGTTATGTGTCTGGGAGGGAGGTAAGGGATCATGCAGTTCGCTCTGATGGGAGGGGTCTGACCTGTTTTTACTGCCGGCAGCAGGGGCACAAAGCTTCAATGTGTCCGCTACGTAAATCCAAGCTCTCAGGTTACTGTTATGTACCCAGAGAGGGGGATGGTGTTCAGAATAGACAGACTCGGGAAGGGTCATGCTTGGTACCTGTAAAAGTGAATGGTAAAAGTCTTACTGCAATGATTGACACCGGCAGTTTTCTGTCATTGATCAGAAAAGGTAATGTACCTGTTAATGACATTGATTATGGTCATCAGACACTGATCCAATGTGTCCATGGTGACCAGTCACAGCAGCCCACAGCTGAGCTCACAGTTGAGATTCAGGGTCAGAAATACCTCCTCAAAGTTGGGGTAATGGAGAAGCTACCTTTTGAGATGATTTTGGGGAGGGATGTGCCTGTACTCTCAGATCTGTTGGGAAGTGTGGGGGGTCAGCTATATGAGCAGTCAGTTTGCCAGTCTGATGTTCAGATGGCATGTTCAGTTGTCACTCGTGCCCAGGCCAAAGCTGGTTTACAACCTCTGCCTGACTTGTGTGATAGTCTGTGCGAGGGGGAACCAAAGGGCCCAGAAAGTCACGCCGCCAGCGGCGTCTTGAGAAGTATGTGGGAACCCCTGTACCTGTTGCTGATGTGTCTGGGTTAGAGGTGCAATGGGATGTTCCACAAAATTTTGCTACACTGCAGAAGTCTGACGCAACCTTGAAATGTTTGTTTGACAAGGCCTTAGCTGGGGACAGTCAATCTTTATGTGGGGAGATTTACACAGTAGACAACCACATACTCTACCTTGGGTCAGAGGCAGATAGCAGGAAGTTGGTGGTGCCATCTACCTGTAGACCACTTGTTCTCAACCTTGCACATACAGTTCCATGGGCAGGCCATCTAGGGCAACATAAGACCTATCTTAGGCTAGGCTCCCGTTTCTTTTGGCCCTCCATGTATACTGATGTACAAAAATACTGCAAATCATGCCCCACGTACCAGAAAACCAGTGCTGTCCGTAGGTCTGAACGGGCTCCTCTATGTTCACTGCCAGTTATCTCTACCCCATTCAAGAGAATTGCAATGGACATTGTTGGACCCTTGGAGAAGAGTAGTGCAGGTTACAAGTATATATTGGTGATCTGTGACTATGCCACCCGGTTCCCAGAAGCCTTCCCACTCCGTTCCATAACCACTCCAAAGATAATCAGTGCTCTTGTTCAGCTCTTCTCTCGTGTAGGAATCCCAGATGAAATCCTGACGGACCAAGGGACAAACTTCACCTCGCGACTGATGGTTCAACTCCACCGACAGCTGGGCATTAAAGGCTTGAGGACTACTCCCTACCATCCCCAAACGGATGGGCTCGTAGAGAGATTCAATCAAACGCTCAAGAACATGCTGAGGAAGTTTGTGGCTGACACTGGTAAAGACTGGGATAAGTGGTTACCCTTTCTGCTTTTTGCTTACAGGGAGGTGCCTCAGGCATCGACAGGTTTCTCGCCATTCGAACTCCTCTATGGATGGCCAGTGCAAGGACCACTGGACCTGCTGAAGAAGTGCTGGGAAGGTTCCCCAGTAGCTACCTCAGGACAGGGGATTGTCCAGTATGTCCTCCAGATGCGAGACAGGTTGGAACGGTACCGAGAGGAAGCTAGAGCAAACCTTCAGCAAGCCCAGAAGGCCCAGAAGAGAGGCTATGACCAGCACACTCGCCACAGAGAGTTTGAGCCAGGACAGAAAGTCCTGCTCCTCCTTCCCTCGTCTACCAGCAAGCTCCTTGCGCAATGGCAAGGACCGTACCTAATCGGGAGGAAGATGGGCCCAGTGACCTACGAGGTGCTGCACCCGGACAAGGGTAAGAAGAAGCAAACCTACCATGTGAACCTTCTCAAGGCCTGGGAGGAGAAAGAGGAACTCTCCAAAGGAAAGTCCTTTCTGGTCCGCAGAGTAGAAGAGGATGAGTCGGATGGGGTCACAGAGGCATGGAAAGAACGAGCAGAAGTCATACTGGCTCACCTGGAAGAAGACAAGCAAGATGAGCTGAAGCAGCTGTTTGGCAAGTATCCGGCCCTCTTCAGTCAGAGACCAGGAAGAACCAAAGTCCTGGAACACGTCATTCGTTTGAAACCTGGCCAGAACCCTGTCCGCCAGCATCCTTACCGTGTGCCTGAGAGGCTGGTGGTAGCCCTCAAGGAAGAGGTCCACACCATGATAGAGATGGATGTTGTCGAGCCATCTTCAAGTGAATGGAGCAGCCCTATTGTCATTGTCCCAAAGAAGGATGGCTCTTTGCGCGTCTGCATGGACTTCCGTAAGGTGAATGCCATCACCCAGTTTGATGCCTATCCCATGCCCCGCATTGACGACTTACTGGAGAGAATAGGTAGAGCTCATTACATCACCACATTGGATCTCTGCAAAGGGTACTGGCAGGTGCCCCTGGATGAACAATCCAAGGCCTACACTGCATTCTGGACGCCAATGGGCCTGTTCCAGTTCAAGGTCATGCCGTTTGGCCTTCATGGGGCCCCTGCGACTTTCCAGAGGCTGATGGACAAGGTCCTCCAGGACTGTGACGATTACTGTGCTGCTTACTTGGACGACGTGGTGATCTACAGCCACTCCTGGGAGGAGCACATACAGCATCTTAGCAGCGTCCTGGGGAAGATCCATGAAGCAGGCCTCACGCTTAACCTCCTGAAGTGTGAGTGGGCGAAACAGGAGACAAAGTACCTGGGTTACCAGCTGGGTACGGGTGAAGTTCGGCCTCAGGTGGAGAAAGTGGAGTCCATCAGGAATAGCCCTCAACCCAGAACCAAGACACAGGTGAAGTCCTTCCTAGGTCTGGCAGGGTGGTACCGGAGATTCATTCCACAGTTTTCGACCATCGCTGTCCCTCTGACCAACCTCACTTCGAAGGGGGCCAGCAACCCTGTGAAGTGGACTGAGGAGTGTGAGGAAGCCTTCATGACACTGAAAAAACGACTGTGCTCATTCCCTGTTCTCCAGACCCCTGATTTTAAGAAGAGATTTCTCGTGCAGGTGGACGCTTCGGCTGTAGGAATTGGAGCTGTACTGGCCCAAGGGGAGCCAAGAGAAGAGCTTCCTGTGCTGTACCTGAGTCGGAAGCTGTTGCCCAGGGAAACCAGGTATTCTACAATCGAAAAGGAGTGCCTGGCTATAAAGTGGGCCCTAGATAGCCTCCGTTACTACCTTCTTGGGAGGGAATTTGACCTGCACACGGACCACAGAGCACTGACCTGGATCCAGACCATGAAGGACCGGAATTCTCGTGTGACCAGGTGGTATCTGGAGCTCCAGCCCTTCAGGTTCTGTGTCCGTCACAAGGCAGGAAAAGAGAACGTTACTGCGGACTACCTATCAGAGGTTAGGTTATCCAGTTTAGCCATCTGGCCTACTCTACGTGACAGTGGGGTTATATCCTTCCTGTTTGGCCCTGTCCGGGGGTGTCCTCGGATGGGGCCACAGTGTCTCCTGACCCCTCCTGTCTCAGCCTCCAGTATTTATGCTGCAGTAGTTTGTGTTGGGGGGCTAGGGTCAGTTTGTTATATCTGGAGTACCTCTCCTGTCCTATTCGGTGTCCTGTGTGAATCTAAGTGTGCATTCTCTAATTCTCTCTTTCTCTCTCTCTCTCGGAGGACCTGAGCCCTAGGACCATGCCCCAGGACTACCTGACATGATGACTCCTTGCTGTCCCCAGTCCACCTGACCGTGCTGCTGCTCCAGTTTCAACTGACCTGAGCCCTAGGACCATGCCCCAGGACTACCTGACATGATGACTCCTTGCTGTCCCCAGTCCACCTGACCGTGCTGCTGCTCCAGTTTCAACTGTTCTGCCTTATTATTATACGACCATGCTGGTCATTTATGAACATTTGAACATCTTGGCCATGTTCTGTTATAATCTCCACCCCACATAGCCTGGTTCCTCTCTAGGTTTCTTCCTAGGTTTTGGCCTTTCTAGGGAGTTTTTCCTAGCCCCCAGTGCTTCTACACCTGCATTGCTTGCTGTTTGGGGTTTAAGGCTGGGTTTCTGTACAGCACTTTGAGATATCAGCTGATGTACAAAGGGCTATATAAATAAATTTGATTTGAACCGCTCTCCTTGAAGTTCTTGATGATCCAATAAATGGTTGATTTTGGTGCAATCTTACTGGCAGCTATATCCTTGCCTGTGAAGCCCTTTTTGTGCAAAGCAATGATGACGGCACCTGTTTCCTTGCAGGTAACCGTGGGTGACATATGAAGAGCAATGATTCCAAGCACCACCCTCCTTTTGAAGCTTCCAGTTTTGGGGGGGGGGATTCAGTTCAATTGCATGGAAAATAGGGACATTGTAATTGATTGCAATTCATCTGAACACTCTTCATAACATTCTGGAGTATATGCAAAAAGCCATCATACAAACTGAGGCAGCAGATTTGGTGAAAATTAACATGTGTCATTCTCAAAACTTTTGGCCACGACTGTACACACTTCCTTAAACACAAAATAAGTAAATAAGTCATTTTAAGTGGAAGTCCAAAACTTGTTTTTATGTTGAAGACACAAAGCACATCAGTAAAATCTCCCCTTTGTTGAAAGGGTTCAACACCTGCTGTTTTAGTGGCCCAATTTCTTATTTAGACGTTCACAGATTTAACATTTTGACTATCGCTGATGTCATATTTTGGGTAAAGTAAAAAATAAAGTGAAATATTTGGAAAGATGTTCCTAAAACTGATAATAACTACAATAAACAAATTATAAATGCAACATGTAAAGTGTTGGATGTTTAATGAGCTGGGAAAAAAAGATTAGGAACATCTTTCCAAATATTTCACTTTATTTTTTACTTTACCCAAAATATGACATCAGCGATAGTCAAAATGTTAAATCTGTTAGTTAACATTTATTCTCTGCCAAGATAATCCATCAACCTGACAGGTGTGGCATATCAAGAAGCTGATTGAACAGCTTGATTATTACACAGGTGCACCTTGTGCCGGGGAAAATAAAAGGCCACTCTAAAATATGCAGTTTTGTCACAACACAATGCCACAGATGTCTCAAGTTTTGAGGGTGCGTGCAATTGGCATGCTGACTGCAGGAATATCCACTAGAGTGGTTACCAGATAATTGAATGTTCAATTCTCTACCAGAAGCCTTGCAACGTCATTTTAGAGAATTTGGCAGTACATCCAACTGGCCTCACAACCACAGACCACATATAACGACGCCAGCCCAGGATCCCCACAGCATCTGAGACCAGCCACCCGAGTTGTATTTCTATTTGTAATGAAGCCCTTTTGTGGGGAAAAACTCATTCTGATTGGCTGGGCCTGGCTCCGCAATGGGTGGGCTTATGCCCTCCAGGGCCCACCAATGGCTGCACCCCTCAGTCATGTAAGGGAAGTCCCCCCTGAAATGGACAAATTAATGGCAAATGGCAAATTAATGGCAAGTCATTGGCACCGGACAAACCATATACACATCGGTCAATACCACCCAATTGGACATTTATTCATGCAAAGTTGATGGCAAATGTCATATGGCTATTGCCAGTTGTAACACTTCAAAAATCCAACAAGGGGTGAGTGCGCTCCACCGTGGTTTTTCATATTGGAAATGGACCTCAAGTCAACATCCAAAAGCAACATTTTGAAATAATGATTTTTTTGTCAAAAATGATCACCCCTTAAAAAAGTGCTTTCTGGACCGTTTATCAAAATTCTTTCCATTTTTGTGTCAATTACACATGTATAAGAACTGTATCAACATACTTTTGTCCAATTTTATTATTATTATTATTTTTTTTACATGCGCATAAGAAATATGTTTTGTCCATTTGCAATATGATTTCATATGAAGTCAAAAGTCGAAAATGTGAACTTTTTTAAAAACTTATCACCCTTGTAAAAAAGTGCTTTCTGGACCGTTTTTCGAAATTGTTTGTGCATAAGGAATATGATTTGTCCATTTGCAATATGATTTCATAGGAAGTCAAAAGTCAAAGTCAAAAGTCACTTTTTTTGGGGCCAAATACCATAAGAAATTTGACATGCTCAAAAATCCTGCAGAAATGCAAAATTGACTGGCCAGATGAACTCGGGATGGCCTGGCAGTGATAGTTGCTCCTTTCCATCGCTCATTGTGTTGACTTCATCATGTCCATTTTGTGATGTTTTTTCACTGTTGAATCATATTGCAAGTGTACGTGCATTGTTGTGCAACTGGTAACCCAAAAATAAAAATATGGTGATTTCATTATGTCCATTTGTTTATGTTTTCTTACTTTTGCAAAGTCACTGTGCATTTGCAATATGGTTCAATGGGCAGGTACCATCACGAATTTGTCATGCTATAAAAATCCTGCAGGAATGTGAAATTGACTGGCCCGATGAACTCGGGATGGCTGGGCAGTGATTCTGGTTCATCTCAGTCGCTCGTTAGGGTTGATTTCAGAATGTCACTTTGGTGATGGTACCTCACTGTTTAAACATATTGCAAATGGACAAGAGTCACCAGCAAGTCACCGTCCGTCAGTCAATTAGATATCATTCTGACACCAAACTGATACAAACTGACACCAAACCCACTTTGGTGATGGTACCTCACTGTTTAAACATATTGCAAATGGACAAGAGTCACCAGCAAGTCACCGTCCGTCAGTCAATTAGATATCATTCTGACACCAAACTGATACAAACTGACACCAAACCCACTTTTTCCAACTCGTTTAGTAGCCAACTATCACATACTTCAGAGCTGGCCCAAAATTCACAACGCCTTCGGTTCAAACCATAAAAAAAACATAAAACACAGTTACGTTCTAGCTGCGGGTCCAGGTCGGACATTATGTGTAGGCCTATGTGAGGCGACCCCGAATCCCGAGTTTCGGCTCGATAGGTCCTTCGGTGCCCGAGTAAAACCCTAATTGGTGCTGAAAATCCACTTTTTTCCATGCCTTGCTACGGGGTCCTGGAATGAGCTATCGGACAGAAACGTTGGGATCTGTCTCTATGGGCCGAGCCGGTTTCAATGCACCTAGCCTTGCGTCTCTGAGACTTTTCTAAATGTCGTCATTTTTGTAATGGTCAAAATGAATTGAAATCATTGCAAATGTACGAGGCTGTTTCTCGGTCCGAGAACCTTCTAGAGCCACCTAACTCACCACGCACTATCGACCGGAGGTCTAGAACAGGATTCTAAAGTTTCGGAACTCTAGGTCTGACGGTTCTTTTTTAGCTCGAACAAAGCTAACTATTGCAGTCACTGTCTGTCTCTACGCACCCCAATACGTCCCTCCATCCAAGTTGTGTTTTAGTGTGATTTATTTTTCCTTTGAAATTTTATGGGAAAAATGACTGATTTACAGTTCATGGGGGTTGCCTAATCACATATTTGAAGTTTTGGAAAGATCTGACTTTTTTAACCCCTCGAAACAGCCCAAGAGACACCACTTATGGCACTTCCGGTTGGCACAGGAAGCTATAAGTCAACACATATCCTCACTGGGGTATGCTTTTACAGAATCCTGAGTTTTAAGTCCTTACGTTAAGAATTGACTGATTTACACAGGGTTGAATGCACTATGTCTATCAAACTTCAGGCAGGGTATGGATAAACACTTTTAGGGTGATTTTAACCACTTCCGGTTGGTCCAGGAAGCTTAGAATCAACACAGGTAGACCTCGTAGTGGCCTGATGGACTGTAATCGAAGACAGGTTCATACGACATTCATAACCCACATAGGCTTCAGGTTGAATTTAGGGGTGCAGGCAATGTATTCCTATGGGGAGAGAAGTCAATGCAAACTCTTTGAAGTAAACACCTTCTTTTATCTATGAAGGGTTAATGCCACACGGTCAACGTTAGGCTTGCACGGATCGGGAGGACCGTAGGAACGTACCTGAGGTCGAATTGTGCTTCTCACCCTAACGGTTCTCTCACTGTCACCCAAAAGCAAATGACGTTGTGGGACAGGCTTCATTTTGGGCCTACTTTTCTAATGGTCGCTGCGCTTAGACCGAGCGAGCTACGGTCAAGCGGGATATCTCGTTGAAATCGGCACGGCCTAGAGATTATGTTTATGCCATTGCCTGCTCTCTGTGTCTTTGAGCACCGCACTTTATCACTCCATCCTTGCTGTGTGTGTGTGTGAGAGCTTTTCTTTGACATCTGCTGGGAGAAATGACTGATTTACAGTTTAGGAGGGTTACCTAGTCACACATATGAAGTTTTGGAGAGATGTGACTTTTCTAACCCTTCAAAACAGACAGTGTGACCCAATTAAAGGCACTTCCGGTTGGCACAGGAACCTATAAGTAAACACATGTCTTGATTGACATAGAAACTTACAGAATCCTGAGTTTTAAGTCTTTAAGTTAAGAATTGACTGATCTACGATCTACACAGGGTTGAATGTAGTCATTCTCACCGTAGAAGGTTATGTACATCAAAACACCTTTTGGGTTAATTTAACCACTTCCGTTTGCTTCAGGAAGCTTAGAATTGGCACAGGTAGACCTCATAGTGGTCTGATGGACTGTCATAGAAGACAGGTTCATAAGGCATTCATAACCCACATAGGCTTCAGGTTGAATTTAGGGGTGCAGGCAATGTATTCCTATGGGGAGAGAAGTCAATGCAAACTCTTTGAAGTAAACACCTTTTAACTATTAAGGGTTAATGCCACACGGTCAACGTTAGGCTTGCACGGATCGGGAGGACCTCAGGTACGTTCCTGAGGTCGAATTGTGCTTCTCACCTTAACGGTTCTCTCACTGTCACCCAAAAGCAAATGACATTGAGGGCCAGCCTTCATTTTGGGCCTACTTTTCTAATGGTCGCTGTGCTCAGACCGAGCGAGCTACGGTCAAGCGGGGCATCTTGTTGAACTCGGCACGGCCTAAGAGAATATGGAAATGCCATTGTAGGCTTTGTGTGTCTTTAAGCACCGCACTTTGTCACTCCATCCTTGCTGTGTGTGTGTTTCTGTGTGTGTGTGTGAGAGAGCTTTTCTTTGACATCTGTTGGGAGAAATGACTGACTTACAGTTTATGGGGGTTGCCTAATCACACATATGAAGTTTTGAAAAGATCTGACTTTTTTAACCCTTGGAAACTGCCACTGTGACACCATTTAAGGCACTTCCTGTTGGCACAGGAAGCTATAAATAAACTCATATCCTGATTGAGGTATGCCTTTACATAATCCTGAGTTTTAAGTCTTTACGTTAAGAACTGAGTTATTTACGGAGGGTTTAGTGAGTGTGTGTTATTTCAGAAAATCATAAATCACAGAAATCTCGCAGAGCTCCGCAGCACACTTTAAAAAGATTCGTAAGAACACCCTGCAACTGGATCTGTAACCGTTGAAAAAAAAACACCTATCCGTGAACATCACCAATCTGTCGCTGTACGATTTCTCTTAAATGACGATAGATAAATGGCTGTTTTTTTTTTATTGACACCGGAGGCTCCTTGACTTTGACGTGAAGTGGAAAAATAATTTCTCTATTTTCATTTTGGACCTTTAATCCCAGATAAATGGCCATAACTCAAAAACCGTTGAGGCCTAGACGCCATCTTGTTCGGGGCCAACTGCCCGTTATGCCAAACCTACGCTCACCGAGTTTCGGCTTCGAAATATTTTCAGTTTTCGAGATAAGGCCCGTCGTGAATCGTGATGTTTTGTCCAATAGCAATATGATTGCTTATGCCCTCTTGTGGGAATTTCCGGGACAGCGGCAAAATGACCAAAATCTTATTATTTTTGTAAAACGGAAACCGAATGTCCGACAAAGTTCATTTGATGACTTCCCGGTAGGTCCGGCCCTGCCGCTCGGCCCGACGCCGTCCGCGAATTTTACAAACGATTTCGGACGTCTAGTAAGGGACCGTACATTTCCAATATGGACTTTCTCACTAACCATACGGCACCTGCCGAAATCTTCCCTTAAGGTATGTAAAGTCCATAGATTAGGGCCTAATTTATTTATTTACAATGACTGACTTATATGAACTGTAAATCGTTGAAATGGTTGTTTATATTTTGGTTCAGTATACACACAGACACAGTGCATTCGTTAAGTATTCAGACCCCTTCGCCTTTTCCAAATTTTGTTTCATTTCAGCATTATTCTAAAATTGATTAAATTGTTTCCCCCCTCGCCAATCTAATCTCAGCAAAAAAAAGAAATGTCCTCTTACAGTCAAATGCGTTTATTTTCAGCAAACTTAAGATGTGTAAATATTTGTTGGAACATAAGATTCAACAGCATACATAAACTGAACAAGTTCCACAGACATGTGACTAACTGAAATGGAATAATGTGTCCCTGAACAAAGGGGGGGTGTCAAAATCAAAAGTAACAGTCAGTATCTGGGGAGCTGGAAACAGCAGAAGGGTAGCCTAGTGGTTAGAGAGTTGGACTAGTAATCGAAAGGTTGCAAGTTCATATCCCCGAGCTGACAAGGTACAAATCTGTCGTTCAGTTAACCCACTGGCCGTCATTGAAAATAAGAATTTGTTCTTAACTGACTTGCCTAGTTAAATAAAGGTAAAATAAAAATAAATACAAAATCTGGTGTGGCAACCAGCTGCATTAAGTACTGCAGTGCCTACAAGCCCTCAGTCCAGCCTCTCTCAGCCTATTGCGGACAGTCTGTGCACTGATGGAGGGATAGTGCGTTCCTGGTGTAACTTGGGCAGTTGTTGTTGGCATCCTGTACCTGTTCCGCAGGTGTGATGGTCGGATGTCCCGATCCTGTGCAGGTGTTGTTACACGTGGTCTGCCACTGCGAGGACGATAAGCTGTCCGTCCTGTCTCACTGTAGCACGGTCTTAGGCGTCTCACAGTACAGACATTGCAATTTATTTCCCTGGCCACATCTGCAGTCCTCATGCCTCCTTGCAGCGTGCCTAAGGCACATTCACACGGTTGAGCAGGGACCCTGGGCATCTTTCTTTTGGTGTTTCCAGATTCAGTAGAAAGACCTCTTTAGTGTCCTAAGTTTTCATAACTGTAACCTTAATTGCCTACCATTTGCAAGCTGTTGGTGTCTTAACGACCGTTCCACAGGTGCATGTTCATTAATCGTTTATGGTTCATTGAAGCATGGGAAACAGTGTTTAAACCATTTACAATAAAGATCTGTGACTGGATCTGTGATCTGGATTTTTTACCAATAATCTTTGAAAGACAAGGTCCTGAAAAGATCCGTATATTTTTTTGCTGAGTTTAGTTTGTATATGTTTTATGAGTTGAAAGGTGTTTTTTTCTCAGACATAAACAAACAACTCCAGGTGAAAGACAAAGGCCATAGCTGTAATAAAATAACAAATTAACTGGCAAAGCAGCAGAGTGAGGCCCGCACCCAGCAACGTCACGAGTCACATTTTGCAGCTGTTTCAAAACAGCACTACAGGGAGAGAGAGGGGGAGAGGGAAAAAATCCACGGGACTAGTTTCAATGTATGGAATCACTTAGAAGTTTCTGGATTTTGGGTAAACTTCTCCTTTAAAGCATCCAACTCCATAGTAATTCATCATTAGATGCTACAGTCCTCCTTTAAGACTCCATCATGTTTAGAATGTGTCTGGAAGCACTACTCTTATCTATTCAACTAACTTTAATAACTAGGGTTAATACCTGCCTGGCGCCCCAACAAAACTTTATCTATACCCCCCTCTAACAATACCGCTACAGAATTAGCATAGTAGGCCATGTAATTTAAGGCAATCTGAAATATTTAGGACTAACTTATTCCTTGCCACCCATTCTGAAACTCACTGCAGCTCTTTGTAAGTGTTGCTGCCATTTCAGTTTCCGTGGTAGCTGATGTGTACAGTGTTGAGTCATCCGCATACAGACACACTGGCTTTACTCAAATGTCGTTGGCATGTCGTTGGTAAAGATTGAAAAAGGTAGGTGCCAAACAGCTGCCCTGGGGAATTCCTTATTCTACCTTGATTTTGTTGTACAGGCTTCCATTAAAGAACACTCTCTTTGTTCTGTTAGACAGGTACCTCTGGGGCTGCAGGTAGCCTAGTGGTTAGAGCGGTAGGCCAGTAACCAAAAGGTTGCTGGATCTTATCCCCGAGATGACAAGGTAAAACTCTGTCGTTCTGCCCCTGAACAAGGCAGTCCTAGGCTGTCTTTGAAAATAAGAATTTGTTCTTAAAGGGTAGCTTTTTTTGGAACTCTTTATCCACAATATACCAGGGGGTGTAAAGACATACGTTTTTTCAGCAGCAGACTACGATCGATAATGTCAAAAGCCGCACTGAAGTCTAACAAAACAGCACAAACAATATTTTTATCGTCATCAATTTCTCTCAGCCAATCAGTCATTTTTAAGTGCTGTGTTTATTGAAAGTCCTTCCCTATAAGCCTGATCACAGCTTTCCTCAGTATTAGTTCATTAATTAACAGTGTCTAGAGTTTAGTTTGCCTGTTCAACAGTCTTGTAAAGATAGGGGGGTTGACTGGGACAGGCAATGTAATATCCATAATGTTTCAAGTTTAAGTTTTTGTAAAACAAGCACCTTACATTGGATCATCTTGAAACTTTCTCTCTAAAGCTAACTTTCATCAAGGTTTTATATGGTATATTGGTTTCTCTCTTTTCATTGGCAGAATCCTTTTTCAGTGTTATGATATTCATAACATCCATATCCACCAGTCTATCTTCCTGTCAACTAACATAACTCCACTGGTTGTCCTGGTAACAGATACCAGTGGGCAGATCTATTGTATTTGTTCAAACTAAACTACAGCACTTACTTTGATGTGTCAAATCTGATCCTTTCATCTCTTCTCCTCCTCTCACAGTTCCACTCAGCCCCGTTGGTTTCCTGAAGTCCACCAGCAGCACAGACAACCTCTTCATACCCAGCAGTAAGGTGGGACCGGGAGAGGCACGACACATGGACTCCGGGAGGGAGGAAGGGCTAGCGTTGTCCTGGTAACCATAAAGAGGGGACACAAACGCACATCATTATGGATGCTGATGTCACTGTTGTCATAAAGTGCTCTACAGAAACCCAGCCCAAGCCGATAAAGCAAGCTGTATGCTAGACCAGACCAAGCTGTACCATCTGGTGTTCTGATCTGGAGAGACTCTTCTCTGCCTCGTCAGCATCAGGATGTTGTTGAGGCTCCGCAGAGGATCCACCATAGTCATGTCTCTCTCCTGTGTGAATGAGAACATCAAACAGATGGTAAACTTATGATCTTCTATTGCAATCACAGAGTCTTACAAGAGGCATGAATATGTCTAAAAAGAGCCTAAAATGGCCACTTTCATCTTGATTTCCTAAAAAAATATTTGTGATGCAAATGTAAAAGGGTTGTTCCACAAAATGGGTGCCTTTTTATATTTTAAGTAGAACATATGCACCAATATTGAATTTAAAAAAAGACTGTTATACTAGATGAGGGGAACTTTAATGTCGACCACATGGAGAATTCAATACATCTAATTGAAAAGTCCCAAAAGTATATGAACCAATGGCAGATCGACCATTTAACAATTCCTACAGTAAGAATGCCCATTAAAACCCCCACATTAGTTCAACAACTGCATAGTTTGTGTCCCTGTTTTTAAGACAGTACTCACTGGTGTCAATCGGATCTTCTGTCTCCTCCTTCTTCACTCTCAAAACGTCTTCCTCCTTCACGTTTATTAAGATAGCATCCTCTTCCTCTCTAAAATGTTCTTTCTCTTCTTTCACTATAACAGCCTCCTCTTCCTCCTTTTTCACTCTCAAATATTCTTTCTCCGTAAAGCAGACCTCCTCTTCATTAGCAAGGGAGGAGTAGTTCAGTGAGCTCATGGTCAGGGATGTTAGCTAGCTAGCATTAGCGACTAGCCTAGTGCTAACCTCAGTATCAATCTTTAACAAGTTTGCAAATTGAACAAGCTCATGAGGTTAAAGTTCACCAGTAGATACGTCAACCGAAATGTGTCTGAAACACTGAGATTAGCTCATGTACAATAACATGGTCCAAAGAATCAATCTTTTAGTTGTATTGTCAAGCAGGCTACCGAGGTAGTTGAAAGAGTTGGCGCCTTGTTGTTCCTGAAGAAGCGTCCCGTCCAGTCCATTATACGTCACGCAAGAAGCATCACCTGAAAGACGCCCATCGCCATCTGCTGGCTGGAGTGGGTAACGCAGTTTGGAAACAATAGGTACTACACGTTGTATTAGAAAGAACGTAATTTAACAATAAACTGATATATTTTCTATTGCTTCTTACAAATAATACGTTCCTGTACACAGACGTAGAAGCTTAATATGAATATGTAGATGATGAATAAATACATCTATGAATAGGTAGTGTGTTAATATACATTTTCTCTGTTCATTTTCACATTCGTTTTTATTAGATGTGACCATACCATTCGCTTAAAGCCATGCTCTATAAAGAACCCAATGGTCACTCTGACAGAGCTCCTCTGTGGAAATGGGAGAACCTTCCAGAAGGACAACTATCTCTGCATCACTCCACCAAGCAGGACTTTATGGTAGAATTGCCAGATGAAAGCCACTCCTCAGTAAAAGGCACATGAAAGCCAGCTTGGAGTTTACCCAAAGGCACCCAAAGGACTCTCAGACCATGAGTAACAAAATTATCTGGTCTGATGAAACCAAGATTTAACTCTTTGGCCTGAATGCCAAGGGTCACGTCTGGAGGAAACCTGGCACCATTCCTACGGTGAAGCATGGTGGGGATATTTTTCAGTGGCATGGACTGGACTGGGAGACTCATCAGGATCAAGGGAAAGATGAACAGAGCAAAATACAGAAAGACCATTTTGAAAACTTGCTCCAGAGCACTCAGGACCTCAGACTGGGGCAAAGGTTAACCTTCCAATAGGACAACGACCCTAAGTACACAGCCAAGACAACACAGAAGTGGCTTTGGGAGATGTCTCTGAATGTCCTGGAGTGGCCCAACCAGAGCCCGGATTTGAACCCGATCTAACATCTCTGGAAAGACCTGAAAATAGCTTTGTAGCGACGCTCCCCATCCAACCTGACAGAGCTATAGAGGATCTGCAGAGAAGAATGTGAGAAACATGAGGCTCCTGCTGCCCTCAAGGGCACATTGACAGATTTTTCACCTAGTCGTCTCTGGGATTCAAACCAGAAACGTTTCAGTTACTGGCCCAACACTATTAACCGCTAGGCTACCTGCAGCAGGAGACCCATGTTGACAGGAGAGCCCACCTTTATTTCTCCCTCATTATGAACATTCATATTGGTCAACAGTCCTACTATGTGTATTGAACATTCTTATTGGTCAACAGTCAACCTATAGTGTGTATTGAACATTGATATTGGACTGTAGCAGCTAGCTAACTGGCTACTGATCAACCTATTGTGTGTATTGAACATTCATATTGGACTGTAGCAGCTAGCTAACTGGCTACTGATCAACCTATTGTGTGTATTGAACATTCATATTGGACTGTAGCAGCTAGCTAACTGGCTACTGATCAACCTATTGTGTGTATTGAACATTCATATTGGACAGCCTTACCTATAGAGTAGCACCACCACCCATCAGCCCATTCTCTTCTTGATGTCAAAGCTGCAGTGTATTGTTGCTATAGGAGTTTATGATTAATAATCCTATTTCAAGACACACTAAGATGTCACCATACTATTCATTTAAAGCCCCTCTGTCAGATATAAACCATCAGAGTGGGAAACCAACTGACATGGAAACAATGGAGCAAATGTATCACTATCAGAGGGGTCTATTATGACATCAGATAGAACTACTCAGACATTCCAAATCAGGTTTCATCCATATAATGAAGGTGGATATTGATCCAACAATTTCCAAAGTAATGACCGGGCTGATGGAAACAGGATTTGTATGACAATAAAATAATATCTCTCTCATCCATAATAATCTCATCATGTAGGTAGCCTACCAACACTGTATATGTGAGCTGTTGGCTACAGTGCACGGGACAAGAGCACGTTTGTTATATAACTCAACGGTTTTTCAAAACCATCAGTAGAGTTGAAAATGCAATGGAAACACATTCAACTTCCATTTTTCATTCAGTACATGGGAATTCAACAGCAAAACATTTTTTCCGTGCACTACTTCATCACGCAAACTTCTATCCGCAATAAATCTGTTTGATGCAAACGTTTCCGGTGGGAAAATATGTATATTGTTTTATGCAGATTTGAGAATATTCACATGAAAATCTGTCGCAAATTGCATGGAAATTTAGCTACTAAGGTGGATATTGATCCAACACCTGCTGCTTATTCAAACCGTCCCACTGGGCACAGACATCAGTTCAACATCTAGTTTCTATTTACATTTCTTTGATTCGTCAACTAAAGTGAATTCAACACAAAATGTCCACCGTCATTGGATTTAGGTTGCCAGTTGGGTGAAACACAAAATGTCACCAGTAGCTGGTTACCAGTTGTGTGAAAATTAATACAAATACCTTATGTAGATGGATTTTTACAAATCCAATCCGTTTTCCACATTGATCAAACATCATCACATGGATTTGTTTTGTTCAAATCAAATGCTAATGGTCACATACACATGGTTTGGCAAATGTTATTGTGGTGGGAACATTGTATTTAGCTAGGATTTCATAAGGCCAGGAATGTCATTGAGAATAACAATAGATGTTATTGGTGACATACACATGGTTAGCAGATGTTATTGGTCACATACACATGGTTAGCAGATGTTATTGGTGACATACACATGGTTAGCAGATGTTATTGGTCACATACACATGGTTAGCAGATGTTATTGTGAGTGTAGTGAAATGCTTATGCTTCTAGATCCGACAGTGCACTCATTTTTCAACCACTCTACACATTTCTTGTTAACAAACTATAGTTTTGGCAAGTCGGTTAGGACATCTGTGTTAATGACACAAGTCATTTTTTCAACAATTGTTTACAGACAGATTATTTCACAATCCCAGTGGGTCAGATATTTACATACACTAAGTTGACTGTGCCTTGAAACAGCCTTGGAAAATTCCAGAAAATTATGTCATAGCTTTCGTAGCTTCTGATAGGCTAATTGACATCCTGAGTCAATTGGAAGAGCACCTGTGTATGTATTTCAAGACCTACCTTGAAACTCAGTGCCTCTTTACTTGATATCATGGGAAAATAAATACAAATCTGCGAAGATCTCAGAAAAAAATGGTAGACCTCCACAAGTCTGGTTCATCCTTGGGAGCGATTTCCAAATGCCTGAAGGCGTCCTCTGGTCTGATGAAACAAAAATAGAACTGTTTGGCCATAATGACCATCGTTATGATCGGAGGAAAAAGGGGGATGCTTGCAAGCAGAAGAACACCATCCCAACCGTGAAGCACACAGGTGGCAGCATCATGTTGTGGGGGTGCTTCGCTGGAGGAAGGACTGGGGCACTTCACAAAATAGATGGCATCATGGGTGGGGAAAATTATGTGAATATATTGAAGCAACATCTCAAGACATCAGTCAGGAAGTTAAAGCTTGGTCGCAAATGGGTCTTTCAAATGGACAATGATGCCAAGCATACTTCCAAAGTTGTGGCAAAATGGCTTGAGTGAGGAGACCAGGCGTGACCCATACAGAATTAAAACAACATTATTCTTAATGAGAAATATAATCGAATAAACAAATGTTTGCATAAACAAAGACATGAAAACGGGTGGGAACATTGTATTTAGCTAGGATTTCATAAGGCCAGGAATGTCATTGAGAATAACAATTGACAATAGTTAATGTTGATAGTTTAGGGATGAAGATAGTGAAGGTTCATCAATGTTAAGCATGTTTTTTAATTTGACGTGGAAACAATGTTTATTCAACCAGTGGGAGGCTTGTAAAAGCCCACAGGAAAGTGGAATGACGAACTCTTCATTGAGACAATCATGAAACAGCAATCTGTGGGTGAGTTGTAGTGGATATTATAATATAAGGATCTGCTGGAGTCCATGTCAAAACCAAGATTCTTTATTTGAGCTCAGAGAGAACAACAGAGTTTGGTATTTGGTATTTTACTAGGATCCCCATTAGCTGTTGCAAAAGCAGCAGCTACCCCTCCTGCGGTCAACACAAAACATAATTGTCACGTCTCTCGTCGGAAGGCATGGACCAAAGCGCAGCGTGGTAAGTGTTCATGATTTTTATTTAATCAAAAAACATTCAAACAAAATAACAAAGAGAAGAACGAACAGTTCTGTAATGCAAATCAACTATACAGAAAACAACTACCCAAAAAACACAGGTGGAAAAAGGCTGCCTAAGTATGACTCACAATTAGAGACAATGATAGACAGCTGCCTCCGATTGGGAACCACACTCGGCCAAAAACAAAGAAATACAAAAACACAGAAAAAGGAACATAGAATGCCCACCCTAGTCCCACCCTGGCCTAACCAACATAGAGAATAAAAGCTTCTCTATGGCCAGGGCGTCACAGCCGCTCTGTTCTGGGCCAGCTGCAGCTTTACTAGGTCTTTCCTTACAGCACTGGACCACACGACTGGGCTATAATCAAGATTAGACTAAACTAGAGCCTGCAGAACTTGGCTAGACCTCTCCCCAGCTTTACAACCATTGAATCTATATGTTTTGACCATGACAGTTTACAATCTAAGGTAATGCCAAGTAATTTAGTCTCCTCAACTTGTTCAACAGCCACACAATTCATTACCAGATTCAGCTGAGGTCTAGAACTTGAGGAATGATTTGTACCAAATACAATGCTCTTAGTTTTAGAGAGGTTCAGGACCAGATTATTACTGGCCACCCATTCCAAAATAGACTGCAACTATTTGTTAAGAGTTTCAGTGACTTCATTAGCTATGGTTGCTGGTGCTTATATAGTTGAATCATCAGCATACATGGACACACATGCTTTGTTTAATGCCAGTGGCAGGCCATTGGTAAAAATAGAAAAGAGTAGAGGGCCTAGAGAGCTGCCCTGCAGTACATCACACTTCATATGTTTGACATTAGAGAAGCTTCCATTAAAAACACAATTACACAATTTTTTCCAACAGTTTGCTAAGAGCTGGCAGCAAGCTTATAGGTCTGCTGTTAGAACCAGTAAAGGCCGCTTTACCACTCTTGGGTAGTGGATTAATTTGGCTTCCCTCCAGGCAAGAGAACAAAGACCTTCCTCTTGGCTCTTATTAAAAATATGTCAGATAGGAGTGGCTATAGTCAGCTCCTGTCCTCAGTAGCTTTCCATCTAAGTTGTCAATGCCAGGAGGTTTGTCATTATTGATCGATAACAATTTTTCCACCTCTCCCACACTAACTTTACAAAATTCAAAACTTGCACTGCTTTTCTTTCATTATGTTTTTTTACAAGTTTTTTTCCATCATTCTTTATATCATTGATCTTGGCTTCATAATAAAGTTGATTATGTTTGTTGAGTTTGGTCACATAATTTCTCAATTTGCAGCATGTAAGCCAGCCAGATGTGCAGCCAGACTTATTAGCCACTCCTTTGGACCCAACTCTTTCAAACATACAGTTTTTAAATTCCTCATCAATCCATGGAGCCTTAACAGTTCTAACAGTCAGTTTCTTAACAGGTACATGTTTATCAATAATTGGAAGAAGCAATTTCATCTGGTAAAAACAGGTCAACACATTATAGGCAACAATATAAGACAACGGGAGCACTGTGTATGTTCTCTGATGAATTGTAAGAAAAATGAGATGTGAAATATCAATATACACGCTAAGAGAAGTAATTTCTCTCTCCTGTGTGGATTCTCTAATGACATTTAAGTGATTGTTATGAGTAATATGTTTTCCCAAAGTCTAACTTTTTGTAAGCTTTCTCCTCTGTGTCATGTTCTTTTAGGCTTCCTAAATGGGCAAATTCTTTGCACCCTGGGAGGAGTGGAAATGCATCTCCCCTCTGTGTATTTTCTCATGTTGGTTCAGGTTCCCTGAACGGATAAAACACTTGCCACACTGGGAGCAGTGGTAAGGCTTCTCCCCTGTGTGTATTCTTTCGTGTTGTTTCAGATTCCCTGAACGTTTGAAACACTTGCCACACTGGGAGCAGTGGTAAGGCCTCTCCCCTGTATGTACTAACTCATGGGCTTTCAGGTTCTCTGACCGGCTGAAACACTTCCCACACTGGGAGCAGTGGTAAGGCTTCTCCCCTGTGTGTACTAGCCCATGTCGTTTCAGGCTCCCTAACCGCTTAAAACACTTGCCACACTGGGAGCAGTGGCAAGGCTTCTCCCCTGTGTGTATTCTCTCATGCTGTTTCAGGGACCCTAACAGGTTAAAACACTTGCCACACTGGGAGCAGTGGTAAGGCTTCTCCCCTGTGTGTATTCTCTCATGCTGTTTCAGGGACCCTAACAGGTTAAAACACTTGCCGCACTGGGAGCAGTGGTAAGGTTTCTCCCCTGTGTGTATTCTTTCGTGGTCTTTCAGATTCCCTAACCACTTAAAACACTTGCCACAGTGGGAGCAGTGGTAAAGCTTCTCCCCTGTATGTACTAGCTCGTGGGAATTCAGATTCCCTAACCTCTTAAAACACTTGCCACACTGGGAGCAGTTGTAAGGCTTCTCCCCTGTATGTATTCTCTCGTGCTGTTTCAGGGCTCCTAAATGGTTAAAACGCTTGCCACACTGGGAGCAGTGGTAAGGCTTCTCCCCTGTGTGTATTCTCTCGTGCTGTTTCAGGGCCCCTACCTGGTTATAACACTTTCCACAGTAAGAGCACTGGTGTCTTCTTGCTGGTTTGGACATCCCTGGCTCTGGTTCCTCTGAGTCTGGTCTTTCTCCTGCCAAAGACAGTGTTTAAAAGAAAAATAGAGACCGAATGAATCCTCCACATGATAAAACAGCCTTGCTACGAGGGTAAATCCTAATCAGATCCCTCAATAACCTAAGACCAGTTTTAACAATCTTAGTGTGATTTTAAAACAATGCTGTCAATGCTGTCAATTAACTTTTGGGCCACATCCTGACTGATGGCAGCCCATTCTTGCATAATCAATGCTTGGATTTTGTCAGAATTTGTGGGTTTTTGTTTGTCCACCCGCCTCTTGATGATTGACCACAAGTTCTCAATGGGATTAAGATTAAGGAGTTTCCTGGCCATGGACCCAAAATATTGACGTTTTGTTACCCGAGCCACTTAGTTATCACTTTTGCCTTATTGCAGGGTGCTCCATCATGCTGGAAAAGGCATTGTTCGTCACCAAACTGTTCCTGGATGGTTGGGAGAAGTTGCTCTCGGAGGATGTGTTGGTACCATTCTTTATTCATGGCTGTGTTCTTAGGCAACATTGTGAGTGAGCCGACACCCTTGGCTGAGAAGCAACCCCACGCATGAATGGTCTCAGGATGCTTTACTTTTGGCATGACACAGGACTGATGGTTGGCTTCTCCGGACAAGCTTTTTTCCGGATGCCCTAAACATTCGGAAAGGGGATTCATCAGAGATTTTTTTTTTACCCCAGTCCCTGTGACTTTTACAGAATATCAGTCTATCCCTGATGTTTTTCCTGGAGAGAAGTGGCTTCTTTGCAGCCCTTCTTGACACCAAAAGTCTTCTCTTCACTGTGCGTGCAGATTCACTCACACTTGCCTGCTGCAAATCCTAGCGGCAGGAGGAGCAACGATCACAGGACTTCTGGACTTGGGAGGAGATATTGGACGGAAAAGGACCCTGGGCACAGCCTGGAGAATATCGCCGCCCCAAAGAAGAACTGGAGGTGGCGAAAGCGGGGAGGCGCTGGTATGAAGAGGCAGAACGGCGACGCGGATGGAAGCCCGAGAGTCAGCCCCAAAAATGTATTGGGGGGGGGGCTCACAGGGAGTATGGCTACGCTAGGTAGGAGACCTACGCCAACTTCCTGTGCTTACCGGGGGGGCTAGAGAGACCGGGCAGGCACCGTGTTATGCTGTGGTGCGCATGGTGTCTCCAGTGCGGGTGCATAGCCCGGTGCGGTACATACCAGCTCCTCGTATCGGCCGGGCTAGAGTGGGCATCGAGCCAGGTAAGGTTGGGCAGGCTCGGTGCTCAAGAGTTCCAGTGCGCCTGCACGGTCCGGTCTATCCAGTACCACCTCCACATACCAGCCCTCCGGTGGCAGCTCCCCGCACCAGGCTTCCTGTGCGTGTTCTCGGCCCAGTACCACCAGTGCCAGCACCACGCATCAGGCCTACAGTGTGCCTCGCCTGTCCAGCGCTGCCAGAGCCTTCCTCCTCTACAGCGCTGCCGGAGTCTCCCGCCTGTTTAGCGCTACCAGTCTGCAAGGAGCTGCCAGTCTGCAAGGAGCTGCCAGTCTGCATGGAGCAGCCAGAACTGCCAGTCAGCATGGAGCAGCAAGAGCCGCCAGTCAGCATGGAGCAGCCAGAACCGCCAGTCAGCATGGAGCAGCCAGTCAGCATGGAGCTGCCAGAGCAGCCAGAGCCGCCAGTCAGCATGGAGCAGCCAGTCAGCATGGAGCAGCCAGAGCCACCAGTCAGCATGGAGCAGCCAGAGCCGCCAGTCAGCATGGAGCAGCCAGAGCAGCCAGTCAGCATGGAGCAGCCAGAGCAGCCAGTCAGCATGGAGCAGCCAGAGCAGCCAGTCAGCCAGGATCTTCCAGATCCGCCATTCAGCCAGGATCCGCCATTCAGCCAGGATCCGCCATTCAGCCAGGATCGAATAACGTTCCAACCAGAGCATTCTTTTTGTCTACAGAGTAATGGAACGCAAGGCGATATAATAACTGGCATTCTGCCAGACCAGTGACTTAAATAGCTGCCATCCGGTCCCACATTACACTAGAGGCTTCATTCCACGTTCTACTGACTTGTTTTTAAGACGAAGACACAAAGCACATCAGTAAAATCTCCCCGTTGTCGAAAGGGTTCGACACCTGCTGTTTAAATGGCCCAATTTCTTATTTAGACGTTCACAGATTTTCAACATTTTGATTATCACTGATGTCATATTTTAGGTAAAGTAAAAAATAAGGTGAAATATTTGGAAAGATGTTCCTAAAACTGATAGTAACTACAATAAACAAATTATAAACACAACATCTCATCATGTAGGTATTAGTTAATTAATTAACAGCGTCTAGAGTTTAGTTTGCCTGTTCAACAGTCTTGTAAAGATATGGGGGTTGACTGGGACAGGCAATGTAACATCCATAATGTTTTAAGGATAAGTTTTTGTAAAACAAGCACCTTACATTGGATCATCTTGAAATTCTCTCTCTAAAGCTAACTTTCATCAAGGTTTTATATGGTCTATTGGTTTCTCTCTTTTCATTGGCAGAATCCTTTTTCAGTGTTATGATATTCATAACATCCATATCCACCAGTCTATCTTCCTGTCAACTAACAGAACTCTGCTGGTTGTCCTGGTAACAGATACCAGTGGGCAGATCTATTGTATTTGTTCAAACTAAACTACAGCACTTACTTTGATGAGTCAAATCTGATCCTTTAATCTCTTCTCCTCCTCTCACAGTTCCACTCAGCCCCGTTGTTTTCCTGCAGTCCACCAGCAGCACAGACAACCTCTTCATACCCAGCAGTAAGGTGCTACCGGGAGAGGCACGACACATGGACTCCGGGAGGGAGGAAGGGCTAGCGTTGTCCTAGTAACCATAAAGAGGGGACACAGATGCACATCATTATGGATGCTGATGTCACTGTTGTCATCAAGTGCTCTACAGAAACCCAGCCCAAGCTGATAAAGCAAGCTGTATGCTAGACCAGACCAAGCTGTACCATCTGGTGTTCTGATCTGGAAAGACTCTTCTCTGCCTCGTCAGCATCAGGATGTTGTTGAGGCTCCGCAGAGGATCCACCATAGTCATGTCTCTCTCCTGTGTGAATGAGAACATCAAACAGATGGTAAACTTATGATCTTCTATTGCAATCAGAGTCTTACAAGAGGCATGAATATGTCTAAAAAGGGCCTAAAATGGCCACTTTCATCTTGATTTCCCCCAAAAATATTTGTGATGCAAATGTAAAAGGGTTGTTCCACAAAATGGGTGCCTTTTTTATATTTTAAGTAGAACATACGCAGCAATATTGAATTTTAAAAGACTGTTATACTAGATGAGGGTAACTTTAATGTCGACCACATGGAGAATTCAATACATCTAATTGAAAAGTCGCAAAAGTATATGAACCAATGGCAGATCGACCATTTAACAATTCCTACAGTAAGAATGCCCATGAAAACCCCACATTAGTTCAACAACTGCATAGTTTGTGTCCCTGTTTTTAAGACAGTACTCACTGGTGTCAATCGGATCTTCTGTCTCCTCCTTTTTCACTCTCAAAACGTCTTCCTCCTTCACGTTTATTAAGATAGCATCCTCTTCCTCTCTAAAAGGTTCTTTCTCTTCTTTCACTATAACAGCCTCCTCTTCCTCCTTTTTCATTCTGAAAGATTCTTTCTCCGTAAAGCAGACCTCCGCTTCATTAGCAAGGGAGGAGTAGTTCAGTGAGCTCATGGTCAGGGATGTTAGCTAGCTAGCTAGCATTAGCGGCTAACCTGAGTATCAATCTTTAACAAGTTTGCCAATTGAACAAGTACATTAGGTTAAAGTTCACCAGTAGATATGTCAACCGAAATTAGTCTAAAACACTGAGATTAGCTAATGTACAATAACATGGTCTAAAGAATCAATCTTTCAGTTTTATGTTGTCTAGCAGGCTACCGAGGTGGTTGAAAGAGTTGGCGCTTTGTTGTTCTTGAAGAAGCGTCCGGTCCAGTCTATTACACGTCACGCAAGAAGCATCACCTGAAAGACGCACATCGCCATCTGCTGACTGGAGTGGGTAACGCAGTTTGGAAACAATAGGTACTACACTTTTTGTGTTGGAAAGAACGTCATAATAATTTAACAATAAACTGATATATTTTCTCTTACGTCTTACAAATAATACTTTCCTGTACACAGACGTAGAAGCTTAAAATGAATCCCTCGACTCACCTCGACTTCACTGACGTGATTGTCGTGATTGTCTCATGGAGGCCTTTGTAAAGCTCCTGTGCATCGCTGACATAACGGCCCTCAGCCACCAACCTGTCTGCCGTTCTCTTCAACGTTCCTGATGTGGACTTAGTGGTCAAGTTCCTCAGTGCTCCGTTCCTCTCCTTGCTTCTTTTGTATGCTGTTCTCCACTGTTTACACTTCTGATGCTGGTCTCTCTCATTTAATAAATCGCCACCCACGAAGCATGGTACCCATCGCTCGTTACCCAAAAGCCGCGGCCCTTGCAGAGTAAGGGGAACCACTACTTCAAGGTCTCAGAGCAAGTGACGTCACCGATTGAAACGCTATTTAGCGCGCACCACTAAACTAAGCTAGCACCTACTGATCAACCTATTGTGTGTATTGAACATTCATATTGGACAGTTTTACCTATAGAGTAGCACCCCCACCCATCAGCCCGTTCTCTTGAAGTCAAAGCCACAGTGTATTGTTGCTATAGGAGTTTATGATTAATAATCCTATTAATTTCAAGCCCCACTAAAATGTCACCATACTATTATTTTAAAGCCTCACAATGTAAGACATACATCATCAGAGTGGGCCTCCAACTAAAATGTAAACAATGGAGCAAATGCATCACATGTGAACATCACTTGATTATCAGAGGAGTGTATTATGACATCAGATATAACTACTCAGACATTCCAAATATCACTTGATTATCGGAGGTGTGTATTATGACATCATATAGAACGACTCAAACATTCCAAATCAGGCTTCATCCATATCATGAAGGTGGATATTGATCCAACCATTTCCAAAGTAATGACCGGGCTGATGGAAACAGGATATGCCTGTATACTTTTATAAATGCCGACAGACGATTTGTTACTTCGTTTGACATGGTGGGGTCTTTTTGTGTCAGTAAAAATGTATAAACGAGAAGTGGCGGTATTAATCCTTTATGCACAAATATTGATTTAATAACGATAATATCTTAGTTAACTTGGAGTCACGCGATGATATATTGTGTGGTCCTCCCACTACGACTTGGGAAACCATGCAGTTTATTAGGCTACAGATTAAATAAATGATGAACTTCACAGGGTGGTGAAAGTGCATGTGTTGAGCTTGATGCTCCTTCCAATACATTTTGAGGGTCTTCTTCTGGTGACATGATGATGATTAATGCTTGGTTGCCATTTGACAAATAAAATAAGGTCGCTCTCATCCACAATAATCTCATCATGTAGGTAGCCTACCAGTACTGTATATGTGAGCTGTTGGCTACAGTGCACGGGACAAGAGGACTTTTGCTATATAACTCAACGGTTTTTCAAAACCATCAGTAGAGTTGAAAATGCAATGGAAACCCATTTAACTTGCGTTTTTCATTCAGTACATGGGAATTCAACAGGAAAACATTTTTCCGTGCACTACGTCATCACGCAAAGACTTTTATCCGCAATAAACCTGTTTGATGCAAACATTTCCGGTGGGAAAATGCGTATATTGTTTTATGCAGATTTGAGAATATTCACATGAAAATCTGTCGCAAATTACATGGCAATGTAGCTACTAATGTGGATATTGATCCAACACCTGCCGCTTATTCAAACTAGCCCACTTGGCAAAGACCTCAGTTCAACATTCAGTTTCTCGTTACATTTCTTTGAAACGGATTTTGGTTGCAAGTTGGGTGAAACACTAAATGTCACCAGTCACTGGATTTAGGTTGCCAGTTGTGTGAAAATTAATAACAATACCTTTTGTAGATGGATTTTTACAAATCCAATCCGTTTTCCACATTGATCAAACATCACATGGATTTGTTTTGTTCAAATCAAATGCTAATGGTCACATACACATGGTTTGGCAGATGTTATTGTGGTGGGAACATTGTATTTAGCTAGGATTTCATAAGGCCAGGAATGTCATTGAGAATAACTATAGACAATAGTTAATGTTGCTAGTTTAGGGATGAAGATAGTGAAGGTTCATCAATGTTAAGGATGTTTTTAATTTGACGTGGAAACAACGTTTATTCAACCAGTGGGAGGCTTGTAAATACCCACAGGAAAGTGGAATGAGGAACTCTTTATTGAGACAATCATGAAATAGCAATCTGTGGGTGAGTTGTAGTGGATATTATAATATAAGGATCTGCTGGAGTCCAAGTCAAACCAAGATTCTTTATTTCTGAGCTCAGAGAGAATAACAGAGTTTGGTATTTGGTATTTTACTAGGATCCCCATTAGCTGTTGCAAAAGCAGCAGCTACCCCTCCTGAGGCCAAAACAAAACATGACACAATTGTCATGTCTCTCGTCGGAAGGCATGGACCAAAGCACAGCGTGGTAAGTGTTCATGATTTTTATTTAATCAAAAAACATTCGAACAAAATAACAAAGAGAAGAACAAACAGTTCTGTAAGGCAAATCAACTATACAGAAAACAACTACCCAAAAAACACAGGTGGAAAAAGGCTGCCTAAGTTTGATTCACAATTAGAGACAACGATAGACAGCTGCCTCCGATTGGGAACCACACTCGGCCAAAAACAAAGAAATAGAAAACATAGAAATAAAGAAACTGGAATTCCCACCCGAGTCACCCCCTGGCCTAACCAAAATAGAGAATAAAAGACCTCTCTATGGCGTGACAATAATACAGAACATCAATAGACAAGAACAGATCAAGGACAGAACTACATACATTTTGTAAAAGGCAAACGTAGCCTCCATATCAATGCATATACACAAACTACCTGGGTCAAATAGGGGAGAGGGGTTGCTTTATCTGTTTTTTGAAACCAGGTTTGCTGTTTATTTGAGCAATATGAGATGGAAGGAAGTTCCATGCAATAAGGGCCCTATATAATACTGTATGCTTTCTTGAATTTGTTCTGGAATCTTGTGAACTGTGAAAAGACCCCCAGTGGCATGTCTGGTGGGATAAGTGTGTGTGTCAGAGATGTGTGTCATTTGACTTGTAAGAACTTTGATGATATCTGTACATTACAGGAACACCTGTGATGACAAAAGTACAATGATTCATGTTTTGCTTTAGCTTGAGATAAAGAATCAGTGGTAGACACCTGGCAAGTGCATGAAAAGGTCAACTGTACATAGTCAGATGTCTGTGTGTTGAAACTATATTTTAGGTAACAGATGGATAAAGGGAACTAAGAGTTCCTGTTGATACTATGTTCCAGTCTTACATGACTAGGTAGTGGATTAATTGGGCTTCCCTCCAGGCCTGAGAACAAAGACCTTCCTCTAGGCTCATATAAAAATATGTCAGATAGGAGTGGCTATAGTCAGCTACTGTCCTCAGTAGCTTTCCAAGTTGTCAATGCCAGGAGGTTTGTCATTATTGATCGATAACAATTTTTCCACCTCTCCCACACTAACTTTACAAAATTCAAAACTTGCACTGCTTTTCTTTCATGATGTTTTTTCCATCATTCTTTATATTATTGATCTTGGCTTCTTAATAAAGTTTATTATTTTTGTTGAGTTTGGTCACATAATTTCTCAATTTGCAGTATGTAAGCCAGCCAGATGTGCAGCCAGACTTATTAGCCACTCCTTTGGCCCCAACTCTTTCAAACATACAGTTTTTAAATTCCTCATCAATCCACAGAGCCTTAACAGTTAACAGTCAGTTTCTAAACAGGTACATGTTTATCAATAATTGGAAGAAGCAATTTCATCTGGTAAAAACAGGTAAACACATTATCAGTCAACAATATAAGACAATGGGAGCACTGTGTATGTTCTCTGATGAGTTGTGAGTCAATGAGATGTGAAATATCAATATACATGCTAAGAGAAGTAATTTCTCTCTCCTGTGTGGATTCTCTAATGACGTTTAAGTGACTGTTATGAGTAATATGTTTTCCCAAAATCGAACCTTCTGTAAGCCTTCTCCTCTGTGTCTCATGTTCTTTCAGGCTTCCAAAATGGGCAAAAGCTTTGCATCCTGGGAGGAGTGGTAATGCATCTCCCCTGTGTGTATTATCTGGTGCTGTTTCAGGGACCCTAACTGGTTAAAACACTTGCCACACTGGGAGCAGGCTTCTCCCCTGTGTGTATTCTCTCGTGCTGTTTCAAGGCCCCTAACTGGTTAAAACACTTGCCACAGTGGGAGCAGTGGTAAGGCTTCTCTCCTGTATGTATTCTTTCGTGTTTTTTCAGATCCCCTGCCCCGGCGAAACACTTGCCACACTGGGAGCAGTGGTAAGGCTTCTCCCCGGTGTGTATTCTCTCATGCTGTTTCAGATACCTTGCCGAGACAAAAAACTTTCCACACTGGGAGCATTGGTAAGGCTTCTCCCCTGTGTGTATTCTCTCGTGCTGTTTCAGATTCCATGCCCAGGCGAAACACTTTCCACACTGGGAGCAGTGGTAAGGATTCTCCCCTGTGTGCATTCTCTCATGTCGTTTCAGACTCCCCAAATCATTAAAACCCTTTCCACACTGGGAGCAGTGGTAAGGCTTCTCCCCTGTGTGTATGCTCTCGTGTCGTTTCAGCATCCCCAAATCTTTACAACCCTTTCCACACTGGGAGCAGTGGTAAGGCTTCTGCCTTTTGTGTATTCTCTCATGTCGTTTCAGATTCCCCAAATCATTAAAACGCCTTCCACACTGGGAGCAGTGGTAAGGCTTCTCCCCTGTGTGTATTCTCTCGTGTCGTTTCAGCTTCCCCAAATCGTTAACACCCTTGCCACACTGGGAGCAGTGGTAAGGCTTCTCCCCTCTGTGTATTCTCTCATGTCGTTTAAGCTCACTTAACTGGTTCCAACCCTTTCCACACTGGGAACAATGGTGTCTTCTTGCTGGTTTGGACACCCCTGGCTCTGGTTCCTCTGAGTCTGGTTTTTCTCCTGCCAAAGACAGTGTTTTTTAAAATAGAGACCCGAATGAAACCTCCACATGATAAAACGGCCTTGCTACGAGGGTAAATCCTAATCAGATCCCTCAATAACCTAAGGCCAGTTTTAACAATCTTAAGTGTGATCTTAAAACAAATGTTGTAGAGTTTCCTGGTAATTACTGACAATGTTTACACTACTTATTTATTCATTCTGTTTTCGTCAGAACACAAAAAACTAAACAGTTCTAGGACACTCAAGACACAGACGTCACTGGATTCCAATCGAGCAGGTAGTTCTAAATATATAACTTTCATAGTTGTATGATACAGAATGCGACCTACAGTCGTGGCCAAAAGTTTTGAGAATGAAAAATATTAATTTCCACAAAGTTTGCTGCTTCAGTGTCTTTAGATATTTTAGTCAGATGTTACTATGGAATGCTGAAGTATAATTACAAGCATTTCATAAGTGTCAAAGGCTTTTATGACATGAAGTTGATGCAGTTTTTACGTTGAAGACACAAAGCACATCAGTAAAATCTCCCCGTTGTTGAAAGGGTTCGACACCTGCTGTTTTAGTGGCCCAATTTCATATTTAGACGTTCACAGATTTAACATTTTGACTATCGCTGATGTTATATTTTGGGTAATGTAAAAAATAATGTGAAATATTTGGAAAGATGTTCCTAAAACTGATAGTAACTACAATAAACAAATTATAAAACGCAACATGTGAAGTGTTAGATGTTTAATGAGCTGAGAAAAAAAAGATTGCAGAATTGTTTATATCCCTGTTAGTTAACATTTATTCTCTGCCAAGATAATCCATCAACCTGACAGGTGTGGCATATCAAGCTGATTAAACAGCATGATCATTACACAGGTGCACCTTGTGCTGGGGAGAATAAAAGGCCACACTAAAATGTGCAGTTTTGTCACACAACACAATGCCACAGGTGTCTCAAGTTGAGGGAGCATGCAATTGGCATGCTGACTGCAGGAATATCCACTAGAGCGGTTACCAGATAATTGAATGTTCAATTCTCTACCAAAAGCCACCTCACAACTTCATTTTAGAGAATTTGGCAGTACATCCAACTGGCCTCACAACCACAGACCACATATAACGACGCCAGCCCAGGATCTCCACAGCATCTGAGACCAGCCACCCGAGTAGTATTTCTATTTGTAATGAAGCCCTTTTGTGGGGAAAAACTCATCCTGATTGGCTGGGCCTGGCTTTCCATATTTTGTTAAGCAGGAAGTGGAAAATCCGAGGTTTGTAGTTTTTCAACTCAGCCCCTACTGGCTTTACTCAAATGTCGTTGGTAAAGATTGAAAAAGGTAGGTGCCAAACAGCTGCCCTGGGGAATTCCTGATTCTACCTTGATTGTGTTGTACAGGCTTCCATTAAAGAACACTCTCTGTGTTCTGTTAGACCGGTAGCTCTGGGGCGGCAGGTAACCTAGTGGTTAGAGCGGTAGGCCAGTAAACGAAATGTTGCTGGATTGAATCCCCGAGCTGACAAGGTAAAACTCTGTCCTTCTGCCCCTGAACAAGGCAGTTGGGTTGTCATTGAAAATAAGAATTTGTTCTTAACTGACTTGCCTTGTTAAATAAAGAATCCTATTTTTTAAAAAAGAAGCTCTTTATCCACAATATAGCAGGGGGTGTAAAGCCATACATTTTTTTTCAGCAGCAGACTATGATCGATAATGTCAAAAGCCGCACTGAAGTCTAACACAACAGCCTAAACAATATTTTTATCATCATCAATTTCTCTCAGCCAATCAGTCATTTTTAAGTGCTGTGTTTATTGAATGTCCTTCCCTATAAGCCGGATCACAGCTTTCCTCAGTATTAGTTAATTAATTAACAGTGTCTAGAGTTTAGTTTCCCTGTTCAACAGTCTTGTAAAGATAGGGGGGTTTACTGGGACAGGCAATGTAATATCCATAATGTTTCAAGGATAAGTTTTTGTAAAACACGCACCTTACATTGGATCATCTTGACATTTTCTCTCTAAAGCTAACTTTCATCAAGGTTTTATATGGACTATTGGTTTCTCTCTTTTCATTGGCAGAATCCTTTTTCAGTGTTACATCCATATCCACCACTCTATCTTCCTGTCAACTAACAGAACTCTGCTGGGTGTCCTGGTAACAGATACCAGTGGGCAGATCTATTGTATTTGTTCAAACTAAACTACAGCACTTACTTTGATGAGTCAAATCTGATCCTTTCTTCTCTTCTCCTCCTCTCACAGTTCCACTCAGCCCCGTTGTTTTCCTGAAGTCCACCAGCAGCACAGACAACCTCTTCATACCCAGCAGTAAGGTGCGACCGGGAGAGGCACGACACATGGACTCCGGGAGGGAGGAAGGGCTAGCGTTGTCCTGGTAACCATAAAGAGGGGACACAAACGCACATCATTATGGATGCTGATGTCACTGTTGTCATAAAGTGCTCTACAGAAACCCAGCCCAAGCCGATAAAGCAAGCTGTATGCTAGACCAGACCAAGCTGTACCATCTGGTGTTCTGATCTGGAGAGACTCTTCTCTGCCTCTTCAGCATCAGGATGTTGTTGAGGCTCCGCAGAGGATCCACCATAGTCATGTCTCTCTCCTGTGTGAATGAGAACATCAAACAGATGGTAAACTTATGATCTTCTATTGCAATCACAGTCTTACAAGGGGCATGAATATGTCTAAAAAGAGCCTAAAATGGCCACTTTCATCTTGATTTCTTAAAAAAATATTTGTGTTGCAAATGTAAAAGGGTTGTTCCACAAAATGGGTGCCTTTTTATATTTTAAGTAGAACATACGCACCAATATTGAATTTTAAAAGACTGTTATACTAGATGAGGGGAACTTTAATGTCGACCACATGGAGAATTCAAAACATCTAATTAAAAAGTCCCAAAAGTATATGAACCAATGGCAGATCGACCATTTAACAATTCCTACAGTAAGAATGCCCATTAAAAACCCCGTATTAGTTCAACAACTGCATAGTTTGTGTCCCTGTTTTCAAGACAGTACTCACTGGTGTCAATCGGATCTTCTGTCTCCTCCTTTTTCACTCTCAAAACGTCTTCCTCCTTCACGTTTATTAAGATAGCATCCTCTTCCTCTCTAAAAGGTTCGTTCTCTTCTTTCACAATAACAGCCTCCTCTTCCTCCTTTTTCACTCTCAAATATTCTTTCTCCGTAAAGCAGACCTCCTCTTCATTAGCAAGGGAGGAGTAGTTCAGTGAACTCATGGTCAGGGACGTTAGCTAGCTAGCATTAGCGACTAGCCTAGTGCTAACCTCAGTATCAATCTTTAACAAGTTTGCACATGAGGTTAAAGTTCACCAGTAGATACGTCAACCGAAATTTGTCTAAAACTCTGAGATTAGCTCATGTACAATAACATGGTCCAAAGAATCAATCTTTCAGGTTTATTGTCAAGCAGGCTACCGAGGTGGTTGAAAGAGTTGGCGCCTTGTTGTTCCTGAAGAAGCGTCCCGTCCAGTCCATTATACGTCACGCAAGAAGCATCACCTGAAAGACGCCCATCGCCATCTGCTGGCTGGAGTGATTTAATATTGATTTAATAACGATAATATCTTAGTTAACTTGGAGTCACGCGATGATATATTGTGTGGTCCTCCCACTACGACTTGGGAACCCATGCAGTTTATTAGGCTACAGATTAAATAAATGATGAACTTCACGTGGTGGTGAAAGTCCATGTGCTGAGCTTGATGCTCATTTCCAATACATTTTGAGGGTCTTATTCTGGTGACATGATTGATGCTTGGTTGCCATTTGACAAATAAAATATTATCACTCTTATCCATAATAATCTCATCATGTAGGTAGCCTACCAGCACTGTATCTTTGAGCTGTTGGCTACAGTGCACGGGACAAGAGGACTTTTGCTATATAACTCAACGGTTTTTCAAAACCATCAGTAGAGTTGAAAATGCGATGGAAACCCATTTAACTTGCATTTTTCATTCAGTACATGGGTATTCAACAGGAAAACATTTTTTCCGTGCACTACGTCATCACGCAAAGACTTTTATCCGCAATAAACCTGTTTGATGCAAACATTTCCAGTGGGAAAATGTATATATATATATTGTTTTATGCAGATTTGAGAATATTCACATGAAAATCTGTAGCAAATTACATGGAAATTTAGCTACTAAGGTGGATATTGATCCAACACCTGCCGCTTATTCAAACCAGCCCACTTGGCAAAGACCTCAGTTCAACATTCAGTTTCTCGTTACATTTCTTTGAAACGGATTTTGGTTGCCAGTTGTGTGAAAATTAATAAAAATACCTTATATAAATCCAATCCGTTTTCCACATTGAATAAACATCATCACATGGATTTGTTTTGTTGAAATCAAATCAAATGTTATTGGTCAAATACACATGGTTAGCAGATGTTATTGGTCAAATACACATGGTTAGCAGATGTTATTGGTCACATACACATGGTTAGCAGATGTTATTGGTCACATGCACATGGTTAGCAGATGTTACTGGTCACATACACATGGTTAGCAGATGTTATTGGTCACATACACATGGTTAGCAGATGTTATTGGTGACATACACATGGTTAGCAGATGTTATTGGTCACATACACATGGTTAGCAGATGTTATTGGTCACATGCACATGGTTAGCAGGTGTTATTGTGAGTGTAGTGAAATGCTTATGCTTCTAGATCCGACAGTACAGCAGTATCAAACAGATGATATCTAACAAATTCCACAACTAAACCTAATACACATAATCCAGTAAAGGAATGGGAAATATAGAAGTAGAAAACATGGATGAGCAGAAACACAGCAGCTAAGATGCAATATATAGTGAAGAATAGATAGTAGAGGATACAGTATTTACAGTTGAAGCTAAAGATTACATACACTTAGGTTGGAGTCATTAAAACTCATTTTTCAACCACTCTACAAATGTCTTGTTAACAAACTATAGTTTTGGCAAGTCGGTTAGGACATCTGTGTTAACGACACAAGTAATTTTTCCAACAATTGTTTACAGACAGATTATTTCACAATCCCAGTGGGTCAGAAGTTTACATATACTAAATTGACTGTGCCTTTAAACAGCCTTGGAAAATTCCAGAAAATTATGTCTATAGCTTCTGATAGGCTAATTGACATAATTTGAGTCAATTGGAAGAGCACCTGTGAATGTATTTCAAGACCTACCTTGAAACTCAGTGCCTCTTTACTTGACATCATGGGAAAATACATAAAAATCTGCCAAGATCTCAGAAAAAAATGGTAGACCTCCACAAGTCTGGTTCATCCTTGGGAGCGATTTTCAAATGCCTGAAGGCGTCCTCTGGTCTGATGAACCAAAAATAGAACTGTTTGGACAGTTTGGATGCTTGCAAGCCGAAGAACACCATCCCAACCGTGAAACACATAGGTGGCAGCATCACGTTGTGGGGGTGCTTCGCTGCAGGAAGGACTGGGGCACGTCACAAAATAGATGGCATCATGGGTGAGGAAAATTATGTGAATATATTGAAGCAACATCTCAAGACATCAGTCAGGAAGTTAAAGCTTGGTCGCAAATGGGTCTTTCAAATGGACAATGATGCCAAGCATACTTCCAAAGTTGTGGCAAAATGGCTTAAGGACAACAAAGTCAAGGTATTGGAGTGGGCATCACAACGCCCTGACCTTAATGCTATAGAAAACAGATCATTTTTACCCTTTTAAAAATAGTTATAAGGGGAGGTCCGGGGGATGTCTGTCTTTGAAAGGGTCATTGTAATATTTAAGATGTCCCCTTTACTGATGACCTAAACCTAAAAGTCAAGGGGTCTGAATACTTTCCAAAGAAACTGTAAGTGATTGAGGAGAGAGCATCATTGCTATATTCTAATTACAATCATTGACCCATAAGGGACCACATGACCAAAGCAATGCGTGACCCATGCAGAATTAAAACTATATTCATCTTAATGAGAAATATAATCGAATAAACAAATGTTTGCATAACCAAAGACATGAAAACGGGTGGGAACATTGTATTTAGCTAGGATTTCATAAGGCCAGGAATGTCATTGAGAATAACAATAGACAATAGTTAATGTTGCTAGTTTAGGGATGAAGATAGTGAAGGTTCATCGATGTTAAGCATGTTTTTTAATATGACGTGGAAACAATGTTTATTCAACCAGTTGGAGGCTTGTAAAAGCCCACAGGAAAGTGGAATGAGGAACTCTTCATTGAGACAATCATGAAACAGCAATCTGTGGGTGAGTTGTAGTGGATATTATAATATAAGGATCTGCTGGAGTCCAAGTCAAACCAAGATTCTTTACTTCTGAGCTCAGAGAGAACAACAGAGTTTGGTATTTGGTATTTTACTAGGATCCCCATTAGCTGTTGCAAAAGCAGCAGCTACCCCTCCTGAGGCCAAAACAAAACATGACACAATTGTCACGTCTCTCGTCGGAAGGCATGGACCAAAGCGCAGCGTGGTAAGTGTTCATGATTTTTATTGAATCAAAAAACATTCGAACAAAATAACAAAGAGAAGAACGAACAGTTCTGTAAGGCAAATCAACTATACAGAAAACAACTACCCAAAAAACACAGGTGGAAAAAGGCTGCCTAAGTATGATTCACAATTAGAGACAACGATAGACAGCTGCCTCCGATTGGGAACCACACTCAGCCAAAAACACAGAAAAAGAACCTAGAATGCCCACCCTAGTCACACCCTGGCCTAACCAAAATAGGGAATAAAAGCTTCTCTATGGCCAGGGCGTGACAGCCGCTCTGTTCTGGGCCAGCTGCAGCTTTACTAGGTATTTCCTTGCAGCACTGGACCACACGACTGGACAATAATCAAGATTAGACTAAACTAGAGCCTGCAGAACTTGCTTTGTGGAGATTAGTGTCAAAAAAGCAGAGCATCTCTTTATTATGGCTAGACCTCTCCCCAGCTTTACAACCATTGCATCTATATGTTTTGACCATGACAGTTTACAATCTAAGGTAATGCCAAGTAATTTAGTCTCCTCAACTTGTTCAACAGCCACACAATTCATTACCAGATTCAGCTGAGGTCTAAAACTTAAGGAATGATTTGTACCAAATACAATGATCTTAGTTTTAGAGAGGTTCAGGACCAGATTATTACTGGCCATGCATTCCAAAACAGACTGCAACTATTTGTTAAGGGTTTTAGTGACTTCATTAGCTGTGGTTGCTGGTAGCTTATATAGTTGAATCATCAGCATACATGGACACACATGCTTTGTTTAATGCCAGTGGCAGGCCATTGGTAAAAATAGAAAAGAGCAGAGGGCCTAGAGAGCTGCCCTGCGGTACATCACACTTCATATGTTTGACATTAGAGAAGCTTCCATTAAAAACCCTCTGAGTTCTATTAGATAGACAGCTCTGAATCCACATCATGGCAGAGGTTGAAAAGCCATAGCACACACATTCTTAAACAACAGGTTATGGTCAATAATATCAAAGGCTGCACTGAAATCTAACAATAGAGCTCCCACAATATTCTTGTTATCAATTTCTCTCAACCAATCATCAGTCATTTGTGTCAGTGCAGTACATGTTGAGTGCCCTTCTCTATAAGCATGCTGAAAGTATGTTGTTCATTTGTTTACAGAAATATAGCATTGTATTTGGTAAAACACAATTTTTCCAACAGTTTGCTAAGCGCTGGCAGCAAGCTTATAGGTCTGCTGTTAGAACCAGTAAAGGCCGCTTTACCACTCTTGGGTAGTGGATTAATTTGGCTTCCCTCCAGGCAAGAGAACAAAGACCTTCCTCTTGGCTCTTATTAAAAATATGACAGATAGGAGTGGCTATAGAGTCAGCTCCTGTCCTCAGTAGCTTTCCATCTAAGTTGTCAATGCCAGGAGGTTTGTCATTATTGATCGATAACAATTTTTCCACCTCTCCCACACTAACTTTACAAGTTTTTTTTCCATCATTCTTTATATCATTGATCTTGGCTTCTTAATAAGTTTATTATTTTTGTTGAGTTTGGTCACATAATTTCTCAATTTGCAGTATGTAAGCCAGACAGACTTATTAGCCACTCCTTTTGCCCCAACTCTTTCAAACATACAGTTTTTAAATTCCTCATCAATCCATGGAGCCTTAACAGTTCTAACAGTCAGTTTTTTAACAGGTACATGTTTATCAATAATTGGAAGAAGCAATTTCATATGGTAAAAACAGGTAAACACATTATGAGGCAACAATATAAGACAATGGGAGCACTGTGTATGTTCTCTGATGAGTTGTGAGTCAATGAGATGTGAAATATCAATATACATGCTAAGAAAAGTAATTTCTCTCTCCTGTGTGGATGTGATTGTGTGATTGTGATGAGTAATATCTTTTCACAAAATCTAACCTTTTGTAAGCCTTCTCCTCTGTGTCTCATGTTCTTTCAGGCTTCCTAAATGGGCAGAAGCATGGCACCCTGGGATCAGTGGTAATGCACCTCCCCTGTGTGTATTATCTTGTGCTGTTTCAGGGTCCCTAACAGGGTAAAACACTTGCCACACTGGGAGCAGTGGTAAGGCTTCTCCCCTGTGTGTATTCTTTTGTTTTTTCAGATCCCCTGCCCCGCTGAAACACTTGCCACACTGGGAGCAGTGGTAAGGCTTCTCCCCCGTGTGTATTCTCTCGTGCTGTTTCAGGGCCCCTCCCTGGCTAAAACACCTGCCACACTGGGAGCAAATCTGTTGTTCTGCCCCTGATCAGGCAGTTAACCCACTGTCATTGAAAATAAGAATTTGCTCTTAACTGACTTGCCTAGTAAAATAAAGGTACTTTTTTTTTAATGTGCTCTATACAGGTAGAGACACATTGCCTTTTGCAATGTGGGCACTGCTTCATGTGGCAACACCAAAACTCACCTAAATATCCCATATGCCACTGGGTGATAAGTTTTCATTGTTTTTGGGCACCATTATGTGAAGTGTTATTATGTGTTATTAGCGATGAGCTTTGGTCAATTTAGCTTGGAATTTGCCGGCAAGGGTAGCCTAGTGGTTAGAGCGTTGGACTAGTAACCGAAAGTTACTAGTCCTCATGGATTCATTACACAGTCTATAATTACATTCATTGAAATGCTAATCCTTTGCACATGAACGGACTCTCATTCGAGAATAATTGCAACGTATATATATGTTGTCTCTTCTGTTGGATTCCTCCATCGTCCTGTAGGGTTCATCAGAGCCTCTGGTTAACTTTCATTGGGATCCTCCATCGTCCTGTAGGGTTCATCAGAGCCTCTGGTTAACTTTCATTGGGATCCTCCATCGTCCTGTAGGGTTCATCAGAGCCTCTGGTTAACTTTCATTGGGATCCTCCATCGTCCTGTAGGGTTCATCAGAGCCTCTGGTTAACTTTCATTGGGATCCTCCATCGTTCTGTAGGGTTCATCAGAGCCTCTGGTTAACTTTCATTGGGATCCTCCATCGTCCTGTAGGGTTCATCAGAGCCTCTGGTTAACTGTCATTGGGATCCTCCATCGTCCTGTAGGGTTCATCAGAGCCTCTGGTTAACTTTCATTGGGATCCTCCATCGTCCTGTAGGGTTCATCAGAGCCTCTGGTTAACTGTCATTGGGATCCTCCATCGTCCTGTAGGGTTCATCAGAGCCTCTGGTTAACTGTCATTGGGATCCTCCATCGTCCTGTAGGGTTCATCAGAGCCTCTGGTTAACTGTCATTGGGATCCTCCATCGTCCTGTAGGGTTCATCAGAGCCTCTGGTTAATATTGAAGTCACAAAGTCTTTTGTAGTTTTAGGTGGTTAGAACCAAATCAAAAGCAATGACGGCAAAATGCAAAAAATAATTTGTTCCGAGGCTCCGTCCGCGCTGAGATTGTTGATTGGCAATTAAGTAAACTAAGATGTCGAATTTCTATAGTCACTGTACAGCCTTTGGAGTGACCCCACGAAATGGGACATCAGCCAACTCAGTGACAACCACTGAACACAAATATATATAGTTTACAAAAATATTAGCGTCTTAGCTCTTATTGCAGGATTTTGACTGTGGTACATCACCTCCCCAGTCAACCTATTGTGTGGATTGAACATTCATATTGGACTGTACAGCCTTACCTATAGACGTACACCACCACCGATCACAACTTCCTGTTTCCATCACATCTGTTCAGTTTTTTTTTTACACGGTATGACTTCATTCACATAAAAACTTCCCATAATGGTAAATCAAGATATAAACAGCCTAATTATTTTCCCCTCAGGAAGCTCTGGTAAACAGTTGATGTAGTGCACTGCTGCCACCACCAGGCCTGGAGGGCATTTTGACTTAGCAAGCTAGCTGTGTTAGCAAGCTAGCTGTGTTAGCAAGCTAGCTGTGTTAGCAAGCTAGCTGTGTTAGCAAGCTAGCTGTGTTAGCAAGCTAGCTGTGTAGCTGTGTTAGCAAAAGACGTAGCAGCTAACTAACCGGCTACTGAACAACCTATTGTGTGTATTGAACATTCATATTGGACTGTAGCAGCTAGCTAACTGGCTACTGATCAACCTATTGTGTGTATTGAACATTCATATTGAACAGCCTTACCTATAGAGTAGCACCACCACCCATCAGCCCGTTCTCTTCTTGATGTCAAAGCTGCAGTGTATTGTTGCTGTAGGAGTTTATGATTAATAATTCTATTTACTTCAAGCCCCACTAAGATGTCACCATACTATTCATTTAAAGCCCCTCTGTCAGATATAAACCATCAGAGTGGGAAACCAACTGACATGGAAACAATGGAGCAAATGTATCACTATCAAAGGAGTGTATTATGACATCAGATATAACTACTCAGACATTCCAAATATCACTTGATTATCAGAGGAGTTTATTATGACATCAGATAGAACTACTCAAACATTCTAAATCAGGCTTCATCCATATCATGAAGGTGGATATTGATCCAACCATTTCCAAAGTAATGACCGGGCTGATGGAAACAGGATATGCCTTTACAATTTTATAAATGCAAATAGACAATTTGTAAGTTCGTTTTACATGGTGGGATCATTTTGTGTCAGTAAACATTTATGAGCGAGAAATGGTGGTGGAAACTCCTTCGTGCGCAAATATTTATATAATAACCATCAGATCTTAGTTAACTTGGAGTCACGTGATGATATATTGTGTGGTCCTCCCACTACGACTTGGGAACCCATGTAGTTTATTAGGCTGCAGATTAAATAAGTTATGAACAACACAGGGTGATGAAACTGCATGTGATAAGCTTGATGCTCCTTTCCAATACATTTTGAGGGTCTTATTCTGGTGACATGATGATTGACGCTTGGTTGCCATTTGACAAATAAAATAATATCTCTCTCTCATCCATAATAATCTCATCATGTAGGTAGCCTACCAACACTGTATCTATGAGCTGCTGGCTACAGAGCACGTTGCCATGTTTCTGCATATAAAACAACAGCTTTTTAAAACCATCAGTAGAGTTGACAATGTGATGGAAACCCATTTAACTTGCATTTCTCATTCAATACATGGGAATTCAACAGCAAAAGTCCCCCCAGGGACACATTCATACAAATATTTACACATTAAGTTTATTTAAAATAAACGCAGTTGACAGTGAGAGGACGTTTCTTTTTTTGCCGAGTTTACAATTAACATTTTCCATTTACAGAGTCTGTGAACATTTTAATTTCATTAAATCATCAGTGGGCCAACAATGCAAATGTAAACAATGGAACTAATGCATCACATCCAAATATCACTTGATTATCTGTAGTGCTGGAGGAATGACACACCCAGATAAACACACACATGAGAGTTTAAGAAATGATCCATTTAACACATGGAACCTGATCTACTCTATATTCAAACTGACAGACTCCATATTCAATTCATGTTTTCCAATAAAAACATACAACTATATGTTTAAGTATAACTTTGTACAATTACATTTCATCTGGTATAAACAGGTAAACACATTCTCAGTCAACAATATAAGACCATGGGAGAGCTGTGTATGTTCTCTGATGAATTTTAAGTCAACGTGATGTGAAATATCAATATACACCTAGGAAGTAATTATTCTCCCGTGTGGATTCTCACATGACGTTTAAGTGACCGTGATGAGTAATATGTCTTCCCACAGTCTGAGCATTTGCAAGGGTTCTCCCCTGTGTGCAGTCTCGTGTGTTCTTTCAGCTTTCCTGAATGGTTAAAACGCTTTCCGCAGTGGGAGCAGCGGTAAGGCTTCTCCCCTGTGTGTATTCGCTTATGAGCGTTCAGGTTTCCCGACTCTCTAAAACTTTTTCCACAATGGGAGCAGTGGTAAGGCTTCTCCCCTGTGTGTATTCGCTCGTGAGATTTCATGTTTCCTAACTTGTTAAAACTCTTTCCACACTGGGCGCAATTGTGTGGCTTCGCTCCTGTGTGTATCCTCTCATGTCTTTTCAGGCTTCCTAATCTGGTAAACCTAGTTCCACACTGGGAGCAGTGGTAAGGCTTCTCCCCTGTGTGTATTCGCTCATGAGCTTTCAGGCTTCCTAACTGGTTAAAACTCTTTCCACACTGGGAGCAGAGGTGTCGTCTTGCTGGTTTGGACATCTTTGGTTCCTCGAAGATTGGTGTTCCTCCTGCCAAAGACAGTGTTTATTTAAAGAGAGACGTAAATTGAAATAATTGATAATCATAACAATGAGCAATCCATCAGATGGGTTTACACCCATTCCCCCTCTAATCAGTGGACCTTCCCCCACGGAAAGATTGATCACTGACCTCAGCAACAATGCAAATCCTAACTATGCCGAGGGGCTGGAAATTTTCGATTTTGATGCCATAAGCGAGAAAAATGCAGACATTGGGACAGACGCTCTCCAAAATAGACCATCAGGCAGAGGCCTTGTGAAGGTTCTCTCCAGTTTAGCCCTCAACTATGCCCACCAGTAGAGATGGACAGTGTACCAGTACCTCAATGCCCAACAGAGGTACGAGCAGGAAGCTGGGGAGCTCAAGGCACAGGTGGAGAGAACCAAGGAGCTGGCATCAAAAGCCGAAAAAGATAAGCTACTGCTATCCGAGGAACTGTGTGTGAGAACAGATAAACACTTAAAACAAAGAACAAACTCTTGACCAAGTCCATATTCTAAAGGAACAACTCGTTTTAGCCAAAACAAAATATGATGCTGTCCACGCAAATCAACTTGATGCCCTGCAAATGGTTGTGAATGAAACTCAAAGCAATAATGTTCTATTTCAAAAGCTGCAGACCAAAGACAATCAGTTAACTTCTTATGGCTGGGGGCAGTATTGAATAGCTTGAATGAGTAAACTGCCTGCTACTCAGTCCCAGAAGCTAAGATATGCATATTATAAGTATATTTGGAAAGAAACACTCTGAAGTTTCTAAAACTGTTTGAATGATGTCTGGAGTATAACAGAACACATATGACAGGCAAAAACCTGAGAAAAAATCCTAACAGGAAGTGGGAAATCTGAGGTTTGTAGTTTTCAACGCATCCCCTATTGAAGATACAGTGGTATATTGGTCATCTTGCACTTCCTAATGCTTCCACTAGATGTCAACAGTCTTTAGAACCTTGTTTGATGCTTCTACTGTGAAGGGGGCCGAATGAGAGGGGGATGAGTCAGAGGACTGCCAGGAGCCATGATCTGACAATGCGCGTTCATGTGAGAGTTAGCTTGCATTCCATTGCATTTCTACAGACAAAGGAATTCTCTGGTTGGAACATTATTGAAGATTTATGTTAAAAACACCCTAAAGATTGATTTTATACTTCGTTTGACATGTTTCTACGAACTGTAACGGAACTTTCTGACTTTGTCTGCTCGTGCGTCATGAATTTGGATTACAGGGCTGAACGCGCTAACAAAAGGAGGAATTTGGACATAAATTATAAACTTTATCGAACAAATCAAACATTTATTGTGGAACTGGGATTCCTTGGAGTGCATTCTGATGAAGAACATGAAAGATTAGTGAATATTTATAATGCTATTTCTGACTAATGTTGACTCCACAACATGGTGGATATTTCTTTGGCTGGTTTGGGCTCTGAGCTCCGTACTCAGATTATTGCATGGTATGCTTTTTCCGTAGAGTTTAAAAAAAATCTGACACAGCGGTTGCATTAACGAGAAGTTTACCTAAAGTTCCATGTATAACACTTGTATCTTTTATCAATGTTTATTATGAGTATTTCTGTAAATTGTAAATTTTTGGACATAAATGTGCACTTTATCGAACAAAACATACATGTATTGTGTAACATGAAGTCCTATGAGTGTCATCTGATGAAGATCATCAAAGGTTAGTGATTCATTCTCTCTCTATTTCTTCTTTTTTGTGTTTTTCTGTGACTTGGCGGTGACCTAACGTAATCATTTGGTGTGCTTTCACCTAGGCAGGGTAGCCTAGTGGTTAGAGCGTTGGACTAGTAACCGGAAGTTTGCAAGTTCAAACCCCCGAGCTGACAAGGTACAAATCTGTCATTCTGCCCCTGAACAGGCAGTTAACCCACTGTTCCTAGGCCGTCATTGAAAATAAGAATTTGTTCTTAACTGACTTGCCTAGTCAAATATAAATAAACTGTAAAGCATTTTTGAAATCGGACACTGTGGTGCGATTAACAACAAGACCACCTTTAAAATGGTATAAGATACTTGTATGTTTTTAATTTAATTATGAGATTTCTGTTGCTTGAATTTGGCGCCCTGCACTTTCACTGGCTGTTGTCATATCGATCCCGTTAATCGCAGCCCTAAGTTAATGAACACAATGACCAAGTTGGAGGACAAAACAGCAGAACTCATTGAAGTCGCTGACTTAATGAAGGATGAGAAAAACCAGGTGAGAAAGTTGGAAAAGGTGACCTCTAAACAAAAGGGAGGACATCGCACCACTGGAGACCTCTCACTCCACACTGGAGACCTCTCACTCCACACTGGAGACCTCTCACTCCACACTGGAGACCTCTCACTCCACACTGGAGACCTCTCACTCCACACTGGAGACCTCTCACTCCACACTGGAGACCTCTCACTCCACACTGGAGACCTCTCACTCCACACTGGAGACCTCTCACTCCACACTGGAGACCTCTCACTCCACACTGGAGACCTCTCACTCCACACTGGAGACCTCTCCCTGCAAACCATGACAGATAGGTATGAGGCAGAGCGGAGCAAGGGCGACACCTATGTGTCTAAAATAAACACCCAACTCCCAGGTGGACTCTGCGATGCAGCAGAACACCACCCTTAGGTATCATCTGGAGTAACTCCAGAACAGTCACGCGCTATCGCGGGACAACCAAACCAAGCAACCTAGCTCACATTCGGAGCTCAGAGAACGAGGGAATGTAAACGACAGGAGATTTCAGCCTCTTTCTCTTGGCCAGTCGGCCCACGGTGACATGGGGCCTCCTCGCCAACACAACCACAGCTTGACATTTCCTCTTGGCCTTTCAGCCCACAATTCCCAACGGGAGGGTGCAGATCACTCGGCGGGGATCGCCTTGACAAAATCATCAAAAACTTCCGCCTCTTTGACCCTTTCAGGAAAGCCAAACAACACAGACATTCTTAGCAGACATAGAGGACGCCTTGGATGGCTATCCAAACGCTACGAATGCCTACAGGCTCTACCTATTGAAGCGAACGTCCAATAGACACGTGACAAGGTTCATCCGTCTACAAGAGCAACACGTGCAAAACTGACTACACTAAACTTGCCACGGTTGTGAAAATAGAATTCAGTGGTTCTGCGACTCGCAAACACCGGCTTCGTTTAGCACCGGCTTCGTTCAGCTTACTTTGGCATGCCAAACAGGATAATCTATGTGGACGACGTTCTCATGAGAAGTGAGACTTGGTAACATCACCTCAACGGACCAAGTTCTCAACCAACTCGGGTGAATTGTGGCCCATTTCTCCTGACAGAGCTGGTGTAACTGAGTCAGGTCCTTGCTCGCACATGCCTTTTCAGTTCTGCCCACACATTCTCTATAGGATTGAGGTCAGGGCTTTGTGATGGCCACTCCAATAACTTGGCTTTTTTGTCCTTTTCTCCAAAAAGTACAATCTTTGTCCCCATGTGCAGTTGCAAACTGTAGTCAGGCTTTTTTTGGGCGGTTTTGGAGCAGTGGCTTCTTCCTTGCTGAGCGGCCTTTCAGGTTATGTCGATATAGGACTCATTTTGCTGTGGATATAGATACTTTTGTACCCGTTTCCTCCAGCATCTTCACAAGGTCCTTTGCTATTCTTCTGGGATTGATTTGGACTTTTCGCACCTAAGTACGTTCATCTCTAGGAGACACAACGCATCTCCTCCAGAGTGAAATGACAGCTGCGTGGTCCCATGGTGTTTATACTTGCGTACTATTGTTTGTACAGATGAACGTGGTACCTTCAGACATTTGGAAATTGCTCCCAAGGATGAGCCACACTTGTGGAGGTCTTCCATTTCTTTCTGAGGTCTTGGCTGATTTCTTTTGATTTTCTCCTGGTGTCAAGTTTGAAGGTAGGCCTTGAAATACATCCACAGGTACACCTCCAATTGACACAAATGTCAATTAGCCTATCAGAAGCTTCTAAAGCCATGACATCATTTTCTGGAAATTTCCAAGCGGTTTATAGAGTATGTAAACTTCTGTAAACAAATGTTGGAAAAATGTGTCACAAAGTAGATGTCCTACCCCACTTTCCAAAACTAGTTAAAAAAACTAGCTGGTTAACAAGAAATTAGTGGAGTGGTTGAAAAACGAGTTAATGACTCCAACCTAAGTGTATGTAAACGTCCGACTTCAACTGTATACACGCAGTGCCTCCGGACCCCTTGACTGTTTTCCTAAAACTGATTAAATTGTTGTTTTTTTAGCTCATTAAAAATGTACAAAATATACCCCGTAATGACAAAGCAAAAACAGGATTTTAGATTGTTTTTTTTTACAAATTAAAAACTGAAATACTACATTTACATAAGTATTCAGACCCTTTACTCAGTACTTTGTTGAAGCACCTTTGGCAGTGATTACAGCCTCAAGCCTTCTTGGGTATGACAACACAAGCTTGGCACACCTGTATTTGGGTAGCTTCTCCCATTCTTCTCTGCAGATCCTCTCAAACTCTGTCAGGATGGATGTTGCACATTGCTGCACAGCTATTTTCAGGTCTCTCCAGAGATGTTTGATCAGGTTCAAGTCCGGGCTCTGGTTGGGCACCTCAAGGACATTCTGAGACTTGTCCCGAAGCCACGTCTGCGTCGTCCTGTTGGAAGGTGAACCTTTGCCCCAGTCTGAGGTCCTGAGTGCTCTTGAGCAGGTTTTCATCAATTATCTCTCTGTAATTTGCTCCGTTCATCTTTCCCTCGATCCTGACTAGTCTCCCAGTCCCTGCCGCTGAAAAATATCCCCACAACATGATACTGCCACCACCACACTTCACTGTAGGGATGGTGCCAGGTTTCCTCCAGACCTGACACTTGGCATTCAGGCCAAATAGTTCAATCTTGGTTTCATCAGATCAGAGAATCTTGTTTCTCATGGTCTGAGAGTCCTTTAGGTGCCTTTTGGCAAACTCCAAGCAGACTTTCATGTGCCTTTTACTGTTCTCTGTACCTTGTTCCGTTCATCTCTCAGTCCCTGCTGCAAAACATCCCCTTCCTGATGCCAAGTTTCCACCAGACGTGATGCTTGGAATACAGCTCTGGTTGGGCCACTCAAGGACATTTGGAGACTTGGAGTTTTCCAAGAGTTTTCCAAGCGAGCTGTCAGGTGCCTTATACTGAGGAGTGGCTTCCATCTGGCCACTCTACCAGTGCTGCAGAGTTGGTTGTCCTTCTGGAAGGTTCTCCCATCTCCACAGAGGAACTCTGGAGCTCTGTCAGTGACCATCGGGTTCTTGGTCACCTCCCTAACCAAGGCCCTTCTCCACCGATTGTTCAGTTTGGCCAGGCAGCCAGCTTTTGGTAGAGTCTTGGTGGTTCCACACTTCTTCCTTTTAAGAATGATCGAGGACCTTGTGTTTTTTGGGACCTTCATGCTACCTTAACATGCTGCAGAAATGTGTTGGTACACTTCCCCCGTTCTGCGCTGTCACTCAATCCTCTCTCCTTTGACCTCAGGGCTTGGTTTTTGCTCTGACATCCAAATCACGTGCAATCAATTTAATTTACCACAGGTGTACTCCAATCAGGTCGTAGAAACATCTCAAAGATGATCAACGGTAACAGCATGCACCTCAGCTCCATTCCGAGTCTCATAGCAAAGGGTTTGTATACTTATGTAAATAAGATATATATTTTTTTAATACATTTGCAAACAGGTCTGAAAACCTGTTTTCGCTTCGTTAAGGGGTATTGTGTGTAGATTGAATCAGGCTGTAATGTAACTAAATATGGAAAAGTCAAGGGGTCTGAATACTTCCCGAATATAGTGTATATAATAATGTATATAGCCATGTTATACAGTATGAATAGGCTTGTTCAGTCACATGTCATGAATTCACTATGACATCATCATATTTACATACATTTTACGGGTCGAAAAGTTTTTTTTCTTTCTCAGACCTCAATAAACAACTCCAGGTGAAAGACAAAGGCCATAGCTGTAATAAAATAACAAATGAACTGGCAAAGCAGCAGAGCGAGGCCCGCATCCAGCAACGTCACTAGTCACGTTTTTTAAGCCGTTTCAGTACAGCACCACAGGGAGAGAGAGGGGGAGCAGCCGTTTCAGTACAGCACCACAGGGAGAGAGGGGGAGAGCAGCCGTTTCAGTACAGCACTACAGGGAGAGAGAGGGGGAGAGCAGCCGTTTCAGTACAGCACTACAGGGAGAGAGGGGGAGAGCAGCCGTTTCAGTACAGCACTACAGGGAGAGAGAGGGGGAGAGCAGCTGTTTCAGTACAGCACTACAGAGAGAGGGAGAGCAGCTGTTTCAGTACAGCACTACAGGGAGAGAGAGAGGGAGAGCAGCTGTTTCAGTACAGCACTACAGGGAGAGAGAGGGGGAGAGGGAAAAAATCCACAGGACTAGTTTCAATATATGGAAATCACTTAGGAGTTTCTGGATGTTGGGTAAACTTTTCCTTTGAAGCATCATTGAGAAATAATGAATTGAAGTTGGAACATTTGTAGGTTAAGAATGTTGGGCCAGTAACAGAAAGGTCTCCGGTTCAAATCCCCACGCCCGCAATATAGAAAAAAATCTGCTGTTCTGAACTTGAGCAAGGCAGTTAACCCCCAACAACAACTGCTCCCCAGGCAAAGATGACGTGGACGTCGATTAACCCCCTGATTCAGAGGGGATGGGTTCAATGCGAAGACACATTTAGGGTCAATGGATTCAGTTGTGACTAGACATCCCCTTTCCTTCCATCACAGTCCTCCTTTAAGACTCCATAATGTTTCATCATTAGATGCTCCAGTCCTCCTTTAAGACTCCATAATGTTTCATCATTAGATGCTACAGTCCTCCTTTAAGACTCCATAATGTTTCATCATTAGATGCTACAGTCCTCCTTTAAGACTCCATAATGTTTCATCATTAGATGCTACAGTCCTCCATTAAGACTCCATAATGTTTCATCATTAGATGCTACAGTCCTCCTTTAAGACTCCATAATGTTTCATCATTAGATGCTACAGGCCTCCTTTAAGACTCCATAATGTTTCATCATTAGATGCTACAGTCCTCCATTAAGACTCCATAATGTTTCATCATTAGATGCTACAGTCCTCTAAGAGAGATCTTTGATGAAAACCTGCTCCAGAGCAGAACCTGCTGGGTCTGAATACTTAAGTAAATGTAATATTTCAGGTTTGTATTTTTTTAAATTAATGAAACTTTTTGTTGTTGTTGCTTTGCTGTTATTGTGTTTTTAGAATAAGGTTGTAACCTAACGGCTCCAACAGCAGAAATGGCCTCAAGCAAAACATAAAAATCCCAGGATGGGACTAGCTGTTTGGGTACCAACAGATCAGGGGGTTCCACTGTATCGTTGTTGCAGCCTAAATGGACAAATACACATTTAGAGTTGAAAAGGCTTCCCTTCCTCAGAAAGCAGCTCTGAAACAGAGCAACAAAGGGACTGATTTGTTTCTGATCTCATCATCTATTAAATACACAGACCCCTTGTTGTATTTCATTTCGCACAAGCATTTCGCTACACTCGCATTAACATCTGCTAACCATGTGTATGTGACAAATAAATTTGATTTGATTTGTGCTGTAGTGAGTGTGTGGAGGACGGTCACGTGTGTTGAGATGTAGAGTACATGAAATCAATAAAGTTAATCATTTCCAAATGAAACCATGTTCTGTTAAGGTCTATATAGTATATATATTAAACCATGTTCTGTTAAGGTCTGTATGTTGGAGTTCAGGCTTCATTTGAGAGTAGGAAATGAAAGGAATGTTGTCCATTACAGAGATGGAGGCCAAGACAAAACAAATAAGCTTGTTTTAAAATATATATTTGCCATGTTTAACAAGCCCTGTAGATCAGATGTTAATGAAGCAATACAGACCACATTGAAGTGTCTTGAGTTTTGTTTGCCTGTTCTACAGTCTTGTAAAGATAGGGGGATTGACCGGGACAGGCAATGTCACAAACCATACTGTTTTCAGGAAACATGTTTGTAAAACAAGCACCTTACTTCGGATCATCTTGAAACTTTCTCTCTAAAGCTAACTTTTATCAAGGTTTTATATGGTCTATTGGTTCCTCTCTAAAGCTAACTTTCATCAAGGTTTTATATGGTCTATTGGTTTCTCTCTAAAGCTAACTTTTATCAAGGTTTTATATGGTCTATTGGTTCCTCTCTTTTCATTGGCAGAATCTTATTTCAGTGTTACGATATTCATAACATCCATATCCACCAGTCTATCTTCCTGTCAACTAACAGAACTCTGCTGGTTGTCCTGGTAACAGATACCAGTCCATCTTCATGTCAACTAACAGAACTCTGCTGGTTGTCCTGGTAACAGATACCAGTGGGCAGATCTATTGTATTTGTTCAAACCAAACTACAGCACTTACTTTGATGAGTCAAATCTGATCCTTTCATCTCTTCTCCTCCTCTCACAGTTCCACTCAGCCCCATTGTTTTCCTGCAGTCCACCAGCAGCACAGACAACCTCTTCATACCCAGCAGTAAGGTGCTACTGGGAAAGGCATGACACGGGGACTCCGGGAGGCTGGAAGGGCTAGCGTTGTCCTGGTAACCATAAAGAGGGGACACAGACACATATCATTATGGATGCTGATGTCACCGCTGTCATGAAATGCTTTACAGAAGCCCAGACCAGACCCCGAGAGCAAGCTGTTTGCTAGTCCAGACCAAGCTGTACCATCTGGTGTTCTGATCTGGAGAGACTCTTCTCTGCCTCGTCAGCATCAGGATGTTGTTGAGGCTCCCCAGAGGATCCACAATAGTCATGTCTCTCTCCTGTGTGAACAAGAACATCAAACAGATAGTGAACTTATGACCGTCTATTAAAATCATAGGGTCTTAGACGAGGCATTAGTCACTCTAAACAGGGCCTAAAATGCAAATGTTAAAGGGTAGTTCCACGAAATGGCGTCCCTTTGATATTTTAAGTGTAAATTATGCTCCAATATTGCATTTTAAAAACCTGTTATACTAGATGAGATGCACTTTAAATGTAGACCACGTGGATAATTTAATAAATCTAATTTAAAAGACCCCAAAATATATGTACCAAAGGCAGATTGACCCTTTAACAATTCCTACAGTACTGAACAACATATTCAAGTGTAGAACTTCAGTAGAATGCCACTTTAAAAACCACATTAGTTTAATAACTGCATAGTTTGTGTCCCTGTTGAAGACAGTACTCACTGGTGTTAATCTGATATTCTGTCTCCTCCTCTTTCACTCTCAAAACGTCTTCCTTCTTCACCTCTACTGCGATAGCATCCTCTTCCTCTCTAAAAGGTTCTTCCTCTGTTTCCTCAATAACATCATCTTCTTCTTTCACGACAATGTTCAACCCCAAAGCTTCATTCTGCATACAGCAGACCTCTTCTTTAGCAGGGGAGGAGTAGTTTAGTGAACTCATGGTCCGGGATGTTAGAATTAGCGACTAGCCTAGTGCTAGTAAGGTAGCATTAGCGGCTAGGCTCAGTATCAATGTTTAACAACTTTGCAAATTGAACAAGCAAATTACGTTAAAGTTAACCAGTTGACACATCAAATGAACTGCGTTTACAACACTGAGATTAGCTAATGTACAATAACATGGTCTAAAGCGTCAATATTTCAGTTTTATGTTTGCTAGCAAACTACCGAGGTGGTTGAAAGAGTTGGCGCCTTGTTGTTCCTGAAGAAGCGTCCCGTCCAGTTAGTTATACGTCACACAAGAAGAGTCACCTGAAAGACGCCCATCGTCATCTGCTGGCTGGAGTGGGTAACGCAGTTTGGAAACAATAGTTACTACACTTTTTGTATTGGATAGAACGTCATAATAATTTAACAATAAGCTGATATATTTTCTCTTTTGTCTTACAAATAATACGTTTCTGTACACAGACGTAGCAGCTTAATATGAATATGTAGATGATAAATAAATACTTCCATGAATAGGTAGTGTGTTAAAACACATTTGCTCTGTTCATTTTTTCACATTCGTCTTTATCTAGATGTTATGGTACTAATCAATTAAAGCTAAGCTCTTTAAGATACAAATCATCCTGTAAACAACAGAGCAAATGCATCACATGCAAATAGAACGTGATAATCTGTGGTGCTTTACACTGAGTCTACAAAACATTAAGAACACCTGCTCCTTCCATGACATAAACTGACTAGGTGAATCCAGGTGAATCCAGGCTAAAGCTATGATCCCTTATTGATGTCACTATATAAATCCACTTCAGTCAGTGTAGATGAAGGGGAGGAGATGGCTGAAATAAGGATTTTAAAGCCTTGAGACATATGAGACATGGATTGTGCATGTGTGCCATTCAGAGGGGGAATGGGGAAGACAAAATAGTTAAGAGCCTTTGAACAGGGGACGGTAGTTGGTCCCAGGCGCAGGTTTGTGTCAAGAACTGCAATGCTGCTGGGTTTGTCCAGCTTCCCATGTGATTTGTTTTCTCATGAGCATGGCCTTATTTCTATTACAGCATATTGGATGACTTTCATTCATATTCCATTCACCCTGTTCAATGTAACAGCAACAGGTTTAGGCTACTATATGATACTCTAATTGTCCCTATACCCATCATGAGATTGCTACAACCTAGCCTATGAATGGAAGTTTAGAATGTAGGTGCACACAGGTCGAGATACATTTTTTAGGTGACAGACAGTGACATATGGACAGACAGTCGTGAAGACATCAGCAACTAACATCAGCAACTAATTATCATGGTCCAAACACACCAAGACAGTCGTGAAGAGGGCACGACAACAACTTTTCCACCTCAGGAAGGTGAAAAGATTTGTCATGGGTCCCCAGATCCTCAAAACGTTCTACAGCTGCACCATCGAGAGCATCGGTTGCATCACCGCCTGGTATGGCAACTGCTCGGCATCTGACCGTAATGCACTACAGAGGGTTGTGAACATCACTGGGGTCAAGCTTCCTGCCATCCTGGACCTATATAAAGAAAGCCCAAAAAATCTGATACTCCAGTCACCCAAGTCATAGACTGTTTTCTCTGCTCCCGCACGTCAAGCGGTACCGGGGCGCCAAGTCTAGAACCAAAAGGCTTCTTAACAGCTTCTACCCCCAAGCCATAAGACTGCTGAACAATTCATTAAATGGCCACCTGGACTATTTACATTGACCCCCCCCATTTGTTTTGTACACTGCTGCTACTCGCTGTTTATTATCTATGAAATGTCACTTCACCCCTTACCTACATGTACAAACTACCTCGACTAACCTGTACCCCCGCACATTGACTTGGTACCAGTACCCCCTGTATATAGCCTTGTTATTGTTATTTTATTGTGTTACTTTTTATTATTTTTTACTTTAGTTCATTTGCTCAAATTTTCAAATTCTCTTCTTCAACTCTACTGTTAAGGGCTTGTAAGTAAACATTTCACTGTAAGGTCTACACTTGTTGTATTCGGCGCATGTGACAAATAAAGTTCGATTTTATTTGACAAATTCAGGTATGTTTATCCTGTTTTTTTTCTGTTTAAGAAACCTTTGTCAACAGATGTCTCTGAATGTCCTTGAGTGGCCCAACCAGAGCCCGGATTTGAACCCGATCTAACATCTCTGGAGAGACCTGAAAATAGCTTTGTAGCGACGCTCCCCATCCAACCTGACAGAGCTTGAGAGGATCTGCAGAGAAGAATGGGAGAAACATGAGGCTCCTGCTGCTCTCAAGGGCACATTGACATATTTAGTCGTCTCTGGGATTCAAACCAGAGACCTTTCAGTTGCTGGCCCAACACCATTAACCGCTAGGCTACCTGCAGCAGGAGTCCCATGTTGACAGGAGAGCCCACCATTATTTCTCCCTCATTATGAACATTCATATTGGTCAACAGTCCTACTGTGTGTATTGAACATTCATATTGGTCAACAGTCAGCCTATACTGTGTATTGAACATTGATATTGGACTGTAGCAGCTAGCTAACTGGCTACTGATCAACCTGTTGTGTGTATTGAACATTCCTATTGGACAGCCTTACCTATAGAGTAGCACCACCACCCATCAGCCCGTTCTCTTCTTGATGTCAAAGCTGCAGTGTATTGTTGCTGTAGGAGTTTATGATTAATAATCCTATTTCAAGACACACTAAGATGTCACCATACTATTCATTTAAAGCCCCTCTGTCAGATATAAATCATCAGAGTGGGAAACCAACTGACATGGAAACAATGGAGCAAATGTATCACTATCAGAGGGGTGTATTATGACATCATATAGAACTACTCAGACATTCCAAATCAGGCTTCATCCACATCATGAAGGTGGATATTGATCCAACCATTTCAAAAGTAATAACCGGGGTGATGGAAACAGGATATGCTTTTACAATTTTATAAATGAAGACAGACAATTTGTTATTTTGTTTGACATGGTGGGGACTTTTTGTGTCAGTAAACATTTATAAGCGAGAAATGGAGGTGGAAACTCCTTTATGCGCAAATATTTATATAATAACCATCACATCTTAGTTAACTTGGAGTCACGTGATGATATATTGTGTGGTCCTCCCACTACGACTTGGGAACCCATGCAGTTTATTAGGCTACAGATGAAAATAAGTTATGAACTTCACAGGGTGGTGAAAGTGGAGGTGATGAGCTTGATGCTCCTTTCCAATACATTTTGATGGTCTTATTGTGGTGACATGATGATCGATGCTTGGTTGTCATTTGACAAATAAAATAATATCTCTCTTATCCATAATAATCTCATCATGTAGGTAGCCTACCAGCACTGTACAGTTGTGGCCAAATGTTTGGAGAATGACACAAATATTAAAGTCTGCTGCCTCAGTTTGTATGATGGCTATTTGCATATACTCCAGAACGTTATGAAGAGTGATCAGATGAATTGCAAATAATTGCAAAGTCCCTCTTTGCCATGCAAATGAACTGAATCCCCCAAAACATTTTCACTGCATTTTATCCCTGCCACAAAAGGACCAGCTGACATCATGTCAGTGATTCTCTCGTTAACACAGGTGTGAGTGTTGACGAGGACAAGGGCTGGAGATCACTCTGTCATGCTGATTGAGTTCGAATAACAGACTGGAAGCTTCAAAAGGAGGGTGGTGCTTGGAATCATTGTTCTTCCTCTGTCAAACATGGTTACCTGCAAGGAAACATGTGCCATCATCATTACTTTGCACAAAAAGGGCTTCACAGGCAAGGATATTGCTGCCAGTAAGATTGCACCTATATCAACCATTTATCGGATCATCAAGAACTTCAAGGAGAGCGGTTCAATTATTGTGAAGGCTTCAGCGTGCGCAAGAAAGTCTAGCAAGCGCCAGGACCGTCTCCTAAAGTTGATTCAGCTGCGGGATCGGGGCACCAACAATACAGAGCTTGCTCAGGAATGGCAGCAGGCAGGTGTGAGTGCATCTGCACGTACAGTGAGGCAAAGACTTTTGGAGGATGGCCTGGTGTCAAGAAGGGCAGCAAAGAAGCCACTTCTCTCCAGGAAAAACATCAGGGACAGACTGATATTCTGCAAAACGTACAGGGATTGGGCTGCTGAGGACTGGGATAAAGTCATTTTCTCTGATGAATCCTCTTTACGATTGTTTGGGGCATCTGGAAAAAAGCTTGTCCAGAGAAGACAAGGTGAGCGCAACCATCAGTCCTGTGTAATGCCAACAGTAAAACATCCTGAGACCATTCATGTGTGGGGTTGCTTCTCAGCCAAGGGAGTGGGCTCACTTACAATGTTGCCTAAGAACACAGCCATGAATAAAGAATGGTACCAACACATCCTCCAAGAGCAACTTCTCCCAACCATCCAGGAACAGTTCGGTGACAAACAATGCCTTTTCCAGCATGATGGAGCACCTTGCAATAAGGCAAAAGTGATAACTAAGTGGCTCGGGGAACAAAACATTGATATTATGGGTCCATCGTCAGGAAACTCCCCAGACCTTAATCCCATTGAAAACCTGTGGTCAATCCTCAAGAGGCGAGTGGACAAACAAAACCCCACAAATTCTGACAAACTCCAAGCATCGATTATGCAAGAATGGGCTGCCGTCAGTCAGGATGGACAATTGCAACAATACTGAATGAACAATGAACACTTTTATTTGAACTTAATATAATACATATTATGGGCTTTTGATGGGTTCTTAAGGTGATTCCACAGGTTGGTGGTATTTTTTGATTTAGCCGTTGCTGACCCCATGCTTACATCGTTATCACAAATAGGACACCTTGCTTTCCCTGGTGCCAATTCCATGTAATAGTCCCACACTGGTGCTCTGCTTTTCTCTGCCATCTGTAAAACACACACACACACACACACACACACACACACACACACACACACACACACACACACACACACACACACACACACACACACACACACACACACACACACACACACACCTCTGAAGTGACAATGATACTGAAGAGTCTGCTTAGGAGACAAACACTCTCAACTGTTTGAATAAAAATAGTTTAAGTTACCTGTGATGAATGTTGAAAACAAAAACTGTCATTTCTATATGCAGGAAATCCTATTTTAATAATGGACATGGTAAGAATTGACTACCAAAGTGCGAGTCATAATTCCCAGGACACCTTCTAGCAACATCTGAAAAGCAGTTCCTTCATTCATTTATTCCATAGGATATTTTTAGATTCACTTCAAATAAGGTCTGTGTTTCCTGTAGGATTACACCACCTTGCCAATTTTATAACTGTGTAGATATCCATAGGACAAGGTAACTCTGATCAATATAATATTTGTTTGTAGAGTGGATTTATGAAAATATGTTGACAAACGTTACCTTATCCTAGTGAGATTTACACGGGTATCAAAACGCAGAGGCGGTTTAAGCACGAAACACAGACCTTATCTGACGTAGATCAAGACATTCTCTATGGAAGACATGAACGGTAAAATAACGAAGGAACCCCTTTCAAGTTAAATAAAGGTGAAATAAATAAATAAAGTTCAGCCGCAAGTTATTACAGGAATTATAACGCGTCGACTATTTCTCTCTAAACCACATACCTTTGACTATTACGAGTCTGCTGCTGCCTACCACCCCTCAGTCAGACGCTCTATCAAATATCAAATCATAGACTTAACTATAATATAAGCCTTAGGTCAAATTCGGAAACTATCACCTCGAAAACAAAATGTTTATTCCGTTCCGTGTTTTATCTGACGGGTGGCATCCATGAGTCTAAATGTGCCTGTTACATTGCACAACCTTCAATGTTATGTCATAATTACGTAAAATACTGGCAAATTATTTCGCAAAGAGCCAGGCGGCCCAAACTGTTGCATATACCCTGAATCTGTGTGCACTGAACGCAAGAGAAGTGACACAATTTAACCTGGTTAATATTGCCTGCTAACCTGGATTTCTTTTTGCTAAATATGCAGTTTTAAAAATATATACTTGCATATTGATTTTAAGAAAGGAATTGATGTTTATGGTTAAGTACACATTGGAGCAACGACAGTCGTTGATTGATTGTTTTTTATAAGATAAGTTTAATGCTAACAAGCAACTTACCTTGGCTTACTGCATTTGCGTAACAGGCAGTCTCCTCGTGGAGTGCAATGTCATCAGGTAGTTACAGAGTGTTGGACTAGTTAACTGTAAGGATGCAAGATTGGATCCCCCGAGCTGCCCCTGAACGAGGCAGAACGTTCCTAGGCCGTCATTGAAAATAAGAATGCTTTTGTATCTGACTTGCCTAGTTAAATAAAGGTGTAAATAAATAAATTAATAATAAAAATATTGGCGCCCAAAAATGCCGATTTCCGATTGTTATGAAAACTTGAAATCGGCCCTAATTAATCGGCCATTCCGATTAATCGGTCGACCTCTACTTAAAATGTTCCATTACAGAGTCTGTGAACATTTTCATGTCATTAAATCATCAGTGGGCCAACAATGCAAATGTAAACAATGGAACTAATGCATCACATCCAAATATCACTTGATTATCTGTAGTGCTGGAGGAATGACACACCCAGATAAACACCCACAGAGTTTATTAAGAAATTATAATTTAAACACATGGAATCTGATCTATTCTATATTCAAAATGACATAATGTCATGAGAATCTTTATCCCAACCATCACTATAGCTTTGACCAATTCCCAGAGGTTTGTAAGAAAAGGTTAAAAGATTAATGAATAATTAGACAAAGCCCCCAGTCTGCAATAGGTTAGTTCTTTATTCAGAGAACGTTCTGAAAATCATACAAGCACATAGCCTTTCATATCTCACATTTGGTCATACCATCTACCATACCCCTTATGAATGCCCCTCTTCTCTAACGCTGTCAATGCTATTTACAAGTCTACTCCAACACATTACATTGCTTATCATATTCTCCGTAACATGTTACATAATCGTCTACAAGCCTAACAGTTTCTCCCCTCCCTGGATGGGGAGACTTCCTTCCTGTTATCAGTTTCACAAGTTGTCTGTTGACAGTTCCTCTTTTCGTTGAATGTCTCACTTAAATGGCTAAATAGTAAAGTCTTGTCCTATGCACATTAGAGAATTATAGTCTTGTAATTCTAATACATTTCCTTTCAGGGTGGAATATTTTAGTCATTACCATAAACATATAAATTCCTTTATCACATACTCAATATTCAATTAATGTATATGTTTGTTTGAGTACACTTTGTACCATTTAATTTCATATGGTAACAACAAGTAAACACATTCTCAGTCAACGAAATAAGACAATTGGAGCACTGTGTATGTTCTCTGATGAATTTTAAGTCAATTTGATGTAAAATATCAATATACACACTAGGAGAAGTAATTATTCTGTCCTGTGTGGATTCGCACATGATGTTTAAGTGACTGTGATGTGTAACATGTCTTCCCACAGTCCTCGCATTTGTAAGTCTTCTCCCCTGTGTGCAGTCTCATGTGTTCTTTCAGGCTTCCTAAATGGGTAAACCGCTTTGCACACTGGGAGCATTGGTAAGGCTTCTCCCCTGTGTGCAGTCTCATGTGTTCTGCCAAGCCTCCAAATTGGATAAAACGCTTTGCACACTGGGAGCAGTGGTAAGGCTTCTCCCCTGTGTGTATTCGCACATGAGCTTTCAGGCTTCCTGACTGGCTAAAACTCTTTCCACACTGGGAGCAGCGGTACGGCTTCTCCCCTGTGTGTATTCGCTCATGAGCATTGAGGGTGTCTATCCGCTTAAAACTCTTTCCACACTGGGAGCAATGGTGTGGCTTTTCTCCTGTGTACACCCTCTCATGTCTTTTCAAGCTAACTAACTGGCTAAAACTCATCCCACAATGGGAGCAGAGGTGACGTTTTGCTATTTTGGAGTAAGGCTTCTCCCCAGTGTGTGTCCTCTCATGTCTTTTCAGGCTTCCGAACTTGGTAAAACTATTTCCAATCTGGGAGCAGAGGTGTCGTCTTGCTGGTTTGGACGTCTTTGGTTCCTCCAAGTTTGGTTTACCTCCTGCCAAAGACAGTGTTTATTTAAAGAGAGACCAGAATGAAATCTCCACATGATAAAACAGCCTTGCTGTGAGGTTTAATACAAATCAGATCCCTCAACCAGTTTTCAAACATTTAATTATTTAAAACAATCTTTGTGTGATTCTAAAACAAATGTTGTAGAGCTTCCTGGTAATTACTGATATGTTTACATTACTTATCATTCTTTCTGTTTTAGAAGTCGGAACACAGAAAACTAGAATGTTCTAGATCACTCAAGACAGACGTCGCTGGATTCCTATCGAGCAGGTGGTTATAAATATATAACCTTCATCACTGTATGATACAGAATGCAGCCTATACACTTCCTTAAACCTAAAATATGTAAAGAAGTAATTTTGTGTGGAAGTTTATTTTTTACATTGGAGACAGACACAAAGCACATCAGTAACATCTCCCCGTTGTCGATGGGGTCGACACATTCCAAGATGACGTAGCAGTCGGACGTGCGTTTTGTCCCATGTAAATATCATTTAATATATATTTTTCTTTTCATATATTTTAATCTCACTTTCCATCTACAGACTGAATTAACCTTCCTGCAACCCACCTCACCCAATGTGGTACGGATCTGCTATTTTTATACTTTAGAACCAGAACCCCCATCAGGAGCTAGCCAGCTAACTAGTCACTAGTCAGTTAGCCACTGCTAGCGGTCTTCACCGTTAAGTCGGACACCAGCCAGCTTCAGCTCGGGTCAATACCTGCCAGTCTGCACAGTGCGATATCAACCCAGAGCATATCGGACTGCCTTTTCTCTACCACATCTCCTGATTCCTACCGCAAGCTCTGAACCTTTACAGCGGATCATCTTAGCTAGCTAGCTGCAATCTGAGTGGCTACTCCTGGCTAACGTCTCTGTGCTGAAGCAAGCACCAGTTAGCCCTGAGCTAGCCCCGAACTAGGCCCATCTCCCAGCTTGAAGCGGTCCACCAGCCTATTCTTGGGCTACAATACCTCTTTTGCCAATTGGCCTGGACCCATTACTGCCGACACAGAGCCCCGCCGGTCTATCACGACTGGTCTGCCGACATAATCGTCTGAGGTGGTTTCAACAGGCTCTTCTGTTGCGACATCGCAAAAGGCCCATCTGCTAACCCCGGCCCACTAGCGGTCTGAATCGCCGTGTCTCCAGCCCGCCTGCCTAGCGTAGTAGCAACTACTGAATCGGCACCCTGACTCACCTATTGCTGCTCATTGGACCCTATGATCAGTCAGCTACACATGCCTCTCCCTAATGTCAATATGCCTTGTCTATTGCTGTTTAGGTTAGTTATTATTGTCTTATTTCACTGTAGAGCCCCCAGCCCTGCCCAACATGCCTTAGATATCTCTTTTGTCCCACCCCCCACACATGCAGTGACCTCACCTAGAGACTAAGCATCTCTCATCGTCACTCAATGCCTAGGTTTACCTCCACTGTACTCACATCCTACCATACCCTTGTCTGTATATTATTCCTTGAATCTATTCTTCAATGGCAAAGAAATCTGCTCCCTTTACTCTGTTCTGAACGCACTAGACAACCAGTTCTTATAGCCTTTAGCCGTACTCTAATCCTACTCCTCCTCTGGTGATGTAGAGGTTAACCCCTGCAGCCCCCAGCACCACTCCCATTCCCCAGGCCCTGCAGCCCCCAGCACCACTCCCATTCCCCAGGCCCTGCAGCCCCCAGCACCACTCCCATTCCCTAGGCCCTGCAGCCCCCAGCACCACTCCCATTCCCCAGGCCCTGCAGCCCCCAGCACCACTCCCATTCCCCAGGCCCTGCAGCCCCCAGCACCACTCCCATTCCCCAGGCGCTCTCATTTGTTGACTTCTGTAACTGTAAAAGCCTTGGTTTCATGCATGTTAACATCAGAAGCCTCCTCCCTAAGTTTGTTTTATTCACTGCTTTAGCACACTCCGCCAAGCCTGATGTCCTAGACGTGTCTGAATCCTGGTTTAGGAAGGCCACCAAAAATCATGACATTTCCATCCCCAACTACAACATTTTCTGACCAGATAGAACTGCCAAAGGGGGCGGAGTTGCAATCTACTGCAGAGATAGCCTGCAGAGTTCTGTCACACTATCCAGATCTGTGCCCAAACAATTAGAGCTTCTACTTTTAAAAATCAACCTTTCCAGAAACAAATCTCTCACCGTTGCTGCTTGTTATAGACCCCATCAGCCCCCAGCTGTGCCCTGGACACCATATGTGAATTGATTGCTCCCGATCTATCTTCAGAGTTCGTACTGTTAGGTAGCAAGCAGGCCTTTCTAATCGACCTGGCCCAGATATCCTGGTAGGATATTGACCTCATCCCGTCAGTAGAGGATGACTGGTTGCTCTTTAAAAGTAATTAAATAAGCATGCCCCATTCAAAAAATGTAGAACTAAGAACAGATATAGCCCTTGGTTCACCCTAGACTTGACTGCCCTTGAACAGAACAAAAGCATCCTGTGTCGTTCTGCATTAGCATTGAATAGCCAGCGATATGCAACTTTTCAGGGAAGTCAGGAACCAATATACACAGTCAGTTAGGAAAGGCTAGCTTTTTCAAACAGAAATGTGCATCATGTAGCACTAATTCCAAAATGCGCTTCCCAGGGGGAAAAAAATTCTGGACCATTGTTACTCTAACTTCCACGACGCATACAAAGCCCTCCCCCATCCTCCTTTCAGAAAATCTGACCACGACTCCATTTTGTTGCTCCCAGCCTATAGACAGAAACTAAAACAGGAAACACCCATGCTCAGGTCCGACCAATCTGATTCCACGCTTCAAGATTACTTCAATCACTGGGATATGTTCCAGTTTATTATTGTCGGACAATAACATTGATGAATACGCTGATTCAGTGAGCGAGTTTACTGCATCGGTGATGTTGTACCCACAGCAACTATTATAACCAGAAACTGTGGATTGATGGCACCATTCGTGCAAAACTGAACCACTGCTTTTAAGGGCGACCTGAAACATGACCGAATACAAACAGTGTAGCTATTCCCTCTGCAAGGCAATCAATCCTTATCCCATTCTGCTGTTCCCACATGCTTCAAGAGGGCCACCATTGTTCCTGTTCCCAAGAAAGCTAAGGTAACTGAGCTAAATGACTACCGCCCCGTAGCACTCACCTCCGTCATCATGAAGTGCTTTGAGAGACTAGTCAAGGATCATATCACCTCCACCCTACCTGACACCCTAGACCCACTCCAATTTGCTTACCGCCGCAATAGGTGCACAGACGACGCAACCACACTGCCCTAACCCATCTGGACAAGAGGAATACCTATGTAAGAATGCTGTTCATCGACTACAACTCAGCATTTAACACCATAGTACCCTCCAAACTCGTCATTAAGCTCGATACCCTGGGTCTCGACCCTGCCCTGTGCAACGGGGTCCTGGACTTCCTGATAGGCCGCCCCCAGGTGGTGAGGGTAGGTAACAACATCTCCACCCCACTGATCCTCAACACTGGGGCCCCACAATGGTGCGTTCTCAGCCCTCTCCTGTACTCCCTGTTCACCCACGACTGCGTGGCCATGCATGCCTCCAACTCAATCATCAAGTTTGCAGACGACACTACAGTGGTAGGCTTGATTACCAAAAACGACGAGACGGCCTACAGAGAGGAGGTGAGAGCACTCGGAGTGTGGTGTCAGGAAAACAACCTCACTCAATGTCAACAAAACAAAGGAGATGATTGTGGACTTCAGGAAACAGCAGAGGGAGCACCACCCTATCCACATCAACAGGACAGTAGCTGAGAAGGTGGAAAGTTTTAAGTTCCTCTACGTACACATCACAGACAAACTGAAATGGTCCACGCACACAGACAGCGTGGACCAGGAGGCAGAAGAAATTCGGCTTGTCACCAAAAACACTCACAAACTTTTACAGATGCACAATCGAGAGCATCCTGTCGGGCTGCACCACCGCAGAAACTACTCCACCCACAACCGTAAGGCTCTCCAGAGGGTAGTGAGGTCTGTACAATGCATCACCGGGGGTAAACTACCAGCTCTCCAGGACACCTACACCACCCGATGTCACAGGAAGGCCAAAAAGATCATCAAGGATAACAACCACCCGAGCCACTGCCTGTTCACCCCGCTATCATCCAGAAGGCAAGGTCAGTAAAGGTGCATCATCAGCTGGGACCGAGAGACTGAAAAACAGCTTCTATCTCAAGGCCATCAGACTGTTAAACAGCCACCACTAACATTGAGTGGCTGCTGCCAACACACTGTCAATGACACTGACTCAACTCCAGCCACTTTAATAATGGGAATTGATGGGAAATGATGTAAATATATCACTAGCCACTTTAAACAATGCTACCTTATATAATGTTACTTACCCTACATTATTCATCTCATATGCATACGTATATACTGTACTCTATATCATCGACTGCATCCTTATGTAATACATGTATCACTAGCCACTTTAACTATGCCACTTTATATATAATGTTCTCATACCCTACATTACCCATCTCATATGTATATACTGTACTCTATACCACCTACTGCATCTTGCCTATGCCGTTCGGCCATCGCTCATCCATATATATTTTTATTAATTCCTTTACACTTGTGTGTATGAGGTAGTTGTTGTGAAATTGTGACCAATAACATCTGCTAACCATGTGTATGTGACCAATAACATATGCTAACCATGTGCATGTGACCAATAACATCTGCTAACCATGTGCATGTGACCAATAACATCTGCTAACCATGTGCATGTGACCAATAACATCTGCTAACCGTGTGTATGTGACTAATAACATCTGCTAACCATGTGCATGTGACCAATAACATCTGATTACCATGTGTATGTGACCAATAACATCTGCTAACCATGTGTATGTGACCAATAACATCTGATAACCATGTGTATGTGACCAATAACATCTGATAACCATGTGTATGTGACCAATAACATCTGCTAACCATGTGTATGTGACCAATAACATCTGTTAACCATGTGTATGTGACCATAACATCTGCTAACCATGTGACCAATAACATCTGCTAACCATGTGTATGTGACCATAACATCTGCTAACCATGTGACCAATAACATCTGCTAACCATGTGACCAGTAACATCTGCTAACAATGTGACCAATAACATATGCTAACCATGTGTATGTGACCAATAACATCTGCTAACCATGTGTATGTGACCAATAACATCTGATTACCATGTGTATGTGATCAATAACATCTGATAACCATGTGTATGTGACCAATAACATCTGCTAACCATGTGTATGTGACCAATAACATCTGTTAACCATGTGTATGTGACCATTACATCTGCTAACCATGTGACCAATAACATCTGCTAACCATGTGTATGTGACCATAACATCTGCTAACCATGTGACCAATAACATCTGCTAACCATGAAATGTGACCAATACCATCTGCTAACCATGTGTATGTGACCAATAACATCTGTTAACCATGTGTATGTGACCATAACATCTGCTAACCATGTGACCAATAACATCTGCTAACCATGTGTATGTGACCATAACATCTGCTAACCATGTGACCAATAACATCTGCTAACCATGTGACCAATAACATCTGCAAAACCATGTGTATGTGACCAATAAAAGTTCATTTGATTTGTAAAGTCCATGGAGAATAAGAGCACCTCCTCCCAGCTGCACTGAGGCTAGGAAACACTGTCAGCACTGATAAATCTATGATAATAGATCATTACAATAAGCATTTTTCTACAGCTGGCCATGCTTTCCACCTGGCTACCCCTACCCGAGAAACAGCTCTGCACCCCCTGCAGCTACTACCCCTACCCGAGAAACAGCTCTGCACCCCCTGCAGCTACTACCCCTACCCGAGAAACAGCTCTGCACCCCCTGCAGCTACTACCCCTACCCGAGAAACAGCTCTGCACCCCCTGCAGCTACTCGCTTAAGCCTATTTATTTCCTTACCTTCCTAATCTTACTACATTTGAACATGCTGTACACATGAACTTTTCTATTGTGTTACTGACTGTACCTTTGTTTATCCCATGTGTAACTGTGTGGTCGCAGTTGTAAATGAGAACTTGATTAAATAAAGGTGAAAAAAATTCATTATTTATTTATTTAGAAGTTCACATGTACTTAGCATATGTGGGAACTCCTTCAAGACTGGTTGTCCTGGTAACAGATAGAGGGCAGATCTATTTTTATTTGTTCAAACTGAACTACAGCACTTACTTTGATGAGTTAAATCTGATCCTTTCTTCTCTTCTCCACCTCTCACAGTTCCACTCAGCCCTGTTGTTTTCCTGCAGTCCACCAGCAGCACAGACAACCTCTTCACACCCAGCAGTAAGGTGCTACCGGGAGAGGGTCGACACGGGGACTCCGGGAGGAAGGAAGGGCTAGCGTTGTCCTGGTAACCATAAAGAGGGGACACATACACATATCATTAGGGATGCTGATGTCACTATTGCCAAAAAGCACTTTACAGAAACCCAGACCCCGATAGAGCAAGCTGTATGCTAGACCAGACCAAGCTGTACCATCTGGTGTTCTGATCTGGAGAGACTCTTCTCTGCCTCATCAGCATGTTGTCGAGGCTCCCCAGAGGATCCACAATAGTCATGTCTCTCTCCTGTGTGAACGAGAACATCAAAGGGATAAACTTATGACCATCTATTGCAATCACAGAGTCTTACAAGTGGCATGAAAATGTCTAAAAAAGGGCCTAAAAACTGCCCCTTTCATCGTGATTTTACAAAATATTGATTGTGATGCAAATGTAAAAGGATCGTTCGATGAATTGGGTGAATTTTGCCCTTTTATCTTTGATATTCTAAGTATAAATGATAATATAATATTGACTTTTAAAAGCCTGTTATATTAGATGAAGTGCACTTTAATATAGACCACATGGAGAATTCCATTAATCTAATATAAAAGTATAAAAAATATACGTACCAATGACGGATTGCACCTTTAACAATTTATTCAGTGCTGAACAGCATATTAAAGTGTAGAACTTCAGTAGAATGCACCTTTAAAACCACATCTGTTTTTAAGACAGGACTCACTGGTGTTAATCGGATCTTCTGTCTCCTCCTCTTTCACAACCAAAACGAATTCCTCCTTCACCTTTATTGAGATAGCATCCTCTTCCTCTCTTTCCCCTTTAACATCCTCCTCTTTCATTCTGAAAGCTTCTACCTCCTCTTCCACTCTGGCAGCCTCTATCCCCTCTCCCACTCCTAAAGGTTCTTTATATTTTTTCACAGCAACATCCTCTTCTTTCACTTTAACTTCCTTCTCTTTCATTCTGAAATCTTCTACCTACTCCTCTTTCACTCCTAAAGGTTCTTTATATTTTTTCACAGCAACATCCTCTTCTTCTTTCACTTTCACAGCCTCCTCTTCCATTCTGAAAGCTTCTTCCTCCTCCTCTACCACTGTGACAGCCTCTATCCCCCCTTCCTCTTTCACAATAGGTTCTTTCTCATCTTTCACTGTAATACCATCCTCCTCTTCCTTTTTAATTCTGAAAGCTTCTTTCTCTCCTTTCACTGTAATATCCTCTTCTTCTTCTTTTACGACAATGCTCAGCCCCAGAGCTTCTTTCTCCGTCCAGTAGACCTCCTCTTCTTTAGCAGGGGAGGAGTAGTTTAGTGAGCTCATGGTCAGGGATGTTAGCTAGTTAGGTAGCATTAGCGACTAGCCTAGTGCTAACCTCAGTATCAATATTTAACAAGTTTGCAAATTGAACAATCAAATTAGGTTAAAGTTCACCAGTAGATACGTCAACAGAATTGTGTTTAAAACACTTAGAATAGCTAATGTACATAAACATGGTCTAAAGAATCAATCTTTCAGTTTTATGTTGGCTAGCAAGCTACCGATGTGGTTGAAAGAGTTGGCGCCTTGTTGTTCCTGAAGAAGCGTCCCGTTCAGTCCATTATACGTCACACTAGAAGCATCACCTGAAAGACGCTCATCGCCATCTGCTGGCTGGAGTGGGTAACGCAGTTTGGAAACAATAGGTACTACACTTTTTGAGTTGGAAAGAACGTCATAATAATTTAACAATAAGTTGATATATTTTCTATTCCATCTTACAAATAATACTTTCCTGTACACAGAAGTAGAAGCTTAATATGAACATGTATATTGATTGAATTTAATAGACAATTTGTAAAACACATACATAAGGTTGCTCCAGCTGGTGACGCCTCTACATACAATTTAAGAAAATCATGAAGGATAACACAATCATGCTTAACAGATATATATATATATACACAAGACAGTCACAATATAATAAACAACAGGCACCAAAAAGGCAGACCATATGCCATACCGGGCATTTCCCTCTCCCCTCCACCTACTTTAGGTGGGATGCCTAGTGGTTAGAGCTTTGGACTAGTAACCGAAAGGTTGCAAGTTCAAATCCCTGAGCTGACAAGGTACAAATCTGTCGTTCTGCCCCTGAACAGGCAGTTAACCCAATGTTCCTAGGCCGTCATTGAAAATAAGATTTTGTTCTTAACTGACTTGCCTGGTTAAATAAAGGTTAAAAAAAAAAATATATATATATATAGCCACTCACTTTTGAGACATGCTACAATTTAGACATTTTTTTCAGTGAGAACTTGAAACTACCCATGGCAGTTATAAGTACCAAATTCTTTGGGAGATTATTCAGAATGTCAGCTGAGTATAAAAAACATGTCTTTCCCCTTTTACCACTTTAAATCTAAAAGGAACAGCGTCAGTTTGACTCCTTCTAGTTGAATAGCTATGGATAGGCCATAACTTCTACACCTGCATTGCTTGCTGTTTGGGGTTTTGTAGGCTGAGTTTCTGTACAGCACTTTGTGACATCAGCTGATGTAAGAAGGGCTTTAAAAATACATTTGATTACATTTGATTGATTACTAAGTCAAAGTAGTTACAAGAGTATCTGGGAACCGAACTGTGGACAATCTGATGTACAAGACAATTTTATCTGAGTGACTCGCTCCTCCACTTTAAGCCATCTAAGGCTTTCAAAGTGGGAATAGTCAAGATGCGTAAGTGCTGGAAGTTGTCTGCAATTTATTTTGTATTATCTTGGGGGGGGCTCTACTGTCTCAGGAAGAACATGCATAGTCAAAGTGGCACTGAACAAGAGCCCCTGCCAATGTCCACAATGCATTCTTATCCAGATATTTGGAGGTTCTAGCCAGGAACCTAATTTTATGGTTCACTTTGGTAATAACATTGTGTGCCATGCTCTCCCCTGTCAGATGGTTATCTGGCACACATCCAAGATACTTAACATAGTCTTTTGCTGCGACTACTATGTCACCTACTACCACCTTCAAAACTGGGGATTTCCTCAGTTTCACTTTGGAACCGAACAAGATGGACTCTGTTTTTCCAAGGTGAAGTGACAGCTTATTGTAATTATTGCCATTTACTGACATTCAGAAGTTCAGCACTGAGGGCTTTCTCAACCACATCTTTGTCTTTCTCAACCACATCTTTGTCTTTCTCAACCACATTTTTGTCTTTGGGAAACCAACAGTGCAGAATCATCTGCATATAGGAAAAGGTCACATGTACAGGCAGATTTCATATCATTTATATACAATATAAATAAAAGTGGACCCAGCATACTCCCTTGGGGAACCCCGCAGTTCCAGATTTTGGGTTTAGACAGGGTCCCATCCACATTCCACCATCTGTTTTCTTCCTTGCGGGTAAGAGCTGAGGCCATTTCACTGCTAAGTTGTTAAAGCCAATCCAAACTTCCCAATGCTGCCGCCAAGCACTAAGAAGTTAAAGCCCATGGCTCTTAGTTTGATGAACAGAATCTCATGATCCACTCTAACATAACCGTACCACAAAATGTTCCTCTGTCTACTTCCTTCCTTAATAACTTCTAAAGACTGTTGACATCTAGTGGAAGCCTTAGGAAGTGCAATCTGACCCCACAGACACAGGATACTGTATAGACATTCACTTAAACTACAAACTTCAAAATTCCCACTTCCTGGTGGGATTCTTCTCAGGTCTTCACCTGTCATATGAGTTCTGTTATGCTCACAGACATTATTTTAACAGTTTTGGAAACATAAGAGTGTTTTCTATCCAATACTACCATGCATATGCATATCCTAGCTTCTGGCCCTGAGTAACAGGCAGTTTACTCTGGGCACGCTTTTCATCCAAACTTCCCAATGCTGCCCCCAAGCCCTAAGAAGTTAAAGCCCATTGATCTTAGTTTGATGAACAGAATCTCATGATCCACTGTATCGAACGCCTTTTGAAGATCTAAACCGTACCACAAAATGTTCCTCCGTCTACTTCCTTCCTTATGTGCTCAGTCAGATATAGTAGGCGGGTATCAGTGGAATGGGATTTCCTGAAGCCAGATTGGAGCTCATATAATAGGTAATGTCAGTCAGATATAGTAGGCGGGTATCAGTGGAATGGGATTTCCTGAAGCCAGATTGGAGCTCATATAATAGGTAATGGCAGTCAGATATAGTAGGCGGGTATCAGTGGAATGGGATTTCCTGAAGCCATGGGAAATCCCATTCCACTGATACCCGCCTACTATATCTGACTGAGCACATAAGGAAGGAAGTAAGAAAGAAAATAGAACTGTCAATCTGCTTGAACATAATATTTTCCGTGACCTTCGATAAAGCACACGGGATTGAGAGTTAGGCCGATAGTTTCCATGATCTAACGTATTCTCTTTTTTTATATAAAGGAATGACCCTTGCAGGTTTTAGTTCACTGGGAATTAGCCCTAGTTCAAATAGACAGATTCACAATGTGAGTTACACATGATAATACCGCAGCATCCTTTAGAAAATCTGGCAGGAATCTTGTCAAGGCCCGTTGCTATGGAACGGTCAAGTTCTTTCAGCCTGTCTAGCACAGTTCACTCAAGACACCTTTTCAAATGAAAAAAAATCATCTACTTGAATACCCTGCTGTGAGTAGAACTGCTGGACATGACCCTCCCCCCATAGCAACCTGATTGACAAGGTAACTTGCTAATTAATGTGTTAGCTATAGTTGTAAAATGATGGCGTCGACGGAGATGGCAGCAGCGTGACTAGTTCTTAACTCTGCGGTATTTTGTTTGTTTATGTACTATTTGTTTTACGTTATTAGCTCAGGAATTGTTTTGTTTCATTACATACAGCCGGGAAGGCTAAAGATATTTGGCTTGACACCTAAAACCCTCACAAACCTTTACAGATGCACAATTGAGAGCATCCTGTCGGGCTGTATCACTGCCCACAACTACAAAGCTCTCCAGAGGGTGGTGCAATCTGCCCAAAGCATTATCAGGGGCAAACCTCTCGACCTCCTACAGCACCTGATGCCATAGGAAGGCCAAAAATAACATCAACCACCTGAGCCACTGTCTGTTCACCCCGCTATCATCCAGAAGGCGAGGTCAGTACAGGTGCATCAAAGCTGGGACCGAGAGACTGAAAAACAGCTTATATCTCAAGGCCATCAGACTGTTAAACAGCGTCTATCTCAAGCCCATCAGACTGTTAAACAGCCATCACTAGCACATTAGAGGCTGCTGCCTATTGGCATAGACCAGAAATCACTGGCCACTTTAAGGAATGGAACACTAGTCACTTTAATAATGTTTACATATCTTGCATTACTCATCTCATATGTACATACTGTATTCTATACTATCTACTGTATCTTAGTCTATGCATTACTCATCTCATATGTACATACCGTATTCTATACTATTCTACTGTATCTTAGTCTATGCATTACTCATCTCATATGTACATACTGTTTTCTATACTATTCTACTGTATCTTAGTCTATGTATTACTCATCTCATATGTACATACTGTATTCTAAACTATTATATTGTATCTTATTCTATGTATTACTCATCTCATATGTATATACTGTATTCTATACTATTCTACTGTATCTTAGTCTATGTATTACTCATCTCATATGTACATACTGTTTTCTATACTATTCTACTGTATCTTAGTCCGTTCCGCTCTGACATGGCTCGTCCATATTTACGTATATTCTTAATTCATTCCTACTTAGATGTGTGTGTATTGGTTATATGTTGTGTAATCTGTTAGATATCACTGCACTGTCCAAGCTAGAAGAACAAGCATATCGCTGCACCCCCCCCCCAAAAAAAACATCTGCTAACCACGTATATGTGACCAATACAATTTGATTTGGTAAAATAACAGACACTACCATCTTACACTACTTCTAACAAATGGTAAAATTACAGACACTACCATCTTACACTACCTCTAACAAATGTGTCAAATATGGCTATTGGATCTTCCCAGACTCTTGTCATGGGATGGGCCCCAGCCATCAATCTGCTCTTTTGATCTGTGGAACCTTGCAAGTTGATTAGTAACAATAGATTCATAACGTATTTGATCTGTGGAACCTTGCAAGTTGATTAGTAACAATAGATTCATAACGTATTTGATCTGTGGAACCTTGCAAGTTGATTAGTAACAATAGATTCATAACGTATTTGATCTGTGGAACCTTGCAAGTTGATTAGTAACAATAGAATCATAACGTATTTGATCTGTGGAACCTTGCAAGTTGATTAGTAACAATAGAATCATAACGTATTTGATATGTGGAACCTTGCAAGTTGATTAGTAACAATAGATTCATAACGTATTTGATCTGTGGAACCTTGCAAGTTGATTAGTAACAATAGATTCATAACGTATTTGCTTGTTAGTTTGATGAAAATATTATTGAAACTTAAAAGTGAAAATTATTTTGTTTAGAATTTATTTCCTGTTGGGAAGTTTACATTATAGGACCATTCAGGACACTACTATGATACACATCCCTATGATATCCTATGATACTGTGATACACATCCCTATGATATCCTATGATACACATCCCTATGATATCCTATGATACACATCCCTATGATATCCTATGATACTGTGATACACATCCCTATGATATCCTATGATACACATCCCTATGATATCCTATGATACTGTGATACACATCCCTGTGATATCCTATGATACTGTGATACACATCCCTGTGATATCCTATGATACTGTGATACACATCCCTGTGATATCCTATGATACTGTGATACACATCCATGTGATATCCTATGATACTGTGATACACATCCCTATGATATCCTATGATACTGTGATACACATCCATGTGATATCCTATGATACTGTGATACACATCCCTATGATATCCTATGATACTGTGATACACATCCCTGTGATATCCTATAATACTATGTTACACATCCCTATGATATCCTATGATACACATCCCTATGATATCCTATGATACTGTGATACACATCCCTATGATATCCTATGATACTGTGATACACATCCCTGTGATATCCTATAATACTATGTTACACATCCCTATGATATCCTATGATACTATGATACACATCCCTATGATATCCTATGATACTGTGATACACATCCCTATGATATCCTATGATACTGTGATACACATCCCTATGATATCCTATGATACTGTGATACACATCCCTATGGGCCAGTGCTTAATTATCCCCAAAATCAGTCTGAGAAGTTTATTTACATAAAAATACATGCAGTAGAGAAAACACTGGAAAGTCAATACCTAACACAAATTTCCCGAGTCTCTGCAGCCTCTCCACCACGTATCAGGCTTGCACCTCTCCGATGTCCCACTGTTCAGAGGCATATATTTGTCCCTCCTGTCTCAGCCTCCAGTATTTATGCTGCAGTAGTTTATGTGTCGGGGGGCTGGGGTCAGTTTGTTATATCTGGAGTACTTCTCCTGTCCTATTCGGTGTCCTGTGTGAATCTAAGTGTGCGTTCTCTAATTCTCTCCTTCTCTCTTTCTTTCTCTCTCTCGGAGGACCTGAGCCCTAGGACCATGCCCCAGGACTACCTGACATGATGACTCCTTGCTGTCCCCAGTCCACCTGGCCATGCTGCTGTTCCAGTTTCAACTGACCTGAGCCCTAGGACCATGCCCCAGGACTACCTGACATGATGACTCCTTGCTGTCCCCAGTCTACCTGGCCATGCTGCTGCTCCAGTTTCAACTTCCACCTGACTGTGCTGCTGCTCTAGTTTCAACTGTTCTGCCTTATTATTATTCGACCATGCTGGTCATTTATGAACATTGAACATCTTGACCATGTTCTGTTATAATCTCCACCCGGCACAGCCAGAAGAGGACTGGCCACCCCACATAGCCTGGTTCCTCTCTAGGTTTCTTCCTAGGTATTGGCCTTTCTAGGGAGTTTTTCCTAGCCACCGTGCTTCTCCACCTGCATTGCTTGCTGTTTGGGGTTTTAGGCTGGGTTTCTGTACAGCACTTTGAGATATCAGCTGATGTACGAAGGGCTATATAAATAAATTTGATTTGATTTGATCCTACTGTTCAGCAGCCTAAATCTGTCCTCTTTCCTACTGTTCAGTAGCCTACATCCTGATCTCCTGTGTTTTTTATCTCATGTGTTCTCATGTTACCTAACTGATCAAAACAATTTCCACACTGGGAGGAGTGGTAAGGCTTCTCCCCTGTGTGTGTATTCTCTCATGTGTTTTCAAGTTCAATAACTGGGTAAAACTCTTTCCACACTGGGAGCAGTGGTACAGCTTTTCTGCTGTGTGTATTCTCTCATGCCGTTTCAGGTCCCCTAACTGGTTAAAACCCCTTCCACACTGGGAGCAGCAGTAAGGCTTCTCTCCTGTGTGTATTCTCTCATGCCGTTTCAGGTCCCCTAACTGGTTAAAACCCTTTCCACACCGGGAGCAGTGGTAAGGTTTCTCTCCTGTGTGTATTCTCTCGTGTCGTTTCAGGTCCCCTAACTGGTTACAACCCTTTCCACACTGAGAGCAGTGGTAAGGTTTCTCTCTTGTGTGTGATCTCTCATGTTTTTTAAGGTAGCTTTTCTGATTAAAACTCTTTCCACACTGGGAGCAGCGGTAAGGCTTCTCCCCTGTGTGTAATTGCTCATGTGTTTTCAGGTTACATAAGTGGATAAAACGCTTTCCACACTGGGAGCAGTGGTAAGGCTTCTCCCCTGTATGTATTATCTCATGTGTTTTCAGGTTACGTAAGTGGGTAAAACTCTTTCCACACTGGGAGCAGTGGTACAGCTTTTCTCCTGTGTGTATTCTCTCATGTCGTTTCAGGTCACCTAAGTGGTTACAACCCTTTCCACACTGGGAGCAATAGTACAGATTTTCTCCTGTGTGTATTCTCTCATGTCGTTTCAGGTCACCTAAGTGGTTACAAGCCTTTCCACACTGGGAGCAGTGGTACAGCTTTTCTCCTGTGTGTATTCTCTCATGTCGTTTCAGGTCACCTAACTGGTTACAACCCTTCCCACACTGGGAGCAGTGGTAAGGCTTTTCTCCTGTGTGTACTCTCTCGTGTTTTTTCAGGTAGCTTTTCTGGTTAAAACTCTTTCCACACTGGGAGCAGCAGTAAGGCTTATCACCTGTGTGTACTTGCTCATGTGTTTTCAGGTTATTTAAGTGGGCAAAATTCTTTCCACACTGGGAGCAATGGTAAGGCTTCTCCCCTGTGTGTATTCTCTCATGTGTTTTCAGGTTACGTAAATGGGTAAAACTCCTTCCACACTGGGAGCAGCAGTACAGCTTTTCTCCTGTGTGTATTCTCTCATGTGTTTTCAGATTACACAAGTAGGTAAAACTCTTTCCACACTGGGAGCAGTGGTAAGGCCTCTCCTCTGTGTGTATTCTCTCGTGTTTTTTCAGGTAGCTTTTCTGGTTAAAACCCTTTCCACACTGGGAGCAGTCGTAAGGCTTCTTCCCTGTGTGTATTCTCTCATGTTGGATCAGGTGTCCTTTCTGGTTAAAACTCTTTCCACACTGGGAGCAGTGGTAAGGCTTCTCCCCTGTGTGTATTATCTCGTGTTGTTTCAGGTCCCATAACCGGTTAAAACCCTTTCCACAGTGGGAGCACTGGTGTCTTCTTGCTGGTTTGGACGTCCCTGGCTCTGGTTCCTCTGAGTCTGGTCTTTCTCCTGCCAAAGACAGTGTGTTAAAATAGAGACCTGAATGAAACCTCCACATGATAAAACGGCCTTGCTACGAGAGTAAATCCTAATCAGGTCCCTCAATAACCTAAGGCCAGTTTTAACAATCTTGGTGTGACTTTAAAAAAATGTTGTAGTGTTTCCTGGTAATTACTGATAATGTTTACACTACTTATTTATTCATTCTGTTTTACAAGTCAGAACACAAAACACTAGACAGTTCTATGACACAGACATCGCTGGATTCCTATCAAGCAGGTGGTTGTAATTATATAACCCTCATAGCTGTATGATACAGGATGTGACCTACGCACTTCCTTAAAGCGAAAATAAGTCAATAAAGCATTGTGTAGAAGTCCAAAACTAGTTTTTACGTCGAAGACACAAAGCACATCAGTAACATCTCCCCGTTGTTGAAAGGGTTCGACACGCTGTTTAATGTTTTATATCTTGACTGTCACTGATGTCATGATATTTTGGCTAAAGTAAAAAAAATAAGGTGAAATATTTTGGGTAGATGTTCCTAAAAACTGATAGTAACTATATATAGTAAGTTTATATACAGCCATATTATAAAGTCTGGAAGGGCTTGTTCATTCACATTAATTCACTATGACATCATCATATGTTTCTAAAACTGATAGAAACTACACTGAACAAAAAATATGAACGCAACATGTAAAGTGAGGCAATCGAGGCAAAGGGTGGCTAATTTTAAGAATCTCAAATATAAAATATATTTATTTGTTTAACATGTTTTTGGTTACTACATGATTCCATTATGTGTTATTTCATAGTTGATGTCTTCATTATTATTCTACAATGTAGAAAAGAGTACAAATAAAACACCTGGAATGATTTGGTATGCCCAAACTTTTGACTGGTACTGTAAATTCCTCTACCATAAGCTGCCTCCAACGTCGTTTTAGAGAATTTGCCAGTACTTCCAACCGGCCTCACGCAGACCACACCCACCCAGGACCTCCACATCAGGCTTCTTCACCTGCGGGAGACTGAGACCAGCCACCTGGACAGCTGATGAAACCGAGTAGAATGTCTCTCTGTCATAAAGCCATTTTGTGGGGAAAAACTCATTCTGATTGGCTGTGCCTGGCTCCCCAGTGGGTGGGCCTATGCCCAGACATGTGAAGTCCATAGATCAGGGCCTAATGAATGTATTGGCATTGACTGACGTATATGTACTGTAAATCGTTGAAATTGTTGCGTTTATATTTTGTTCAGTCTATATATATCAGTATATATATATATCAGTATATATATATCAGTATATATCTATCAGTATATATCTATCAGTATATATATCAGTATATAAATATCAGTATATAAATATATATCAGTATATAAATATCAGTATATATATATCAGTATATATATATATATATATCAGTATATATATATATATATATATCAGTATATAAATATCAGTCTATATATATATATCAGTCTATATATATATATATATATATATATATATATATATATATATCAGTCTATATATATCAGTATATATATATCAGTCTATATATATCAGTCTATATATCAGTATATATATATATATCAGTCTATATATATATATATATCAGTCTGTATATATCAGTCTATATATATCAGTATATAAATATCAGTATGTATATATATCAGTATATATATATATATCAGTCTATATATATATCAGTCTATATATATCAGTCTATATATCAGTATATATATATCAGTCTATATATATATATATATCAGTATATATATATATATGTATATATATATATATAAATATATATATCAGTCTATATATCAGTATATATATATATCAGTCTATATATATATATATATCAGTCTGTATATATCAGTCTATATATATCAGTATATAAATATCAGTATGTATATATATCAGTATATATATATATATCAGTCTATATATATATCAGTCTATATATATCAGTATATAAATATCAGTATGTATATATATATATATATAAATATATATATCAGTCTATATATATATATATATCAGTATATATATATATATATATCAGTCTATATATATCAGTATATAAATATCAGTATGTATATATCAGTCTATATATATCAGTATATATATATATATCAGTATATATATCAGTATATTTTGTTCAGTCTATATATATATATATATACAGCCATGTTCTCCCCACTGTATAGCCATATTATAAAGTATGAAAAGGCTTGTTCGTTCACATGTCATGAATTCACTATGACATGATATTTGTATTACGACTTTTATTATGTAATAGATCATATGGGTTGAAAAGTGTTTCATTAGAAAAGTATGAAAATCAAATTAAATATTATTATTCAGGTTTATTATTATGTAATAGATCATATGGGTTGAAAAGTGTTTTATTATGTAATAGATCATATGGGTTGAGTTGTGTTTTATTATGTAATAGATCATATGGGTTGAGTTGTGTTTTATTATGTAATAGATCATATGGGTTGAGTTGTGTTTTATTATGTAATAGATCATATGGGTTGAGTTGTGTTTTATTATGTAATAGATCATATGGGTTGAGTTGTGTTCTATTATGTAATAGATCATATGGGTTGAGTTGTGTTCTACTTTGTAATAGATCATATGGGTTAGTGTTTTATTATGTAATAGATCATATGGGTTGAGTTGTGTTCTACTTTGTAATAGATCATATGGGTTGAGTTGTGTTCTACTTTGTAATAGATCATATGGGTTAGTGTTTTATTATGTAATAGATCATATGGGTTGAGTTGTGTTCTACTTTGTAATAGATCATATGGGTTGAGTTGTGTTCTACTTTGTAATAGATCATATGGGTTAGTGTTTTATTATGTAATAGATCATATGTGAAGAATGGCGCTGAAGGAGATGGCTGCAGTTTTACGATCCCGTAACCAATTATGCGATTGCGTATGTTTCTTCGCGTTATTTGTAACTTATTTTGTACATAATGTTTCTGCCACGGTGTCTTATAACCGAAAACATCTACGAGAACTCAGGACAGCGGTTACTCACCCCGTACTGGAGAAATACTTTTTCTTCAATGAGTCGGACGGGAAGGATTTACTTCAGACGCCCGACAAGGCCCTCATCTCCGTCATTCACAGGAGAAAGAGACGGAGGTCCGGGTGCCTTGTAAGGATCCGTCGCCAAGAGGGTAATCTACCTTTACCATCGGTCCTATTAGCCAACGTACAATCAATCCATAATAAAAGACGAAGTACGATCACGTATATCCTACCAACGGGATATTAAAAACTGTTTCACCGAGTCATCATATCACAACCAGTCATTGTTGGGAGTCCCATAGGGCGACGCAGAATTGGCCCAGCGTCATCCGATGTATGCCGTCATTGTAAATAAGAATTTGATCTTAACTTTTTATGGCTGCAGGGGCAGTATTGAGTAGCTTGGATGAAAAGGTGCCCATTGTAAACGGCCAGCTCCTCAGTCTCAGTTGCTAATATATGCATATTATTATTAGTGTTGGATAGAAAACACTCTGAAGTTTCTAAAACTGTTAGAATTATGTCTGTGAGTATAACAGAACTTATATTGCAGGCAAAAACCTGAGAAATTCCACTTCCTGTTTGGATTTTTTCTGGGGGTGGCAGATTTTCAACCAAGCTCTCATTGAAATTACAGCGAGATATGGATGAGTTTTCACTTCCTACGCCTTCCACTAGATATCAACAGTCAATAGAACTTTGTCTGATGACTCTAATGTGAAGGGGGGGTCGAATGAGACAGGAAATAGTCACCACTGCCACGAGTTGACCATGCTTTCACCATGCACGTTCACAGGGGAAGGACCTGCGTTCCACCGGTCATCTGAAGTCATTCTAATTATCCGGTTGGAACGTTATTCAAGATATATGTAAACAACATTCTAAAGATTGATTCAGTACATCGTTTGACATGTTTCTACTGACTGTTACGGAACTTTTGGACATTTCGTCACGTTATAGCGGACGCGCTTTGTGACTTTGAAATTGTTTACCAAACGCGCTAACCAAAGTAGCTTAATGGACGTAAATAAGGGACACTTTCGAACAAATCAAGCATTTATTGTGGACCTGGGATTCCTAGGACTGCATTCTGATGAAGTTCATCAAAGGTAAGGAAACATTTATCATGTATTTTCTGGTTTCTAGTGACTCCAACATGGCGGCTAATTTGGCTAATGTTCTGAGCTCCGTCTCAGATTATTGCATGGGTTGCTTTTTCGTTATGTTTTTTAAAATCTGACACAGCGGTTGAATTAAGGAGAGGTATATCTATAGTTCCATGTGTATAACTTGTATTATCGTCTCCATTTATGATGAGTATTTCTGTTGAAAAGATGTGGCTATGCAAAATCACTTGATGTTTCTGGAACTAGTGAATGTAATGCGCCAATGTAAACTCAGATTGTTTTATATAAAGATGAACTTTATCAAACAAAACATACATGTATTGTGTAACATGAAGTCCTATGAGTGACATCTGATGAATATAATTCAAGGTTAGTGATTAATGTTATCTCTATTTCTGCTTTTTGTGACTGCTATATTTCGCTGGAAAATGGCTGTGCTTATTGTGGTTTGGTGGAGACCTAACATAATCGTTTATAGTGCTTTCGCTGAAAAGCCTATTTGAAATCGGATACTTTGGTGGGATTAACAACAAGATTACCTTTAAAATGATATAAAACACATGTATGTTTTATGGAATTGTAATTATGAGATTTCTGTGGTTTGAATTTGGCGCCCTCTATTTTCACCGGTAGCGGGATTGCAGCCATAACAAGTTAACTGACTTTCCTAGTTAAATAAAGGTTAAATAAAAAACATGGCCATAAGCAAACAGGAAAACACTCATCCAGAGGCGGCGCTCCTAGTGGCCGGGGACTTTAATGCAGGAAACTCTAATCCGTTTTACCTCATTTCTACCAGCATGTAAAATGTGCAACCAGAGGTAAAAAAAAACAACCTCTAGACCACCTTTACATACTAAAGGTCGACCGACTAAAAGACCAATTAATCGGCATGACTGATAAATTAGGGCCGATTTCAAGTTCATAACAATCAGTAATCTGCCTTTTTTGGACACCGATTATGGCCGATTACATTGCAATCTACGAGGAAACTGCGTGGCAGGCTGACTTCCTGTTACGGCACGCTGACTTCCTGTTATGGCAGGCTGACTTCCTGTTACGGCAGGCTGACTTCCTGTTACGAGAGTGCAGCGTCAAAAGGACCTCGTGGCTGCACGGAGCCACGGTAAGTTGCTAGCTAGCATTAAACGTATCTTAAAGAAACCAATCAATCATAATCCCTAGTTAACGTACATATGGTGAATGATATTACTAGGTTAACTAGCTTGTCCTGCGTTGCATATAATCAATGCAGTGCCTGTTCATTTATCACAGAATCACAGCCTACTCAACTTCGCCAAATGGGTGATGATTTCACAAAAAGTGCATTGCTGAAAAAAAAGCACAATCTTTGCACCAATGTACCTAATCATAAACATCAATGCCATTCTTAAAATCAATACAAAGAAGTATATATTTTTAAACCTGCATATTTAGTTAAAAGAAATTCATGTTAGCAGGCAATGTCATCTAGGGATATTGTGTCACTTCTCTTGCGTTTAGTGTAAGCAGAGTCAGGCTATATGGAACGGTTCCGTATTTCACTGAAAGAATAAACGTTTTGTCCTCAATGATAGTTTCCGGATTTTACCATATCAATGACCAAAGGCTCGTATTTCTGTGTTTATTTTATTATAATTAAGTCTATGATTTGATATTTGACAGAGTAGTCTGACTGAGTGGTGGTAGGCAGCAGCAGGCTCGTAAGCATTCATTCAAACAGCACTTTACTGCGTTTGCCAGCAGCTCTTAGCAATGCTTGAAGCACAGAGCTGTTTATGACTTCAAGCCTATCAACTCCTGAGATTAGGCCGGCAATACTAAAGTGCCTATAAGAACATCCAATAGTCAAAGGTATATGAAATACAAATGGTATAGGGAGAAATAGTCGACGCGTCATAATTCCTATAATAACTACAACTTAAAACTTCTTAACTGGGAATATTGAAGAACTGGGAATATTGAACCACCAGCTTTCATATGTTCTTATGTTCTGAGCAAGGAATTTAAAGGTTAGCTTTTTTACATAGCACATATTGCACTTTTACTTTCTTCTCCAACACTGTGTTTTTGCATTATTTAAACCAAATTGAACATGTTTCATTATTTATTTATGTATTATATTAAGTTGAAATAAAATTGTCATTGTTCATTCAGTATTGTTGTAATTGTCATATATATATATGTCAATTAATCTGTATCGGCTTTTTTTGGTCTCCAATCAATCGGAATCGGCGTTGAAAAATCATAAATCGGTCGACCTCTTCTAGTACATACCCCAACCAGAAGTCATGGATTACAGGCAACATCCCCACTGAGATAAAGGGAGCGGGACTCTAATCCGGGAAGTTTATAAGAAATCCCGCTATGCCCTCCGACTAACCATCAAACAGGCAAAGAGTCAATACAGGATCGAATCGTACTACACCGGCTCCGAGGTTCGTCGGATATTTGCAGGTCTTGTAAACTATTACAGACTACAAAGAGAAGCACAGCCACGAGCTGCCCCGTGACACGAGCCTACCAGATGAGCCAAATTACTTCTATGCTCGCCTCGAGGCAAGTAACACTGAAGCATGCATGAGAGCATCAGCTGTTCCGGGTCAACATTCCCAAGGCAGCAGGGCCAGACGGATTCCCCAGGTGTGTACTCCAAGCATGCGCTGACCAACTAGCAAGTGTCTTCACTGACATTTTCAACCTGTCCCTGACCGAGTCTGTAATACCAACATGTTTCAAGCAGACGGCAGGGTAGCCTAGTGGTTAGAGCGTTGGACTAGTAACCGGAAGGTTGCAAGTTCAAATCCCCGAGCTGACAAGGTATAAATCTGTTGTTCTGCCCCTGAACAGGCAGTTAACCCAATGGCCGTCATTGAAAATAAGAATTTGTTCTTAACTGACTTGCCTGGTTAAATAAAGGTAAAATAAAAATAAAGACCACCATAGTTCCTGTGTTCATGAACACTAACTAAGGTAACCTACCTAAATGACTACAGACCCGTAGCACTCACGTCTGTAGCCTTGAAGTGTTTTGAAAGGCTGGTCATGGCTCACATCAACACCAGTAACCCAAGACCCACTCCAATTTTCAAACCGCCCCAACAGATCCACAGATGATGCAATCTCTATTGCACTCCACACGTCCCTTTCCCACCTGGACAAAAGGAACACTAATGTGAGAATGCTATTCATTGACTACAGCTCAGCATTCAACACCATTGTGCACGACAAAGCCTATTCCTCAGGAGACTGGTTGCATCACTGTCTGGTATAGCAACTGCTTGACCTCCGACCGCAAGGAACTACAGAGGGTAGTTGAGTACAGCCCAGTACATCACTGGGGCCAAGCAATCTGCCATCCAGGACCTCTATACAAGGTGGTGTCAGAGGAAGGCCTTAAAAATTGTCAAAGACTTCAGTCACCCGAGTCAAAGACTGTTCTCTCTTTTACTGCACGGCAAGTGGTACCAGATCGCCAAGTCTAGGTCCAAAAGGCTTTTTTTCCCCAGTTGTGTAAACAACAACAGCAACTGAGTGATGGTGGGCAACGTTCATATATGGTTGATTCCGTGGGAAAGTCAACCTGAACATAACGGAGGTCAGAACGTGCCGTAAACTCCACAGCTTGAAACGTCACAGATGGAGCTGTCCAACTGGTACCTATTGTATCGCTCCATCGGTATAGTATATATATTAAACCATGTTCTTTAAGGTCTATATAGTATATATATTAAACCATGTTCTTTAAGGTCTTTAAGGTCTATATAGTATATATATTAAACCTTGTTCTTTAAGGTCTATATAGTATATATATTAAACCATGTTCTTTAAGGTCTTTAAGGTCTATATAGTATATATATTAAACCATCTTCTTTAAGGTCTATATAGTATATATATTAAACCATGTTCTGTTAAGGTCTGTATGTTGGAGTTCAGCCTTCATTTGACCGGATAAAGTAGAAAATTGAGTACATTTTGTCCATTAGAGACGGAGGCCAAGACAAAAAAAAGAAGCTTGTTTTAAATATATATTTGACGGAGGCCAAGTCTCACAAAAAAATGCTTTTCATTTATAAATATTTCAAGGCTTACAGAGTTGGTTTTAAACTATATATTTGTTGTGCAGATCAGATGTTAATTAAGCAATACAATACCACATTGAAGTGTCTTGAGTTTAGTTTGTGTGTTCTAGAGTCTTGTAAAGATAGGAGGTTGACTGGGACAGAAAATGTAATATCCATAATGTTTTTAGGACAAGTTTTTGTAAAACATTAACCTTACATTGGATCATCTTGAAACTTTCTCTCTAAAGCTAACTTTCATCAAGGTTTTATATGGTCTATTGGTTTCTCTCTTTTCATTGGCAGAATCCTTTTTCAGTGTTATGATATTCATAACATCCATATCCACCAGTCTATCTTCCTGTCAACTAACAGAACTCTGCTGGTTGTCATGGTAACAGATACCAGTCCACCTTCCTGTCAACTAACAGAACTCTGCTGGTTGTCATGGTAACCGATACCAGTCCACCTTCCTGTCAACTAACAGAACTCTGCTGGTTGTCATGGTAACAGATACCAGTCCACCTTCCTGTCAACTAACAGAACTCTGCTGGTTGTCATGGTAACAGATACCAGTCCACCTTCCTGTCAACTAACAGAACTCTGCTGGTTGTCCTGGTAACAGATACCAGTGGGCAGATCTATTGTATTTGTTCAAACTAAACTACAGCACTTACTTTGATGAGTCAAATCTGATCCTTTCTTCTCTTCTCCTCCTCTCACAGTTCCACTCAGCCCTGTTGTTTTCCTGCAGTCCACCAGCAGCACAGACAACCTCTTCATACCCAGCAGTAAGGCGCTACTGGGAGAGGCATGACATGGGGACTCTGGGAGGGAGGAAGGGCTAGCGTTGTCCTGGTAACCATAAAGAGGGGACACAGACACATGTCATTATGGATGCTGATGTCACGGTTGTCATAAAGTGCTTTACAGAAACCCAGCCCAGACCCCGATAGATCAAGCTGTATGCTAGACCAGACCAAGCTGTACCATCTGGTGATCTGATCTGGAGAGACTCTTCTCTGCCTCGTCAGCATCAGGATGTTGTCGAGGCTCCCCAGAGGATCCACCATAGTCATGTCTCTCTCCTGTGTGAATGAGAACATCAAACTGATGGTAAACTTATGATCTTCTATTGCAATCACAGAGTCTTACAAGAGGCATGAATATGTCTAAAAAGGGCTAAAACTTTCATCATGATTTTGTAAAATACTGTTTGTGTTGCAAATGTTATAGGGTCGTTCCACCAAATGGGTGCCTTTAAGTAGAAATTATGCACCAATGTTGAATTTTAAAAGCCTATTATTTTAGATGAAGTGTACTTTAACATAGACCACCCGGAGAATTCAATATATCTCATTTAAAAGTCCCAAAAATATATGTACCAATGGCAGATTGCCCCTTAATAAATAATTCCTACAGTACAGAACAACATATTCAAGTGTAGAACTTCAGTAGAATGCCCTTTGAAAACAACACATTAGTTCAAGAACTGGATAGTTTGTGCCCCTGTGTTTAAGAGAGGACTCACTGGTGTTAATCGGGTCTTCAGTCTCCTCCTCTTTCACTCCCAAAACGTTTTCTTCCTCCTGTTTTATTGAGATAGCTTCCTCTTCCTCTTTTGCTCTAAAAGGGTCTTCCTCTTCTCTCTCTACATTCTCTTCTTTCAATGTTATGGCATCTTCCTCCTCTTTGATTCTGAAAGCTTCTACCTCCTCCTCCTCCACGCTGACAACCTCTTTCCCATCTTCCTCTTTCACTGTAATATCATCCTCTTCTTCTTTCAATGTGATAGCCTCCTCTTCCTCCCTTTTCATCCTGAAAGCTTCTTCCTCTCCTTTCATCAGAGCTTCTTTCTCCTTCAAGTTTAGTGAGCTCATGCCAGTTCGCAGTTGTAAAAGAGAACTTGTTCTCAACTAGTCTACCTGGTTAAATAAAGGTGAAATAAATAAAAAATGCTCCGGGAGATTAGCCTAGTGCAGAACCAATGTAACACATTTGCTCATTTAACAAGCAAATTGCGTTTAAATGAACGAGTAGATAGGTAAACAGAATGATGTTCTAAACACTAAGATTAATATACACAAGATTGATCTAAAGATCTTAAACGTTTCAGTTTTATGTTTGCTAGCGAACCACCGCGATGGGTGAATCAGAAAGCCTTTTGTCGCTGTTGAAGAAGCCTACTGTTCCGTCCACTAGATTATACGTCACGCAAGAAGCATCACCTGAAAGACTCACATCGCCGCCTGCTGACTGGAGTGGGTAACGCAGACTGGGGGGAAAAAATCCATTACAACGTCTATTCTGGCAAGCAATGTTATAAGAAGTCATTTAAAAACAACCAGATGTTATTTTTTCTCTTCCTTCCTACAGCCAATACTTTCCTCCAGGTTTGGCCTGCTCATTGGGTAGGATTAGGTGACAGATTGACAATGGTGGCATATTCCGAGCTAAATTGACCAAGGTTCATCGGTAAGAACACATAACACCTCACATAATGCTGCCCAAATACAATGAAAACTTCTCTCATCCATTAGGTCCCTGAATGGTCAAAAACCTCTTCAAATAGAAGTAAGTTTATAGCACAAAATATCTTACAGGTCGACCCTCTCTCACTCTCTCTCATCATGTCACAAGCTGTCAGGCTCCTAGAATATCTTACAGGTCGACCCTCTCTCACTCTCTCTCATCATGTCACAAGCTGTCAGGCTCCCTGAATATCTTACAGGTCGACCCTCTCTCACTCTCTCTCATCATGTCACAAGCTGTCAGGCTCCCTGAATATCTTACAGGTCGACCCTCTCTCACTCTCTCTCATCATGTCACAAGCTGTCAGGCTCCCTGAATATCTTACTGGTCGACCCTCTCTCACTCTCTCTCATCATGTCACAAGCTGTCAGGCTCCCTGAATATCTTACTGGTCGACCCTCTCTCACTCTCTCTCATCATGTCACAAGCTGTCAGGCTCCCTGAATATCTTACTGGTCGACCCTCTCTCACTCTCTCTCATCATGTCACAAGCTGTCAGGCTCCCTGAATATCTTACTGGTCGACCCTCTCTCACTCTCTCTCATCATATCACAAGCTGTCAGGCTCCCAGAATATCTTACAGGTCAACCCTCTCTCACTCTCTCTCATCATGTCACAAGCTGTCAGGCTCCCAGAGGCAGGGCAATAAAAGGCCCCAGCTCACTCTGGCAGCAGATCCACAAGGTCTGCCATGAGAGGTGACTGTATAGTTCCCCTAAGGAAAAGCACCTTTAGTAAATCTGCATTCTCTGTGAGAGCTTCCCATGTCTGGAATACACTGCCGTCAGACACACATAACTGCACCACATATCACACTTTCACAAAATGCTTGAAGACATGGCTAAAGGTCAATCAGATTTGTGAACATGGTCCCTAGCTGTGTGTTGCCACTCTCCATGTTGTCTGTTGTCTGTAGCTTGTGAGGTGTGGAAACACTTTGTTGCTTTTATGAATTTTGTCTTGCTGCTTTTTGTTTTATGCTGCTCTGTCTGTATGCTACGTCTTGCTTGTCCTATGTTGCTCTGTCTGTATGCTATGTCTTGCTTGTTCTATGTTGCTATTGTCTATATTGTAATTGTTTTTAATAACCTGCCCAGGGACTGCGGTTGAAAATTTGCCGGTTGGCTAAAACCGGCACTTTTACTGAAATGTTGATTAATGTGCACTGTCCCTGTAAAAATAAAAATAAACTCAAATAAACTCAAACTCAACTACCCCTCCCTCTCAAACAGCCATCAACCCAGAACATCCTGAAGACAGAACATCTAAAAGATCATCTGGGAATCCTTTCTTCCTCATGGAGCGTTTTGAAAGTGAGTTCAATATTCAATGTGGTGTTTGTCCAGTGCCTTTGGAAAATATTCAGACACCTTTTGTTACATTACAGCTTTATTCTAAAATGTATTACATTCAATTTGTTCCTCATCAATCGACACACAATAACCCAATAATAATTGAATTTACCACAAGTGGACTCCAATCAAGTTGTAGAAACATCTCAAGGATGATCAATGGGAACAGGATGCACCCGAGTTCAATTACGAGGATCAGAGCAAAGGGTCTGAAAACTTATGTAAATAAGATTGATGTTTTTTTGTTTTTAATAAATTTGCTAAAATTTCTAAAAGCCTTTTATCGCTTTATCATTATGGGTTATTGTGTGTAGATTGATGAGGAAATGTTTAATTTAATCCATTTTAGAATAAGATGTAACATAACAAAATGTGCAAAAAGTCACGGGGTCTGAATACTTTCCAAAGGCATTGGAAGTGATTGAGGAGAGAGCATCATTACTATATTCTAATTACAATCATTGACCCATAAGAGAACACCTGACCAAAGCCAGGCGTGACCCATACAGAATTAAAACAACATTATTCTTAATGAGAAATATAATCTAATAAACAAATGTTTGCATAATCAAAGACATGAAAACATTGTATTTAATGTGGCTTTCATATGACCAGGAAGGTCATTGAGAATAACAATAGACAATAGTTATTGTTGCTAGTTCAGGGATGAAGAGAGTGCAGGTTCATGAATGTTAAAGATGTGTTCACAGTGTGGATGTTGACAGAGGGGGATTAGAACCCCAAAGTAATAGTGGTACAAAATATCATAAAGGTCATTTAACATTCTGGTTTAGGGGGTAATAACTTTATGGAAACCACTATTCACACTGTGTACAGACATAGAAAACCATCACATCAAGGAGGTGTAACAGGGATGAATGACTATTCAATATACAACAGTAGTCTTCTGTAACAAGTAATACCTGGTAAATATGTTTACATACATCCATGACCGAATGGTTTCAAGAAGTCCTGGTTTCATAAGTAAATTGTAACCAGTCCTCAAACAGCAGTCTGAATGAACCCAGAGGCACCACAACATCAATGTTAAGAGAAGTTTGGAAGTAAGTAAGTAAGTAACAAGTAAGGTGCAAAGAGCTGATTTACCTAATTAACCCAGAGGCACCACAACATCAACCTTTAGAGAAGTTTGGAAGCAAGTAAGTAAGTAACAAGTAAGGTGCAAAGAGCTGATTTACCTAATTAACCCAGAGGCACCACAACATCAACCTTTAGAGAAGTTTGGAAGCAAGTAAGTAAGTAACAAGTAAGGTGCAAAGAGCTGATTTACCTAATTAACCCAGAGGCACCACAACATCAACCTTTAGAGAAGTTTGGAAGCAAGTAAGTAAGTAACAAGGTAGGTGCAAAGAGCTGATTTACGTAACTCTGTACAGACCAAAATCATTCCCAGAGCTAGCCATCCCTGAGACTGTGTATGATAACACCAACTCTTACCTCTAATGGTTATTGTTGATGTTTGCTACAGAGGGAGTTACTGTCAAAGAGCTTTATAAATGCCAAGAGAGCAATGAATGGACCTACGTGACCACAAAGAGGGTCAGCCTACTTCCTGATGGAGAATGCAGGGAGGTGTACTGAACCTGTACCCATAATAAAACAAAGTGCACTATGGTCAAATGCATCTAATGGCTTTAATGAAGTGGCAGCTGCATTCATATAGATGATGTCACCATAGTCTTGGACCAGTAAGAACATCGATTGAATGATCTGCTTTGTACTATTAAGCAAGAGGCCTGACCTATTTCTATAGAAGACCATTTTAATACTCAGCATCTTAATGAACTAACTCATCAATATGTTGTTTAATAAGAATGCTTAACGTCTAGACAGAAACCCAGCCTAAAACCACAACTCAGCATCTTAATTAATTAACTCATCAATCAGCTGAACTTCAGATACACCATACAAGGTACATAAACTTCAATCATTGGAATCATTTTTGTTCACTCTAGAAAACAACATATACTTAGTTTTACACAGATTCAATAATAATTGAAGGTCAGTAAAGGTTTTCTGTAAAATAATGACAGCAGACTGTAGTTCAGATAGAGCCTGATCAGCATACTGTAGTTCAGATAGAGCCTGATCAGCATACTGTAATTTCAGATAGAGCCTGATCAGCATACTGTAGTTCAGATATAGCCTGATCAGCATACTGTAGTTCAGATAGAGCCGGATCAGCATACTGTAGTTCAGATAGAGCCTGATCAGCATACTGTAGTTCAGATAGAGCCTGATCAGCATACTGTAGTTCAGATAGAGCCTGATCAGCATACTGTAGTTCAGATAGAGCCTGATCAGCATACTGTAGTTCAGATAGAGCCTGATCAGCATACTGTAGTTCAGATAGAGCCTGATCAGCATACTGTAGTTCAGATAGAGCCTGATCAGCATACTGTAGTTCAGATAGAGCCGGATCAGCATACTGTAGTTCAGATAGAGCCTGATCAGCATACTGTAGTTCAGATAGAGCCTGATCAGCATACTGTAGTTCAGATAGAGCCTGATCAGCATACTGTAGTTCAGATAGAGCCTGATCAGCATACTGTAGTTCAGATAGAGCCTGATCAGCATACTGTAGTTCAGATAGAGCCTGATCAGCATACTGTAGTTCAGATAGAGCCGGATCAGCATACTGTAGTTCAGATAGAGCCTGATCAGCATACTGTAGTTCAGATAGAGCCTGATCAGCATACTGTAGTTCAGATAGAGTCCGATCAGCATACTGTAGTTCAGATAGAGCCTGATCAGCATACTGTAGTTCAGATAGAGCCTGATCAGCATACTGTAGTTCAGATAGAGCCTGATCAGCAGGGTGGGCAATATAGTACACAACTGTATCGTCTGCAGACAGATGCAGGTAACAGTTTATTTTGACAAAACGACATTGTTAATGTAAACAATATAGTTGTTTATTAGACATTCTAACATATAACACAATGCCGAGGTACTAAAGATTTTATTTGCAACATTTGAACAACAATTTTGACCACCCCTGGATTATGATGTATATGACATTCTAACAACAATTTGACCACCCTGGGTTATGATGTACAGTGCCTTGCGAAAGTATTCAGCCCCCTTGAACTTTGTGACCTTTTGCCACATTTCAGGCTTCAAACATAAAGATATAAAACTGTATCTTTTTGTGAAGAATCAACAACAAGTGGGACACAATCATGAAGTGGAACGACATTTATTGGATATTTCAAACTTTTTTAACAAATCAAAAACTGAAACATTGGGCGTGCAAAATTATTCAGCCCCTTTACTTTCAGTGCAGCAAACTCTCTCCAGAAGTTCAGTGAGGATCTCTGAATGATCCAATGTTGACCTAAATGACTAATGATGATAAATACAATCCACCTGTGTGTAATCAAGTTTCCGTATAAATGCACCTGCACGTGATAGTCTCAGAGGTCCGTTAAAAGCGCAGAGAGCATCATGAAGAACAAGGAACACACCAGGCAGGTCCGAGATACTGTGGCAAAAGGTCGCAAAGTTCAAGGGGGCCGAATACCTTCGCAAGGCACTGTATATACTATATAGACCTTAAAGAACATGGTTTAATATATATACTATACAGACCTTAACAGAACATGGTTTAATATATATACTATATAGACCTTAACAGAACATGGTTTAATATATATACTATATAGACCTTAACAGAACATGGTTTCATTTGGAAATTATTAACTTTATTGATTTCATGTGTAACTGACACCAGTGTGCTGCTAACAGTTTAGTTTCCTCCACTGTCCCCATACTGGACTCAAACTAGTGATCCTCTACTTCTCAACACACGTGACCGTCCTCCTTGATAATTAACTATATTCAGAGTGCTAGAGCCACACACTCACTCACTACAGCACAATAAGGGGTATGTGTATTTAACAGATGATGAGATCAGAAACAAATCAGTCCCTTTGTTGCTCTGTTTCAGAGCTACTCTGCTTTCTGAGGAAGGAAACACAACATATCATCAAGGCCTTTTCAACTCTAAAGGTGTATTTGTCTGCCATTTAGGCTGCAACAACGATACAGTGGAACCCCCTGATCTGTTGTTTTATGAAGGGTCACCTACTCCCGGTACCCAAACAGCTAGTCCCATCCTGGGATTTTTATATTGTGCTTGAGGCTACAGACAGATGCAGGTAACAGTTTATTTTGACAAAACGACATTGTTAATGTAAACAATATAGTTGTTTATTAGACATTCTAACATATAACACAATGCCGAGGTACTAAAGATTTTATATGCAACATTTGACACACAAAAGTACTCGTTACAATTTTGAATGCTAAGCAGGACAAGGAAAATATTCAAATTCACACACTTATTAAGAGAATATACGTGGTCATTCCTTCTGCCTCTGATCTGGAGGACTCACTAAACAGAGAACATCCCTGGTCGTTCCTACTGCCTCTGATCTGGAGGACTCACTAAACAGAGAACATCCCTGGTCGTTCCTACTGCCTCTGATCTGGAGGACTCACTAAACAGAGAACATCCCTGGTCGTTCCTACTGCCTCTGATCTGGAGGACTCACTAAACAGAGAACATCCCTGGTCGTTCCTACTGCCTCTGATCTGGAGGACTCACTAAAACAGAGAACATCCCTGGTCGTTCCTACTGCCTCTGATCTGGAGGACTCACTAAAACAGAGAACATCTCTGATCTGAGCTCTACTAAACACAAATGCATCGTTTGAAAACAAGAAAATGCTACCGTCTGCTTTGCTTAATATAAGGAATTTGAAATAATTTATACTTTAACTTTGATAATTCAGTATATTTAGAACCAAATACTTTTAGACTTTTACTCGAGTAGTGTTTTACTGGGTGACTTTCAATTAACTTTCTTAAGGTTTCTAAACATTTACTCCTGAAGACATGTGGATACTTTTTCCACCACATACAGGATATATATATATATATGTATGTGTATATAAATAAATAAAGTCCCTTGAATGAGTAGGTGTGTCCAAACTTTTGATTGGTACACAGTACCAGTATACATTTCTTTATATATATACAGTACCAGTCAAAAGTTTGGACACACCTACTCATTCAAGGGACTTTATTTATTTGGGCACAATTGGCCCAACGTCGTCTGGGTTTGGCCAGGGTAATTGTAAATAAGAATTTGTTCTTAACTAACTTGCCTAGTTAAAGGTTACACACACACACACACACATATATACACACACACACACACACACACACACACACACACACACACACACACACACACACACACACACACACACACACACACACACACACACACACACACACACACACACACACACACACACACACACACACACACACACAGATACACACACACACACACACACAGACAGACCACAAAGGTATTTTGTGGACATTTACATATGTCCCCATTACCAGTAAAACATCATCAAAACCCATTTCTTTCACTTACTTTCGTGGAGTCATTACATCATCTACCTACGTTATATAGGAATGTAGGTCATCTACCTACGTTATATAGGAATGTAGATCATCTACCTACGTTATATAGGAATGTAGGTCATCTACCTACGTTATATAGGAATGTAGGTAATCTACCTACGTTATATAGGAATGTAGGTCACCTACCTACATTATATAGGTATGGCACGTCATCTACCTACGTTATATAGGAATGTAGGTCATCTACCTACGTTATATAGGAATGTAGGTCATCTACCTACGTTATATCAGAATGGCACGTCAGCTTTGACATCGGTTTTGCACATCGGCGTTAAACTAGACATCAGGCTGATGCCGATGTTGGCATTTTTATCAAATATTGGCCGATTCCGATATGCTCACCAATATATCATCCATCAGATAGAACTACTCAGACATTCCAAATATCACTTGACTTTCAGAGGGGTGTATTATGACATCAGATAGAACTACTCAGACATTCCAAATATCACTTGATTATCAGAGGGGTGTATTATGACATCATATAGAACTACTCAGACATTCCAAATCAGGCTTCATCCATATCATGAAGGTGGATATTGATCCAAACATTTCAAAAGTAATGACCGGGCTGATGGAAACAGGATATGCCTGTATACTTTTATAAATGCCTACAGAAGATTTGTTGGTTTGTTTTACATGGTGGGGTGTTTTTGTGTCAGTAAACATTTATGAGCGAGAAATGGTGGAAACTCCTTTATGTGCAAATATTTATATAATAACCATCATATCGAAGTTAACTTGGAGTCACGTGATGATATGTTGATTGTTCCTCCCACTATGACTTGAGAACCCATGTAGTTTATTAGGCTACAGATTGAATAAATGATGAACTTCACAGGGTGGTGAAAGTGGAGGTGATGAGCTTGATGTTCCTTTTCAATACATTTTGAGGGTCTTCTGGTGACATGATGATGATTGATGCTTGGTTGCCATTTGACAAATAAAATAATGTCGCTCTCATCCACAATAATCTCATCATGTCGGTAGCCTACCAACACTGTATATGTGAGCTGTTGGCTACAGTGCACAGGACAAGAGGACTTTTGCTATATAACTCAACGGTTTTTCAAAACCATCAGTAGAGTTGAAAATGCGATGGAAACCAATTCAACTTGCATATTTCATTCAGTGCATGGGAATTAAACAGCAAAAGTTATTTGTCACACAAAGCCTTTTATCCGCAAAAATGTTTGACAGAAACATTTCTGGTGGGAAAATGCGTAAATTGTATATATTGTTTTATGCTTCTTTTTTTTTGAATATTCACATGAAAATCTGTTGCAAATTGAAACACAGAAACTAATTAATAATAATATTCATTTTCAACTTCAATCTCAGCATTTGTTATCGAACCATCCAACCATGTTTCAGTAAAGCAAAGCATCCCCACCTGTACAGGTACTAGAGAGTAGAATAGGACTGTACAGCCTTACCTGCATCCCCACCTGTACAGGTACTAGAGAGTAGAATAGGACTGTACAGCCTTACCTGCATCCCCACCTGTACAGGTACTAGAGAGTAGAATAGGACTGTACAGCCTTACCTGCATCCCCACCTGTACAGGTACTAGAGAGTAGAATAGGACTGTACAGCCTTACCTGCATCCCCACCTGTACAGGTACTAGAGAGTAGAATAGGACTGTACAGCCTTACCTGCATCCCCACCTGTACAGGTACTAGAGAGTAGAATAGGACTGTACAGCCTTACCTGCATCCCCACCTGTACAGGTACTAGAGAGTAGAATAGGACTGTACAGCCTTACCTGCATCCCCACCTGTACAGGTACTAGAGAGTAGAATAGGACTGTACAGCCTTACCTGCATCCCCACCTGTACAGGTACTAGAGAGTAGAATAGGACTGTACAGCCTTACCTGCATCCCCACCTGTACAGGTACTAGAGAGTAGAATAGGACTGTACAGCCTTACCTGCATCCCCACCTGTACAGGTACTAGAGAGTAGAATAGGACTGTACAGCCTTACCTGCATCCCCACCTGTACAGGTACTAGAGAGTAGAATAGGACTGTACAGCCTTACCTGCATCCCCACCTGTACAGGTACTAGAGAGTAGAATAGGACTGTACAGCCTTACCTGCATCCCCACCTGTACAGGTACTAGAGAGTAGAATAGGACTGTACAGCCTTACCTGCATCCCCACCTGTACAGGTACTAGAGAGTAGAATAGGACTGTACAGCCTTACCTGCATCCCCACCTGTACAGGTACTAGAGAGTAGAATAGGACTGTACAGCCTTACCTGCATCCCCACCTGTACAGGTACTAGAGAGTAGAATAGGACTGTACAGCCTTACCTGCATCCCCACCTGTACAGGTACTAGAGACTAGAATAGGACTGTACAGCCTTACCTGCATCCCCACCTTACAGTTACTAGAGAGTAGAATAGGACTGTACAGCCTTACCTGCATCCCCACCTGTACAGTTACTAGAGAGTAGAATAGGACTGTACAGCCTTACCTGCATCCCCACCTGTACAGGTACTAGAGAGTAGAATAGGACTGTACAGCCTTACCTGCATTCCCACCTGTACAGTTACTAGAGAGTAGAATAGGACTGTACAGCCTTACCTGCATCCCCACCTGTACAGGTACTAGAGAGTAGAATAGGACTGTACAGCCTTACCTGCATCCCCACCTGTACAGTTACTAGAGAGTAGAATAGGACTGTACAGCCTTACCTGCATCCCCACCTTACAGTTACTAGAGAGTAGAATAGGACTGTACAGCCTTACCTGCATCCCGACCTGTACAGTTACTAGAGAGTAGAATAGGATTGTACAGCCTTACCTGCATTCCCACCTTATAGTTACTAGAGAGTAGGCGAAGTTCCTCAATCTGGGGAAGAATACCTCCAACGTGGAATTTATAAAAATGTTATTCCATTTTTTTATTTAAACTTTATTTAAACAGGAAGGGCTCATTAAGATTAAAATCTATTTTTTCAAGAGTGTCCTGGCCAGTATTTAACGTTCATATTGGACTGTACAGCCTTACCTGTGGAATAGGACTATACAGCCTTACCTGTGGAATAGGACTGTACAGCCTTACCTGTGGAATAGGACTGTACAGCCTTACCTGTGGAATAGGACTGTACAGCCTTACCTGTGGAATAGGACTGTACAGCCTTACCTGTGGAATAGGACTGTATAGGACTGTACAGCCTTACCTGTGGAATAGGACTGTACAGCCTTACCTGTGGAATAGGACTGTACAGCCTTACCTGCGGAATAGGACTGTATAGGACTGTACAGCCTTACCTGTGGAATAGGACTGTACAGCCTTACCTATGGAATAGGACTGTACAGCCTTACCTGTGGAATAGGACTGTACAGCCTTACCTGTGGAATAGGACTGTACAGCCTTACCTGTGGAATAGGACTGTACAGCCTTACCTGTGGAATAGGACTGTACAGCCTTACCTGTGGAATAGGACTGTACAGCCTTACCTGTGGAATAGGACTGTACAGCCTTACCTGTGGAATAGCACTGTACAGCCTTACCTGTGGAATAGGACTGTACAGCCGTACCTGTGGAATAGGACTGTACAGCCTTACCTGTGGAATAGGACTGTACAGCCTTACCTGTGGAATAGGACTGTACAGCCTTACCTGTGGAATAGGACTGTACAGCCGTACCTGTGGAATAGGACTGTACAGCCTTACCTGTGGAATAGGACTGTACAGCCTTACCTGTGGAATAGCAGCTGACGTGAGTTTTTTGTATGACTTTACTGACATCAAACTTTGGATGGAAACGTGGTTAATCAAGCTGTATACAGGCTAATTATTCTCCTCTCAGGAAGCTCCGTGGTTAATCAAGCTGTATACAGGCTAATTATTCTCCTCTCAGGAAGCTCCGTGGTTAATCAAGCTGTATACAGGCTAATTATTCTCCTCTCAGGAAGCTCCGTGGTTAATCAAGCTGTATACAGGCTAATTATTCTCCTCTCAGGAAGCTCCGTGGTTAATCAAGCTGTATACAGGCTAATTATGTTCCTCTGAGGAAGCTCCGTGGTTAATCAAGCTGTATACAGGCTAATTATTCTCCTCTCAGGAAGCTCCGTGGTTAATCAAGCTGTATACAGGCTAATTATTCTCCTCTCAGGAAGCTCCGTGGTTAATCAAGCTGTATACAGGCTAATTATTCTCCTCTCAGGAAGCTCCGTGGTTAATCAAGATGTATACAGGCTAATTATTCTCCTCTCAGGAAGCTCCGTGGTTAATCAAGCTGTATACAGGCTAATTATTCTCCTCTCAGGAAGCTCCGTGGTTAATCAAGCTGTATACAGGCTAATTATTCTCCTCTCAGGAAGCTCCGTGGTTAATCAAGCTGTATACAGGCTAATTATTCTCCTCTCAGGAAGCTCCGTGGTTAATCAAGCTGTATACAGGCTAATTATTCTCCTCTCAGGAAGCTCCGTGGTTAATCAAGCTGTATACAGGCTAATTATTCTCCTCTCAGGAAGCTCCGTGGTTAATCAAGCTGTATACAGGCTAATTATTCTCCTCTCAGGAAGCTCCGTGGTTAATCAAGCTGTATACAGGCGAATTATTCTCCTCTCAGGAAGCTCCGTGGTTAATCAAGCTGTATACAGGCTAATTATTCTCCTCTCAGGAAGCTCCGTGGTTAATCAAGCTGTATACAGGCTAATTATTCTCCTCTCAGGAAGCTCCGTGGTTAATCAAGCTATATACAGGCTAATTATTCTCCTCTCAGGAAGCGCCGTGGTTAATCAAGCTGTATACAGGCTAATTATTCTCCTCTCAGGAAGCTCCGTGGTTAATCAAGCTGTATACAGGCTAATTATTCTCCTCTCAGGAAGCTCCGTGGTTAATCAAGCTGTATACAGGCTAATTATTCTCCTCTCAGGAAGCTCCGTGGTTAATCAAGCTGTATACAGGCTAATTATTCTCCTCTCAGGAAGCTCCGTGGTTAATCAAGCTGTATACAGGCTAATTATGTTCCTCTCAGGAAGCTCCGTGGTTAATCAAGCTGTATACAGGCTAATTATGTTCCTCTCAGGAAGCTCCGTGGTTAATCAAGCTGTATACAGGCTAATTATTCTCCTCTCAGGAAGCTCCGTGGTTAATCAAGCTATATACAGGCTAATTATTCTCCTCTCAGGAAGCTCCGTGGTTAATCAAGCTGTATACAGGCTAATTATTCTCCTCTCAGGAAGCTCCGTGGTTAATCAAGCTGTATACAGGCTAATTATTCTCCTCTCAGGAAGCTCCGTGGTTAATCAAGCTGTATACAGGCTAATTATTCTCCTCTCAGGAAGCTCCGTGGTTAATCAAGCTATATACAGGCTAATTATTCTCCTCTCAGGAAGCTCCGTGGTTAATCAAGCTATATACAGGCTAATTATGTTCCTCTCAGGAAACTCCGTGGTTAATCAAGCTGTATACAGGCAAATTATTCTCCTCTCAGGAAGCTCCGTGGTTAATCAAGCTATATACAGGCTAATTATTCTCCTCTCAGGAAGCTCCGTGGTTAATCAAGCTGTATACAGGCTAATTATTCTCCTCTCAGGAAGCTCCGTGGTTAATCAAGCTGTATACAGGCTAATTATTCTCCTCTCAGGAAGCTCCGTGGTTAATCAAGCTATATACAGGCTAATTATTCTCCTCTCAGGAAGCTCCGTGGTTAATCAAGCTGTATACAGGCTAATTATTCTCCTCTCAGGAAGCTCCGTGGTTAATCAAGCTGTATACAGGCTAATTATGTTCCTCTGAGGAAGCTCCGTGGTTAATCAAGCTGTATACAGGCTAATTATTCTCCTCTCAGGAAGCTCCGTGGTTAATCAAGCTGTATACAGGCTAATTATTCTCCTCTCAGGAAGCTCCAGTAAACAGTGGTTGTAGTGCACTGCTGCTACCACCAGGCCTGGAGTGCATTTTGACTTTGTTGATAGCTAGCTGCCGTGTTGCTAACAACGTAGCACCTAACTAACTGGCTACCGATCAACCTATTGTGTGTATTGAACATTCATATTGGACTGTGGCAGCTAGCTAACTGGCTACCGATCAACCTATTGTGTGTATTGAACATTCATATTGAACAGCCTTACCTATAGAGTAGCACCACCACCCATCAGCCCGTTCTCTTCTTGATGTCAAAGCTGCAGTGTATTGTTGCTATAGGAGTTTATGATTAATAATCCTATTTACTTCAAGCCCCACTATGATGTCACCATACTATTCCTTTAAAGCCCCACTATGTAAGACATACATCATCAGAGTGGGAAACCAACTGACATGGAAACAATGGAACAAATGTATCACTATCAGAGGGGTGTATTATGACATCAGATAGAACTACTCAGACATTACAAATCAGGCTTCATCCATATCATGAAGGTGGATATTGATCCAACCATTTCAAAAGTAATGACCGGGCTGATGGAAACAGGATATGCCTTTACAATTTTATAAATCCAGACAGGCAATTTGTTTGTTCATTTTACAGGGTGGGATCCTTTTGTGTCAGTAAAAATGTATGAGCAGGAAATAGTGGTGGAAACTCCTTTATGCGCAAATATTTATATAATAAATCAAATCAAATCAAATTTTATTTGTCACATACACATGGTTAGCAGATGTTAATGCGAGTGTAGCGAAATGCGTGTGCTTCTAGTTCCAACAATGCAGTAATAACCAACAAGTAATCTAACTAACAATTCCAAAACTACTGTCTTATACACAGTGTAAGGGGATAAGGAATATGTACATAAGGATATATGAATGAGTGATGGTACAGAGCAGCATAGGCAAGATACAGTAGATGATATCGAGTGCAGTATATACATATGAGATGAGTATGTAAACAAAGTGGCATAGTTAAAGTGGCTAGTGATACATGTATTACATAAGGATGCAGTCGATGATATAGAGTACAGTATATACGTATGCATATGAGATGAATAATGTAGGGTAAGTAACATTATATAAGGTAGCATTGTTTAAAGTGGCTAGTGATATATTTACATCATTTCCCATCAATTCCCATTATTAAAGTGGCTGGAGTTGAGTCAGTGTCATTGTCAGTGTGTTGGCAGCAGCCACTCAATGTTAGTGGTGGCTGTTTAACAGTCTGATGGCCTTGAGATAGAAGCTGATTTTCAGTCTCTCGGTCCCAGCTTTGATGCACCTGTACTGACCTCGCCTTCTGGATGATAGCGGGGTGAACAGGCAGTGGCTCGGGTGGTTGATGTCCTTGATGATCTTTATGGCCTTCCTGTAACATCGGGTGGTGTAGGTGTCCTGGAGGGCAGGTAGTTTGCCCCCGGTGATGCGTTGTGCAGACCTCACTACCCTCTGGAGAGCCTTACGGTTGAGGGCGGAGCAGTTGCCGTACCAGGCGGTGATATAGCCCGCCAGGATGCTCTCGATTGTGCATCTGTAGAAGTTTGTGAGTGCTTTTGGTGACAAGCCGAATTTCTTCAGCCTCCTGAGGTTGAAGAGGCGCTACTGCGCCTTCTTCACGATGCTGTCTGTGTGAGTGGACCAATTCAGTTTGTCTGTGATGTGTATGCCGAGGAACTTAAAACTTGCTACCCTCTCCACTACTGTTCCATCGATGTGGATAGGGGGGTGTTCCCTCTGCTGTTTCCTGAAGTCCACAATCATCTCCTTAGTTTTGTTGACGTTGAGTGTGAGGTTATTTTCCTGACACCACACTCCGAGGGCCCTCACCTCCTCCCTGTAGGCCGTCTCGTCGTTGTTGGTAATCAAGCCTACCACTGTTGTGTCGTCCGCAAACTTGATGATTGAGTTGGAGGCGTGCGTGGCCACGCAGTCGTGGGTGAACAGGGAGTACAGGAGAGGGCTCAGAACGCACCCTTGTGAGGCCCCAGTGTTGAGGATCAGCGGGGAGGAGATGTTGTTGCCTACCCTCACCACCTGGGGGCGGCCCGTCAGGAAGTCCAGTCAGGAAGCTTGATGACGAGCTTGGAGGGTACTATGGTGTTGAATGCCGAGCTGTAGTCGATGAACAGCATTCTCACATAGGTATTCCTCCTGTCCAGATGGGTTAGGGCAGTGTGCAGTGTGGTTGAGATTGCATCGTCTGTGGACCTATTTGGGCGGTAAGCAAATTGGAGTGGGTCTAGGGTGTCAGGTAGGGTGGAGGTGATATGGTCCTTGACTAGTCTCTCAAAGCACTTCATGATGACGGATGTGAGTGCTATGGGGCGGTAGTCGTTTAGCTCAGTTACCTTAGCTTTCTTGGGAACAGGAACAATGGTGGCCCTCTTGAAGCATGTGGGAACAGCAGACTGGTATAACCATCACATCGAAGTGAACTTTGGAGTCGTGATGATATGTTGATTGGTCCTCCCACTACGACTTGGGAACCCATGCAGTTTATTAGGCTACAGATGAAATAAGTTATGAACTTCACAGGGTGGTGAAAGTGCATGTGATGAGCTTGATGCTCCTTTCCAATACATTTTGATGGTCTTATTCTGGTGACATGATGATCGATGCTTAGCTGCCATTTGACAAATAAAATAATATGGCTCTCATCCATAATAATCTCATCATGTACAGTGGGGAGAACAAGTATTTGATTCACTGCCGATTTGTCAGGTTTCCCTAATTACAAAGCATGTAGGGGTCTGTAATTTTCATCATAGGTACACTTCAACTGTGAGAGACGGAATCTAAAACAAAAAATCAAGAAAATCCCATTGTATGATTTTTAAGTAATTAATTTGCATTTTATTGCATGACATAAGTATTTGATACATCAGATCCAACACCTGCTGCTTATTCAAACCAGCCCACTGGGCACAGACGTCAGTTGAACATCTAGTTTGTATTTACATTTCTTTGAGTCCTCAACTAAAGTGAATTCAACACGAAATCAACACAAAATGGCACCTGTCATTGGATTTAAATTGCATGTTCAGTGAATTAAATAAATCACCTTATGTTGATGCTTTTTACAAATCCAATCAGTTTTCTACATTGATCTAACATCACATGGATTTATTTAGTTGAAATGACGTGGAAACAACATTTATTCATACAGCGGGAGGCTTGGGTCAATCCGTGAGCGAGTCAGTGAATATTTTCATGTCATTAAATCATCAGTGGGCCAACAATGCAGATGTCAACAATGGAACTAATGCATCACATCCAAATATCACTTGATTATCTGTAGTGCTGGAGGAATGACACACCCAGATAAACACACACAGAGTTTAAAAAGGACCATTTAAACACATGGAATCTGATCTACTCTATATTCAAACTGACAGACTCCATATTCACTTAATGTTTTCTAATAAAAACATTCAAATATATGTTTGAGTACACCCTGTACCATTTAATTTCATATGGTAAAAACAGGTAAACACATTGTCAGTCAACAATATAAGACAACGGGAGCACTGTGTATGTTCTCTGATGAGTTGAGTCAATGAGATGTGAAATATCAAAATACACGCTAGAATAATTAAGTCAATGTGAAGTGAAATATCAACATACACACTAGAAGTAATTATTCTATCCTGTGTGGATTTTCATATGACTTTTAAGTGACTGTGATGAGTAATATGTCTTCCCACAGTCTGAGCATTTGTAAGGCTTCTCCCCTGTGTGCAGTCTCATGTGTTCTTTCAGCTTTCCTAACCGGTTAAAACGCTTTCCACACTGGGAACAGTGGTAAGGTTTCTCCCCTGTGTGGATTCGTTCATGAGCTTTCAGGCTTCCTAACTGGCTAAAACTCTTTCCACACTGGGAGCAATGGAAAGGCTTCTCCCCTGTGTGTATTCGCTCATGAGATCTCATGTTTCCTAACTGGTTAAAACTCTTTCCACACTGGGAGCAATGGTGTGGCTTCGACCCTGTGTGTGTCCTCTGATGTCTGTTCAGGCTTCCTAACTTGGTAAACCTAGTTCCACACTGGGAGCAGTGGTAAGGCTTCTCCCCTGTGTGTATTCGCTCATGAGATTTCATGTTTCCTAACTTATTAAAACTCTTTCCACACTCGGCGCAATGGAAAAGCTTCTCCCCTGTGTGTATTCGCTCATGAACTTTCAGCTTTCCTAACTGGTTAAAACTCTTTCCACACTGTTCGCAATTGTGTGGCTTCTCTCCTGGTTGTGTCCTCTCATGTCTTTTCAGGCTTCCTAATTTGGTCTTTCCAATCTGGGAGCAGAGGTGCTCTCTTTCTGGTTTGGAAGTCCCTGGTTCCGCAGAGTTTGGGTTTCCTCCTGCCAAAGACAGTGTTAATTTAAAGAGAGAACAGAATGAAATCTCCACATGATAAAACTGCCTTATGAGGTTTAATCAGATCCCTCAATAACCCGAGGCCAGTTTTCAAACATTTCATAATTTAAAACAATCTTGGTGTGATTGTAAAACAAGTGTTTTAGAGCATCCTGGTAATTACTGATATGTTTACATTACTTATTTTTAATTCTGTTTTACAAGTCAGAACACAAAACACTAGACAGTTCTATGACACAGACATCACTAGATTCCTATCAAGCAGGTGGTTCTAAATATATAACATTCATAGCTGTATGATACAGAATGTGACCTACATACTTCCTTAAACATAAAATAACTAAAGAAGTAATTTTGTGTGGAAGTCCAAAACTTGTTTTTACGTCGCAGATACAAAGCACATCAGTAACATCTCCCCGTTGTTGAAAGGGTTCGACACATTGCTGTTTAAATGGACCAATTTCTTATTTAGACATTCACACATTTCTAACATCATTAATGTCATGATATTTTGGGTAAAGTAAAAAAATAATGTGAAATATTTTGGGAAGATTAAAAATATAAATATGTAAAGTGTCCCATGTTTCATGAGCCGAAAAAAAATATCCCCGAATTTTTCCACATGCATGAAAGCTTATTTACCTGAAATTTGGTGAACAAATTTGTTTACATCCGTTAGTGAACATTTCTCCTTTGCCAAGATAATCCATTCACCTGACAGGTGTGGCATTTCAAGAACCTGATTAAACAGCATGCTCATTACACAGGTACACCTTGCGCTGGGGCCAATAAAAGGCCACTCTAAAATGTGCCGTTTTGTCACACAACAATGCCACAGGCCACAGTCTCAGAGGGAGCGTGCAATTGGCATGCTGACTGCAGGAATGTCCACTGGAGCTGTTGTCAGGAAATTTAATGTACAGTACCAATCAAAAGTTTGGACACACCTACTCATTCAAGGGTCTTTCTTTATTTTAGTATTTTTTACATTGTAGAATAATAGTGAAGACATCAAAACTAGGAAAAAACAATATGGAATCATGTAGTAACCAAAAAGTGTTAAACAAATCTAAATATATATTAGATTCTTCAAAGTAGCCACCCTTTGCCTTGATGACAGCTTGGCATTCTCTCAACCAGCTTCACCTGGAATGCTTTTCCAACAGTTCCACAAACGTTTGGACACACCTACTCATTCCAAGGTTTTTCTTTATTTTTTTACTATTTTCTACATTATTATTCTACAATGAAGACATCAAAACTATGAAATATATATTTTAGATTTGAGATTCTTCAAAGTAGCCTCCCTTTGCCTTGATGACAGCTCTGCACACTCTTGTCATTCTCTCAACCATCTTCATGAGGTCAAATCAAATGTTAAACATGTTTAGCAGATGTTATTGCGGCTTAATGCTTGTTTCTCTAGCTACAACAGATGAGGCTTAATGCTTGTTTCTCCAACAGATGAGGCTTAATGCTTATTTCTCTAGCTACAACAGATGAGGCTTAATGCTTGTTTCTATAGCTCCAACAGATGAGGCTTAATGCTTGTTTCTATAGCTCCAACAGATGAGGCTTAATGCTTGTTTCTCTAACTACAACATTGTAGTAATAACCAACAAGTAATATCTAACAATTTCACAACAATACACACACACAACTAAAATAAAGGAATGGAATTAATAATATATAAATATAAGGACGAGCGATGTCAGAGTGGCATAGACTAAGATACAATATAATAGTATAGAATACAGTATGTACATATGAGATGAGTAATGCATAGACTAAGATACAGTAGAATAGTATAGAATACAGTATGTACATATGAGATGAGTAATGCATAGACTAAGATACAATATAATAGTATAGAATACAGTATATACATATGAGATGAGTAATGCATAGACTAAGATACAGTAGAATAGTATAGAATACAGTATGTACATATGAGATGAGTAATGCATAGACTAAGATACAATATAATAGTATAGAATACAGTATATACATATGAGATGAGTAATGCATAGACTAAGATACAATATAATAGTATAGAATACAGTATGTACATATGAGATGAGTAATGCCAGATATGTAAACATTATTAAAGTGACTAGTGTTCCATTCCTTAAAGTGGCCAGTGATTCCTAGTCTATGATAGATATTAATAGTCTATGTATTTATGCCTATAGGGCAGCAGCCTCTAATGTTAGTGATGGCTGTTTAACAGTCTGATGGCCTTGAGATAGAAGCTGTTTAACAGTCTGATGACCTTGAGATAGAAGCTGTTTAACAGTCCGATGGCCTTGAGATAGAAGCTGTTTTTCAGTCTCTCGGCCCCAGCTTTGATGCACCTGTTCTGACCTCGCCTTCTGGATGATAGCGGGGTGAACAGGCAGTGGCTCGGGTGGTTGTTGTCCTTGATTATCTTTTTGGCCTTCCTACGACATCGGGTGCTGTAGGTGTCCTGGAGGGCAGGTAGTTTGCCTTCGGTGATGCGTTGGGCAGACCACACCACCCTCTGGAGAGCCTTGCGGTTGCGGGCGGTGCAGTTGCCGTACCAGCCCGACAGGATGCTCTCAATTGTGCATCTGTAAAGGTTTGTGAGGGTTTAAGGTGCTGTTTTGCCTTCTTCACCACACTGTCTGTGTGCGTGGACCATTTCAGATTGTCAGTGATGTGTAGGCTGAGGAACTTAAAGCTTTCCACCTTCTCCACTGCGGTCCCATCGATGTGGATGGGGGCGTGCTCCCTCTGCTGTTTCCTGAAGTCCACAATCAGCTGTTTTGTTGACGTTGGGTGTGAGGTTAATTTCCTAGCACCACACTGCCAGGGCCCTCACCTTCTCCCTGTAGACTGCCTCGTCATTGTTGGTAATCAGGCCCACTACTGTTGTGTCGTCTGCAAACTTGATGATTGTGTTCATGGGTGAACAGGGAGTACAGGAGGGGGCTGAGCACGCATCCTTATGGGGCCCCAGTGATGAGGATCAGCGAAGTGGAGGTGTTGTTTCCTACCTTCACCACCTGTGGGCGGCCTGTCAGGAAGTCCAGGACCCAGTTGCACAGGGCGGGGTTCAGACCCAGGCTTAATGATGAGCTTGAAGGGTACTATGGTGTTGAATGCTGAGCTACAGTCAATGAACAGTATTCTTACATAGGTATTCCTCTTGTCCAGATGGGATAAGGCAGTGTGCAGTGTGATCGCGATTGCATCGTCTGTGGATCTATTGCCACATACGTCTCATGTCTGAGCCGTTGAATTGTGACTCCACTTTGTCTCCATACTGACGCTTTGCCTGTTTGATTGCCTTACAGAGGGAATAACTACACTGTGCCATGTTTCCTTGAAAAAGAGTATGCTACAATCCCCAATGTCTCTCTGGAAGGGAATCCTCACCATGAGCTCGTCAACTTTACTATCCAGAGACTGAACATCTGCAAGTAATATACACAGAAGCGGTGGGTGGTGTGCACGCCTCCTGAGTCAGACTAGAAGCCTACTCCGAGTACCTCCCTTCCACAAGTAATATACTCAGAAGAGGTGGGTGGTGTGCACGCCTCCTGAGTCAGACTAGAAGCCCACTCCGAGTACCTCCCTTCCACAAGTAATATACACAGAAGCAGTGGGTGGTGTGCACGCCTCCTGAGTCAGACTAGAAGCCTATTCTGAGTACCTCCCTTCCACAAGTAATATACACAGAAGCAGTGGGTGGTGTGCACGCCTCCTGAGTCAGACTAGAAGCCCACTCCGAGTACCTCTTTTCCACCGGCATTTTTTTGGGATCAGCCTCTGGAATTAGTCAAATTGGGGGCTACGAACAAAGGATCAGATTCAGGAAAGTTGAATTCCTGGTCGTAATGCTGGTGAGTTACCAGTTACTCTGATATCCGGCTGTATGTAACATCAAAATTATAATAATAATAATGTTAATATTATAATGCTAATAATGTTAAAAAAAACACACATCCAAAAAATAAATATAGTGTAAAGTTTCCTAAGAGCTAAAAACATGGCCGCCCTATCCGTCATTTCCCCCTGGAATGCATTTCAATCATCAAACAGGTGTGAAGACATCCACTATCAAATAACACATATGGAATCATGTAGTAATAAAAAAAAAGTGTTAAAAGTGTTAAACAAATCAAAATGTATTTTATATTTGAGATTCTTCAAATTATCCACCCTTTGCCGTTGATGACAGCTCTGTACACTCTTGGCATTCTCTCAACCAGCTTCACGAGGTAGTCACCTAGAAATCATTTCAATTAACAGGTGTGCCTTGTTAAAAGTTAATTTGTGTTCATTTCTTTCCTTCTTATTGCATTTGAGCCAATCAGTTGTGTTATGACAAGGTAGAGTTGGTATAGAGAAGATGTGATGAAACTGTCTCTCATGAGGACCGCCACAGGACAGGAAGACCCAGTTATCCCTGCTGCAGAGGACGAGTTAACGGCACCTCAGATTGTCTGTCTCTCATGAGGACCGCCACAGGACAGGAAGACCCAGTTATCCCTGCTGCAGAGGACGAGTTAACGGCACCTCAGATTGTCTGTCTCTCATGAGGACCGCCACAGGACAGGAAGACCCAGTTATCCCTGCTGCAGAGGACGAGTTAACGGCACCTCAGATTGTCTGACTCTCATGAGGACCGCCACAGGACAGGAAGACCCAGTTATCCCTGCTGCAGAGGACGAGTTAACGGCACCTCAGCTTGTCTGTCTCTCATGAGGACCGCCACAGGACAGGAAGACACAGTTATCCCTGCTCTTAAGAACGAGTTAACGGCACCTCAGATTGCAGCCCAAATAAACGCTTCACAGAATTCCAGTAACAGGCAGACATCTCAACATCAACTGTTCAGAAGAGACTGCGTGAATCAGGTGTTCATGGTTGAATTGCTGCACAGAAACCACTACTAAAGGACACCAATAAGAAGAAGAGACTTGCTTGGGCCAAGAAACACGACCCATGGACATTAGACAGCTGGAAATTTGTCCTTTGGTCTGATGAGTCCAAATGTGAGATTTTTGGAGAGTGCTGCATCAGATGACCTGGCCTCCACAAATCAACCGACCTCAACCCAATTGAGATGGTTTTGGATAAGTTGGACGGCAGAGCGAAGGAAAAGCAGCCAACAAGTGCCCAGCATATGTGGGAACTCCTCCTAAAATTGTCTGAGACTCACCCAAGTTATAGACTGTTTTCTTTGCTACCCCACGGCAAGCGGTACCGGAGCGCCAAGTCTAGGACCAAGAGGCTCCTCAACAGCTTCTACCTCAAAGCCATTAGACTGCTGAACAATTCATAAAAATCCCCACTGGACAATTTACATTGAACTGCACTGTTGGTTAAGTAAAGCATTTCACTGTAAAGTCTACACTTGCTGTATTCAGCGCATGTGGCAAATAAAGTTTGGTTTGAAGACTGTTGGAAAATAATTCCAGGTGAAGCTGGTTGAGAGAATGCCAAGAGTCTGCAAAGCTGTATTTGTATTAGTCGGGGACCTACTGGGAACAGATACCAGCCCTAATGGGAACAGATACCAGCCCTACTGGGAACAGATACCAGTGGGCAGATCTATTGTATTTGTATTAGTCGGGGACAGCCCTACTGGTTACAGATACCAGTGGGCAGATCTATTGTATTTGTATTAGTCGGGGACAGCCCTACTGGGAACAGATACCAGTGGGCAGATCTATTGTATTTGTATTAGTTGGGGACAGCCCTACTGGGAACAGATACCAGTGGGCAGATCTATTGTATTTGTATTAGTTGGGGACAGCCCTACTGGGAACAGATACCAGTGGGCAGATCTATTGTATTTGTATTAGTCGGGGAGAGCCCTACTGGGAACAGATACCAGTGGGCAGATCTATTGTATTTGTATTAGTCGGGGACAGCCCTACTGGGAACAGATACCAGTGGGCAGATCTATTTTATTTGTTCAAACTCAATTACAGCACTTACTTTGATGAGTCAAATCTGATCCTTCCTTCTCTTCTCCTCCTCTCACAGTTCCAGTCAGCTCCGTTGTTTTCCTGCAGTCCAACAGCAGCACAGACAACCTTTTCATACCCAGCAGTAAGGTGCTACCGGGAGAGGCACGATACAGGGACTCCGGGAGAGAGGAAGGGCTAGCTTTGTCCTGGTAACGATAAAGAGGGGACACAGACATATCATGATGGATGTTGATGTCACTGTTGTCATAAAGTGCTTTACAGAAGCCCAGACCAGACCCTGAGAGTAAGCTGTATGCTAGACCAGACCAAGCTGTACCATCTGGTGTTCTGATCTGGAGAGACTCTTCTCTGCCTCATCAGCATCAGGATGTTGTTGAGGCTCCCCAGAGGATCCAGGACAGTCATGTCTCTCTCCTGTATGAATGAGAATATCAAACAGATGGTGAACTTATGAGCTTCTATTGCAATCACAGAGTCTTACAAGAGGAATGAATACATATCTAAAATAATCAATCAACAAAATGGGTGGCTTTTGCGTCCCTTTATTATTTTAAGTAGAAATTATGCATTGAACTTTAAAAGCCTGTTATATTAGATGAGGGGAACTTTAATATAGACGACATGGAGAATTCAATACATCGAAATCCCATAACATATGTACCAATGGCAGATTGCGCCTTAAACAATTCCTACAGAACTGAAGTACATATTCAAGAGTACATCTTCAGTAGAATGGCCCTTTAAAACCACACATTAGTTCAAGAACTGGGTAGTTTGTGTTTTTAAGACAGTACTCACTGGTGGAAATCGGAACTTCAGTCTCTTCCTCTTTTATTGAGATATCCTCCTCTTCCTCTTTTACTCCAAAAGGTTCATCCTCTTCTTTCAATGTTATGGCATCTTCCTCCTTTTTGATTCCGAAAGCTTCTACCTCCTCTTCTTCCACTCTGACAACCTCTTTCCCATCTTCCTCTTTAACTGTAATATCATCCTCTTCTTCTTTCAATGTGATAGCCTCCTCTTCCTCCCTTTTCATCCTGAAAGCTTCTTCCTCTCCTTTCACCAGAGCTTCTTTCTCCGTCGAGCTTAGTGAGCTCATGTTCCGAGCGATTAGCCTAGTGCAGTATCAATTTAACACATTTGCTAATTTAACAAGCAAATCACGTTTAAATGAACTAGTAGATACGTAAACATAATTATGTTCTAAACACCAAGAGTAACATACACACGATTGGTCTAAAGAGCATCAATGTTTTACGTTCGCTAGCAAACCACCGCGGTGGGTGAATCAGAAGCCCTTTGTCGCTGTTGAGGACGCTTCCAGTTCCGTCCACTAGAATATACGTCACGCAAGAAGCATCACGTGAAAGACTCACATCGCCTCCTGCTGACTGAAGTGGGTAACGCAGATTGGAAAAGTATTAATTACAATGTTTATTCTGGCAAGCAACAACATAAGTAGTAATTACAAAACAACCAATGTTGTTTTCTCTTACTTCTAACAGCCAATACTTTCCTCCAGGTTTGGCCTGCCCATTAGGTAGGATTAGGTGACAGATTGACGAGGGTGGCATATTCGAGCTAAATTGACCAAGGCTCATCGCTAACAACACATAATAACACCTCACATAATGCTGCCCAAAAACAATAAAATCTTCTCACCCAGCGGCATGGGGGCTATTTATGTGAGTGTTGGTGTTGTCACATGAAGCAGTGCCCACTTTGCAAAAGGCAACATGGACAGACAGGACTCTACCTGTGTAGAGAAAGATGCCCCTTTGTCCTTCCTGTCTCTGAAGTGCCCTTTATGGTGGTGGAATAGTTTGTATTCATTTTTTCTCATCAGTTATTCTGAACCCACTATCTGCAAGTCGTTGTTAAATTCACCTCAGTGATTTGTAGTTTCCTTCACGTTCTGAAGAGGAAACAGCCCAGAAATGCCCGTCTGACTGCATTTGTCTACCACTATATGTAGCTGTTCGAGATGATGCTAATGATCCACTATGTGTAGCTGTTAGCGATGATGCTAATGATCCACTATGTGTAGCTGTTAGCGATGATGCTAATGATCCACTATGTGTAGCTGTTAGCGATGATGCTAATGATCCACTATGTGTAGCTGTTAGCGATGATGCTAATGATCCACTATGTGTAGCTGTTAGCGATGATGCTAATGATCCACTATGTGTAGCTGTTAGCGATGATGCTAATGATCCACTATGTGTAGCTGTTAGCGATGATGCTTATGATCCACTATGAGTAGCTGTTAGCGATGATGCTTATGATCCACTATGAGTAGCTGTTAGCGATGATGCTAATGATCCACTATGAGTAGCTGTTTTTATTTTTTTACCTTTATTTAACTAGGCAAGTCAGTTAAGAATAAATTCTTATTTACATTGACGCCCTACCCCGGCCAAACCCTAACCCGGACGATGCTGGGCCAATTGTGTGCCGCCCCATGGGACTCCCAATCACGGCCGGTTGTGATACAGCCCAGGATCAAACCAGGGTCTGTAGTGACGCTTCTAGCACTGAGATGCAGTGTCTGCGCCACTCGAGAGCCAATGACGGTGTGTAGTGTCTGAGTGCAGTCTACCACTATGTGTAGCTGTTAGCGATGATGCTAATGACAACTATCTTCTGGTTGATGAAAAAGCTTTCCCACAAACCTTGTCAATTAAATGTTAACAACAAAGCAATCTGTTCCTCCCTGGCAGAATGATATCATGATTATTTGCATCAATCCAGTTGTGATTTGTTCAGCAAACTCTGCAATCACATGTGTGCTACAGAGACACCACTAACCAAGCAAGGCTCTTGCTGGTGCCACTTGAATTAAAGGGTATCTACATCCAAAAATGAAAACATTTTGGTAGAAAAACAGGAAACAGGAAAACCGGGACAGAAACCTGGAAAAACTAAACAAAGAAAATGAAATTAGAGAAAAGAAAAAACAACAGAATAAAAAATAAATAAAAATTAAATGATTTAATAGGACTTTACTGACCTTTAACCTCCCGCTCCTCAATACTTCTTCCACTGGATCAAAGCTTCAGGCAAGTAGGATACATGATAGAGACAACACATGGAGCTGGGTTGGATATAGTCATGGTAGGATACATGATGGTGACAACACATGGAGCTGGGTTGGATATAGTCATGGTAGGATACATGATAGTGACAACACATGGAGCTGGGTTGGATATAGTCATGGTAGGATACATGATAGTGACAACACATGGAGTTGGGTTGATATAGTCATGGTAGGATACATGATAGTGACAACACATGGAGGTGGGTTGGATATAGTCATGGTAGGATACATGATGGTGGCAACACATGGAGTTGGGTTGGATACAGTCATGGTAGGATACATGACAGTGGCAACACATGGAGTTGGGTTGGATACAGTCATGGTAGGATACATGACAGTGGCAACACATGGAATTGGGTTGGATACAGTCATGGTAGGATACATGATGGTGGCAACACATGGAGTTGGGTTGGATACAGTCATGGTAGGATACATGACAGTGGCAACACATGGAGTTGGGTTGGATACAGTCATGGTAGGATACATGATAGTGGCAACACATGGAGGTGGGTTGGATATAGTCATGGTAGGATACATGATAGTAGCAGAGAGAACATTTTAGGATTTGGGTGACTGGAGTCTTGGGGGCCTTCTTCCTTCTTCTGACACGCCTAGTATATAGGTCCTGGATGGCAGGAAGCTTGGCCCCAGTGATTACAGTACAGGAGGAGACTAAGCACACACCCCTGAGGGGCCCCCGTGTTAAGGATCAGCGGGGAATATGTGTTGTTGCCTACCCTTATATGCCCCCCAAAAGGTCTGCTCACAGCCCTGGACAAGAGTTACACACATATTAATGTTGTCCATGCCCAGGGTGCCTCTCCAGGGAACGGTTGGATGTCATCTTACAATTGCCAATCAAAAAGGGGGTCTTGGCTGTACCTGTCTGTACCTGGCTGTACCTGGCTGTACCTGTCTGTACCTGTCTGTACCTAGCTGTACCTGGCTGTACCTGTCTGTACCTAGCTGTACCTGGCTGTACCTGTCTGTACCTGGCTGTACCTGTCTGTACCTGTCTGTACCTAGCTGTACCTGGCTGTACCTGGCTGTACCTGGCTGTACCTGTCTGTACCTGTCTGTACCTAGCTGTACCTAGCTGGACCTGTCTGTACCTGTCTGTACCTGGCTGTACCTGGCTGTACCTGTCTGTACCTGTCTGTACCTAGCTGTACCTAGCTGTACCTGGCTGTACCTGGCTGTACCTAGCTGTACCTAGCTGTACCTAGCTGTACCTGGCTGTACCTGTCTGTACCTAGCTCTACCTGGCTGTACCTAGCTGTACCTGGCTGTACCTGGCTGTACCTAGCTGTACCTAGCTGTACCTATCTGTACCTAGCTGTACCTAGCTGTACCTAGCTGTACCTGTCTGTACCTGTCTGTACCTAGCTGTACCTGGCTGTACCTAGCTGTACCTAGCTGTACCTGGCTGTACCTAGCTGTACCTAGCTGTACCTAGCTGTACCTGTCTGTACCTGTCTGTACCTAGCTGTACCTGGCTGTACCTGTCTGTACCTAGCTGTACCTGGCTGTACCTGTCTGTACCTAGCTGTACCTGGCTGTACCTAGCTGTACCTAGCTGTACCTGGCTGTACCTAGCTGTACCTAGCTGTACCTGTCTGTACCTAGCTGTACCTGGCTGTACCTGTCTGTACCAGTCAGTACCTAGCTGTACCTGGCTGTACCTAGCTGTACCTAGCTGTACCTAGCTGTACCTGGCTGTACCTAGCTGTACCTGGCTGCCAATATTATCACTGATCTACACAATTTAAGTTCATCTCTGAGTGGAATGAGCAACACCCAAACTCATGCACACACACACACACACAAAAACACACGCACACAAAAACACACGCACACAAAAACACACACACACAAAAACACACACACACAAAAACACACACACACAAAAACACACGCACACAAAAACACACGCACACAAAAACACACGCACACAAAAACACACGCACACAAAAACACACGCACACAAAAACACACGCACACAAAAACACACGCACACAAAAACACACGCACACAAAAACACACGCACACAAAAAACACACACACACACACACACACACACACACACACACACACACACACACACACACAGGGTAGGGGCTGCTCCTTCCATGAGAAGGAGATACACTGCAGTACTTAATGCAGCTGGTGGCCACACCAGATACTGACTGTTACTTTTGATTCATGGACACATTATTCAATTTCTGTTAGTCACATGTCTGTGGAACTTGTTCAGTTTATGTCTCAGTTGTTGAATCTTGTTATGTTCATACAAATATTTACACATGTTAAGTTTGCTGAAAATAAACGCAGTTGACAGTGAGAGGACTTTCTTCTCCTCCCCTGCTAAAGAAGAGGATGTCTGCTAATTGGAGAAAGAAGCTCTGGGGCTGAACATTGTCGTGAAAGAAGAATAGGAGGATATTACAGTGAAAGGAGAGGAAGAAGCTTTCAGAATGAAAAAGGAGGAAGAGGAGGCTGTTATAGGGAAAGAAGAGGAGGAGGGTATTACAGTGAAAGAAGAGAAATCTCCATTTGGAGGGGATAGAGGCTGTCACAGTGGAAGAGGAGGAGGTAGAAGCTATCAGAATGAAAGAGGAGGCTGTTATAGGGGAAAAAGAGGAAGAGATCTCCATTCTGCACCATATGGTTTAACGGTGATCTCCATTCTGCACCATATGGTTTAATGGTGATCTCCATTCTGCACCATATGGTTTAACGGTGATCTCCATTCTGCACCATATGGTTTAAAGGTGATCTCCATTCTGCACCATATGGTTTAAAGGTGATCTCCATTCTGCACCATATGGTTTAACGGTGATCTCCATTCTGCACCATATGGTTTAAAGGTGATCTCCATTCTGCACCATATGGTTTAACGGTAATCTCCATTCTATGAAAGCTGCTCTTCTCATTCCAACCACAATCATAAATAACTCTCTTAATTCAGGCACTGTGCCTTATTCCCTGAAGACTCTGCCTCCATTAAACCAACCTTGAAAACACCTGGACTGGTGTCCACCTTCAGGTCGCCAGCTGTACAGTGTTTCCTCCGACACATTGGTGCAGCTGGCTTCCGGGGTAAGAGAGCAATGTGTCAAGAAGCAGTGCGGCTGGCTTCCGGGGTAAGAGAGCAGTGTCTCAAGAAGCAGTGCGGCTGGCTTCCGGGGTAAGAGAGCAGTCTGTCAAGAAGCAGTGCGGCTGGCTTCCGGGGTAAGAGAGCAGTGTGTCAAGAAGCAGTGCGGCTGGCTTCCGGGGTAAGAGAGCAGTCTGTCAAGAAGCAGTGCGGATGGCTTCCGGGGTAAGAGAGCAGTCTGTCAAGAAGCAGTGCGGCTGGCTTCCAGGGTAAGAGAGCAGTGTGTCAAGAAGCAGTGCGGCTGGCAGGGTCGTGTTTCGGTGGACGCATTATTCTCAACCTTCGCCTCTCCTGAGTCTGTACGGGAGTTACAGCGATGGGACATCACGAAATTGGGGTCAAAAGGGGGAGATTTTGTTTTTTGAATACACCAGGAGTGAATTGCAGGGCGCCAAATTCAAAACAACAGACATCCTATAATTAAAATTCCTCAAACATAGAAGTATTTTACGCTATTTTAAAGATCAACTTCTTGTAAATCCAGCCACAGTGTCCGATTTAAAATAGGCTTTACGGCGAAAGCACACCAACCGATTATGTTAGGTCAGCACCTAGTCACAGAAAACCATACAGCCATTTTCCAGTCATGGAGAGGGCTCATAAAAGTCAGAAATAGCGATTAAAATTAATCACATACCTTTGGTGATCTTCATCAGATGGCACTCACAGGACTTCATGTTACACAATAAATGTGTGTTATGTTCGATAAAGTTAATATTTATGTCCAAAAACCTCATTTGAAATTGTTGTCATGTTCAGAATATTGCATTGTCTCAAACAAACATCCGGTGAAAGTGCAGAGAGCCACATCAAATGGCAGAAATACTCATCATAAACATTGATAAAAGATACAAGTGTTAAACATAAGAATACAGATAAATCTCTCCTTAATGCAACCGCTGTGTCAGATTTCAAAAAGGCTTTACGGCGAAAGCACACTTTGTGATTATGTTAGGTCAGCCCCTAGCCACAGAGAACCATACAGCCATTTTCCAACCAAGGAGAGGTGTCACAAAAGTCCGAAATAGAGATTAAAATTAATCACTTACCTTTGATGATCTTCATCTGGTGGCACTCCCAGGTCTCCATGTTAGACAATAAATGTTCATCTTTATGTCCAAATACCTCCATTTTGTTGGTGCGTTTTGTCCAGTAATCCGAATGCAGAAGGCGCGTGCACTAAGTCCAGACGAAAAGTTTTTAAAAAGTACAACAAAAGTTAGTAAAAACATGCCAAACGATATTTAAAATCAAACCTCGGGTTGTTTTTGTCAATAATATTTCAACCGGACAAAAGCTTCGTCAATAGGAAAGGAGAAACAAGAAAGGCGCGTTCACGATCAGGCGCTTGGCTCATGTCTGGAAATTCCCACTGTCCTCTCATAGAAAGTGCTGTATCTCCCTCATTTTTCAGAGTAAAAGCCTGAAACAATGCCTAAACACTGGTCACATGTAGAGGAAGCCACATAGCTTGTGAACTGGGTCCTAAGTCTTTGTATGGTGGAAAGGCTTTCAATGGAAAAACAGCCTTTCAAAATAATAGAACATCCTGGTTGGATTCTCCTCTGGTTTTCCCCTGCCATATCCATTCTGTTATACACAGAGATTATTTTAACAGTTTTGGATACTTTAGAGTGGAAATATGCTTGGGGTCATTGTCCGTTTGGAAGACCCATTTGCAACTAAGCTTTTAACTTAATGTCTTAATGTCTTGAGATGTAGCTTCAATATATCCACATAATTTTCCTCCCTCGTGATGCCATCTATTTTGGATTTTCCTCTGGTTTTCCCCTGCCATATCCATTCTGTTATACACAGACATTATTTTAACAGTTTTGGATACTTTAGAGTGGAAATATGCTTGGGGTCATTGTCCGTTTGGAAGACCCATTTGCAACTAAGCTTTTAACTTCCTGACTGATGTCTTGAGATGTAGCTTCAATATATCCACATAATTTTCCTCCCTCGTGATGCCATCTATTTTGTGAAGTGCACCAGTCTCTCCTGCAGCAAAGCACCCCCACAAAATGATGCTGCCACGCCCGTGCTTCACGGGAGCCACCTACAAATTCTAGCTCATTTTTCCAAAAACAAGCCTGAAACTCTTTCTAATGACTGTTGACATCTACTGGAAGCCCCAGGAACTGCAATCTGGGAAGTATTCCATTTGATATTCCCATAGAAAGTCATTATAAAAAAATATAAATACTTGGGTTGGATTCTCCTCAGGTTTTCGCCTGCCGTATCAGTTCTGTTATACTTACAGACAGTTTTGGAAACGTTAGAGTGGAAGATTTAGGCAGTTTAATTTGGGCTTTTCATCCAAAATTCCGAATGCTGCCCCCTACCCTAGTGAAGTTAAAGCCACTCTGTGTACCTCCCTGGTTAGGTTGCAGACGCATGCCAGATCTCATCTTACAACGTCTGAATAGGTATTTAACATATCAGCTAACCACATCATATGATATAGCATTCCGATGCCCTACTGCACAGTTAAAGACGTGACACGCAACCATTGGTTGATGCAATGCAACATGTGCACGTCAAGTCGGTCAGGAACTCCACCAAGATCTGTATGATGTCGTCATACTATTCATTTACAGCCCCTCTGTCAGATATAAATCATCAGAGTGGGAAACCAACTGACATGGAAACAATGGAGCAAATGGATCACTATAAGAGGGGTCTATTATGACATAAGATAGAACTACTCAGACATTCCAAATCAAGCTTCATCTGTCAAATGTGACCATACTATTTATTTTACAGCCACTCTGTCAGATATAAATCATCAGAGTGGGCCACCAACTGAAATGGGTATGGGGAGAAACACCTCTGGTAGTGGGGTTACTAGGAGTCTGGAAGGTTACCGTTGTGGCTTGTTCCAGCAATGCATTGAAGGGTTCCCGCCAAGGTACGGAGGCCCTCCACAACATTAAGAAGTAACTCCTTGTGTCTTCCAATGGTGGCTACTTGGAGGGAAACAATGGAGCAAAATGCATCACATCCAAATAGATTATCTGTAGTGCTGGAGGAATGACACACTCCGATAAACACACAAACACACACATCGCCAGAGTTTTAAAATGATAATTTAATCACAGAGCAGTCTACATTAACACGGGCGTACTGTATATTTAAACTGAAATACTCCATATTCAATTAATGTTTTTCTAATAAAAACATACAAATCTATTTTTTGTACAGTTCGATTTCATATGGCATAATCAAAAAACACATTCTTCGTTAAAAAAAATATAAGACAATGGGAGCAATGTTCTCTGATGATGTGAAATATCAATTTACAGGTCCTGGGAGCATTGGAAGGCTTATCTCCTGTGTGTGTCCTCATGTCTTTTCAGGTTTGCTAGCGAGGAAAATTTCTTTCTACACTGGGAGCAGTGGTAAGGCTTCTCCCCTGTGTGCAATCTCTTGTGTTCTTTCAGGTGACTTAACTGGGCAAAACTCTTTCCACACTGAGAGCAGTGGTAAGGCTTCTCTCCAGTGTGTGTTCTTTGATGACGTTTCAGGTGACCTAACTGTGTAAAACGCTTTGCACACTGGGAGCAGTGGTATGGCCTTTCCCCTGTATGTATTCTCTCATGTTCTTTCAGGTCCCTTGACTGGTTAAAACTCTTTCCACACTGGGAGCAGTGGTGTGGCTTTTCTCCTGTATGTATTCTCTCATGATCTTTCAGGTCCCTTGACTGGTTAAAACTCTTTCCACACTGGGAGCAGTGGTATGGCTTTTCTCCTGTATGTATTCTCGCGTGCATTTTCAGGGACCCTATCCGGGTAAAACTCTTTCCACACTGGGAGCAGTGATGAGGAGTAGTTCCTGTGTGTGTCCTCTCATGTCTTTTCAGGCTCGCTGACAAGGAAAAGTTCTTTCCACACTGGGAGCATTGGAAAGGTTTATCGCCTGTGTGCGTCTTCTCATGTATTTTCAGGCATCCTGATGAGGAAAATCTCTTTACACACAAGGAGCAGGGGTAAGGCTTGTCTCCTGTGTGCATTCTCTCATGCATTTTCAGGGACCCTATCCGGGTAAAACTCTTTCCACACTGGGAGCAGTGGTAAGGTTTATCACCTGTGTGTGTCCTCTCATGTCTTTTCATGTTCCCTAACTGGGTAAAACTCTTCGCACACTGGGAGCAGTGGTATGGTCTTGCTGGTTTGGACGTTTCTTCCTCTGGTTCCTCAGAGTCTGGTCTTTCTCCTGCCAAAAACAAACAAAGTGTTTATTTAATCATAGAGACATGTATGAAACTTCCACATGATTCCACATATTTATTCCACATATTTAATCCAAATCAGATCCATTTTACAGTGTGGCTTTAGAGGAATACAGAGAGATTCTGGTAACTAGCATTAGCGCAATGACTGGAAGTCTACAGGTACAGTAGCATATGCTAAGGTACCTGTATTCCCAATCTGATCTCTATCAGAGATTCAGTACCCCAATACATCACCAGACTGTACTGATCTCTATCAGAGATTCAGTAACCCCAATACATCACCAGACTGTACTGATCTCTATCAGAGATTCAGTAACCCCAATACATCATCAGACTGTACTGATCTCTATCAGAGATTCAGTACCCCAATACATCACCAGACTGTACTGATCTCTATCAGAGATTCAGTAACCCCAATACATCACCAGGCTGTACTGATCTCTATCAGAGATTCAGTAACCCCAATACATCATCAGACTGTACTGATCTCTATCAGAGATTCAGTACCCCAATACATCACCAGACTGTACTGATCTCTATCAGAGATTCAGTAACCCCAATACATCATCAGACTGTACTGATCTCTATCAGAGATTCAGTAACCCCAATACATCATCAGACTGTACTGATCTCTATCAGAGATTCAGTAACCCCAATACATCACCAGACTGTACTGATCTCTATCAGAGATTCAGTAACCCCAATACATCACCAGACTGTACTGATCTCTATCAGAGATTCAGTAACCCAATACATCATCAGACTGTACTGATCTCTATCAGAGATTCAGTAACCCAATACATCACCAGACTGTACTGATCTCTATCAGAGATTCAGTAACCCCAATACATCACCAGACTGTACTGATCTCTATCAGAGATTCAGTAACCCCAATACATCACCAGGCTGTACTGATCTCTATCAGAGATTCAGTAACCCCAATACATCACCAGACTGTACTGATCTCTATCAGAGATTCAGTAACCCCAATACATCATCAGACTGTACTGATCTCTATCAGAGATTCAGTAACCCCAATACATCACCAGACTGTACTGATCTCTATCAGAGATTCAGTAACCCAATACATCACCAGACTGTACTGATCTCTATCAGAGATTCAGTAACCCCAATACATCACCAGGCTGTACTGATCTCTATCAGAGATTCAGTAACCCCAATACATCACCAGACTGTACTGATCTCTATCAGAGATTCAGTAACCCCAATACATCACCAGACTGTACTGATCTCTATCAGAGATTCAGTAACCCCAATACATCACCAGACTGTACTGATCTCTATCAGAGATTCAGTAACCCCAATACATCACCAGACTGTACTGATCTCTATCAGAGATTCAGTAACCCAATACATCATCAGACTGTACTGATCTCTATCAGAGATTCAGTAACCCCAATACATCACCAGACTGTACTGATCTCTATCAGAGATTCAGTAACCCCAATACATCACCAGACTGTACTGATCTCTATCAGAGATTCAGTAACCCCAATACATCACCAGACTGTACTGATCTCTATCAGAGATTCAGTAACCCCAATACATCATCAGACTGTACTGATCTCTATCAGAGATTCAGTAACCCCAATACATCACCAAACTGTACTGATCTCTATCAGAGATTCAGTAACCCCAATACATCATCAGACTGTACTGATCTCTATCAGAGATTCAGTAACCCCAATACATCACCAGACTGTACTGATCTCTATCAGAGATTCAGTAACCCCAATACATCACCAAACTGTACTGATCTCTATCAGAGATTCAGTAACCCCAATACATCACCAGACTGTACTGATCTCTATCAGAGATTCAGTAACCCCAATACATCACCAGACTGTACTGATCTCTATCAGAGATTCAGTAACCCCAATACATCACCAGACTGTACTGATCTCTATCAGAGACCCCAATACATCACCAGACTGTACTGATCTCTATCAGAGATTCAGTAACCCCAATACATCACCAGGCTGTACTGATCTCTATCAGAGATTCAGTAACCCAATACATCACCAGACTGTACTGATCTCTATCAGAGATTCAGTAACCCAATACATCACCAGACTGTACTGATCTCTATCAGAGATTCAGTAACCCAATACATCACCAGACTGTACTGATCTCTATCAGAGATTCAGTAACCCCAATACATCACCAGACTGTACTGATCTCTATCAGAGATTCAGTAACCCAATACATCACCAGACTGTACTGATCTCTATCAGAGATTCAGTAACCCCAATACATCACCAGACTGTACTGATCTCTATCAGAGATTCAGTAACCCCAATACATCACCAGACTGTACTGATCTCTATCAGAGATTCAGTAAACCAATACATCACCAGGCTGTACTGATCTCTATCAGAGATTCAGTAACCCAATACATCACCAGACTGTACTGATCTCTATCAGAGATTCAGTAACCCCAATACATCACCAGACTGTACTGATCTCTATCAGAGATTCAGTAACCCCAATACATCACCAGACTGTACTGATCTCTATCAGAGATTCAGTAACCCCAATACATCATCAGACTGTACTGATCTCTATCAGAGATTCAGTAACCCAATACATCACCAGACTGTACTGATCTCTATCAGAGATTCAGTAACCCCAATACATCACCAAACTGTACTGATCTCTATCAGAGATTCAGTAACCCAATACATCACCAGACTGTACTGATCTCTATCAGAGATTCAGTAACCCCAATACATCACCAGACTGTACTGATCTCTATCAGAGATTCAGTAACCCCAATACATCACCAGACTGTACTGATCTCTATCAGAGATTCAGTAACCCCAATACATCACCAGACTGTACTGATCTCTATCAGAGATTCAGTAACCCCAATACATCACCAGACTGTACTGATCTCTATCAGAGATTCAGTAACCCCAATACATCACCAGACTGTACTGATCTCTATCAGAGACCCCAATACATCACCAGACTGTACTGATCTCTATCAGAGATTCAGTAACCCAATACATCACCAGACTGTACTGATCTCTATCAGAGATTCAGTAACCCCAATACATCACCAGACTGTACTGATCTCTATCAGAGATTCAGTAACCCCAATACATCACCAGACTGTACTGATCTCTATCAGAGATTCAGTAACCCCAATACATCACCAGACTGTACTGATCTCTATCAGAGATTCAGTAACCCCAATACATCATCAGACTGTACTGATCTCTATCAGAGATTCAGTAACCCAATACATCACCAGACTGTACTGATCTCTATCAGAGATTCAGTAACCCCAATACATCACCAGACTGTACTGATCTCTATCAGAGATTCAGTAACCCAATACATCACCAGACTGTACTGATCTCTATCAGAGATTCAGTAACCCAATACATCACCAGGCTGTACTGATCTCTATCAGAGATTCAGTAACCCCAATACATCACCAGACTGTACTGATCTCTATCAGAGATTCAGTAACCCCAACACATCACCAGACTGTACTGATCTCTATCAGAGATTCAGTAACCCAATACATCACCAGACTGTACTGATCTCTATCAGAGATTCAGTAACCCAATACATCACCAGACTGTACTGATCTCTATCAGAGATTCAGTAACCCAATACATCACCAGGCTGTACTGATCTCTATCAGAGATTCAGTAACCCCAATACATCACCAGACTGTACTGATCTCTATCAGAGATTCAGTAACCCCAACACATCACCAGACTGTACTGATCTCTATCAGAGATTCAGTAACCCCAATACATCACCAGACTGTACTGATCTCTATCAGAGATTCAGTAACCCCAATACATCACCAGACTGTACTGATCTCTATCAGAGATTCAGTAACCCCAATACATCACCAGACTGTACTGATCTCTATCAGAGATTCAGTAACCCAATACATCACCAGGCTGTACTGATCTCTATCAGAGATTCAGTAACCCAATACATCACCAGACTGTACTGATCTCTATCAGAGATTCAGTAACCCAATACATCACCAGACTGTACTGATCTCTATCAGAGATTCAGTAACCCAATACATCACCAGACTGTACTGATCTCTATCAGAGATTCAGTAACCCAATACATCATCAGACTGTACTGATCTCTATCAGAGATTCAGTAACCCCAATACATCACCAGACTGTACTGATCTCTATCAGAGATTCAGTACCCCAATACATCACCAGACTGTACTGATCTCTATCAGAGATTCAGTAACCCCAATACATCATCAGACTGTACTGATCTCTATCAGAGATTCAGTAACCCCAATACATCACCAGACTGTACTGATCTCTATCAGAGATTCAGTAACCCCAATACATCATCAGACTGTACTGATCTCTATCAGAGATTCAGTAACCCAATACATCATCAGGCTGTACTGATCTCTATCAGAGATTCAGTAACCCCAATACATCACCAAACTGTACTGATCTCTATCAGAGACCCCAATACATCACCAGACTGTACTGATCTCTATCAGAGATTCAGTAACCCCAATACATCACCAGACTGTACTGATCTCTATCAGAGATTCAGTAACCCAATACATCATCAGACTGTACTGATCTCTATCAGAGATTCAGTAACCCCAATACATCATCAGACTGTACTGATCTCTATCAGAGATTCAGTAACCCCAATACATCATCAGACTGTACTGATCTCTATCAGAGATTCAGTAACCCAATACATCACCAGACTGTACTGATCTCTATCAGAGATTCAGTAACCCCAATACATCATCAGACTGTACTGATCTCTATCAGAGATTCAGTAAACCCCAATACATCACCAGACTGTACTGATCTCTATCAGAGATTCAGTAACCCCAATACATCACCAGACTGTACTGATCTCTATCAGAGATTCAGTAACCCAATACATCACCAGACTGTACTGATCTCTATCAGAGATTCAGTAACCCCAATACATCACCAGACTGTACTGATCTCTATCAGAGATTCAGTAACCCCAATACATCATCAGACTGTACTGATCTCTATCAGAGATTCAGTAACCCCAATACATCATCAGACTGTACTGATCTCTATCAGAGATTCAGTAACCCAATACATCATCAGGCTGTACTGATCTCTATCAGAGATTCAGTAACCCCAATACATCACCAAACTGTACTGATCTCTATCAGAGACCCCAATACATCACCAGACTGTACTGATCTCTATCAGAGATTCAGTAACCCCAATACATCACCAGACTGTACTGATCTCTATCAGAGATTCAGTAACCCAATACATCATCAGACTGTACTGATCTCTATCAGAGATTCAGTAACCCCAATACATCATCAGACTGTACTGATCTCTATCAGAGATTCAGTAACCCCAATACATCATCAGACTGTACTGATCTCTATCAGAGATTCAGTAACCCAATACATCACCAGACTGTACTGATCTCTATCAGAGATTCAGTAACCCCAATACATCATCAGACTGTACTGATCTCTATCAGAGATTCAGTAAACCCCAATACATCACCAGACTGTACTGATCTCTATCAGAGATTCAGTAACCCCAATACATCACCAGACTGTACTGATCTCTATCAGAGATTCAGTAACCCCAATACATCACCAGACTGTACTGATCTCTATCAGAGATTCAGTAACCCCAATACATCACCAGACTGTACTGATCTCTATCAGAGATTCAGTAACCCCAATACATCACCAAACTGTACTGATCTCTATCAGAGACCCCAATACATCACCAGACTGTACTGATCTCTATCAGAGACCCCAATACATCACCAGACTGTACTGATCTCTATCAGAGACCCCAATACATCACCAGACTGTACTGATCTCTATCAGAGACCCCAATACATCACCAGACTGTACTGATCTCTATCAGAGACCCCAATACATCACCAGACTGTACTGATCTCTATCAGAGACCCCAATACATCACCAGACTGTACTGATCTCTATCAGAGACCCCAATACATCACCAGGCTGTACTGATCTCTATCAGAGACCCCAATACATCACCAGACTGTACTGATCTCTATCAGAGACCCCAATACATCATCAGACTGTACTGATCTCTATCAGAGACCCCAATACATCACCAGACTGTACTGATCTCTATCAGAGACCCCAATACATCACCAGACTGTACTGATCTCTATCAGAGACCCCAATACATCACCAGACTGTACTGATCTCTATCAGAGACCCCAATACATCACCAGACTGTACTGATCTCTATCAGAGACCCCAATACATCACCAGACTGTACTGATCTCTATCAGAGACCCCAATACATCACCAGGCTGTACTGATCTCTATCAGAGACCCCAATACATCATCAGACTGTACTGATCTCTATCAGAGACCCCAATACATCACCAGACTGTACTGATCTCTATCAGAGACCCCAATACATCACCAGACTGTACTGATCTCTATCAGAGACCCCAATACATCACCAGACTGTACTGATCTCTATCAGAGACCCCAATACATCACCAGACTGTACTGATCTCTATCAGAGACCCCAATACATCACCAGACTGTACTGATCTCTATCAGAGACCCCAATACATCACCAGACTGTACTGATCTCTATCAGAGACCCCAATACATCACCAGACTGTACTGATCTCTATCAGAGACCCCAATACATCACCAGACTGTACTGATCTCTATCAGAGACCCCAATACATCACCAGACTGTACTGATCTCTATCAGAGACCCCAATACATCACCAGACTGTACTGATCTCTATCAGAGACCCCAATACATCACCAGACTGTACTGATCTCTATCAGAGACCCCAATACATCACCAGACTGTACTGATCTCTATCAGAGACCCCAATACATCACCAGGCTGTACTGATCTCTATCAGAGACCCCAATACATCACCAGACTGTACTGATCTCTATCAGAGACCCCAATACATCACCAGACTGTACTGATCTCTATCAGAGATTCAGTAACCCCAATACATCATCAGACTGTACTGATCTCTATCAGAGATTCAGTAACCCCAATACATCACCAAACTGTACTGATCTCTATCAGAGATTCAGTAACCCCAATACATCATCAGACTGTACTGATCTCTATCAGAGATTCAGTAACCCCAATACATCACCAGACTGTACTGATCTCTATCAGAGATTCAGTAACCCCAATACATCACCAAACTGTACTGATCTCTATCAGAGATTCAGTAACCCCAATACATCACCAGACTGTACTGATCTCTATCAGAGATTCAGTAACCCCAATACATCACCAGACTGTACTGATCTCTATCAGAGATTCAGTAACCCCAATACATCACCAGACTGTACTGATCTCTATCAGAGACCCCAATACATCACCAGACTGTACTGATCTCTATCAGAGATTCAGTAACCCCAATACATCACCAGGCTGTACTGATCTCTATCAGAGATTCAGTAACCCAATACATCACCAGACTGTACTGATCTCTATCAGAGATTCAGTAACCCAATACATCACCAGACTGTACTGATCTCTATCAGAGATTCAGTAACCCAATACATCACCAGACTGTACTGATCTCTATCAGAGATTCAGTAACCCCAATACATCACCAGACTGTACTGATCTCTATCAGAGATTCAGTAACCCAATACATCACCAGACTGTACTGATCTCTATCAGAGATTCAGTAACCCCAATACATCACCAGACTGTACTGATCTCTATCAGAGATTCAGTAACCCCAATACATCACCAGACTGTACTGATCTCTATCAGAGATTCAGTAAACCAATACATCACCAGGCTGTACTGATCTCTATCAGAGATTCAGTAACCCAATACATCACCAGACTGTACTGATCTCTATCAGAGATTCAGTAACCCCAATACATCACCAGACTGTACTGATCTCTATCAGAGATTCAGTAACCCCAATACATCACCAGACTGTACTGATCTCTATCAGAGATTCAGTAACCCCAATACATCATCAGACTGTACTGATCTCTATCAGAGATTCAGTAACCCAATACATCACCAGACTGTACTGATCTCTATCAGAGATTCAGTAACCCCAATACATCACCAAACTGTACTGATCTCTATCAGAGATTCAGTAACCCAATACATCACCAGACTGTACTGATCTCTATCAGAGATTCAGTAACCCCAATACATCACCAGACTGTACTGATCTCTATCAGAGATTCAGTAACCCCAATACATCACCAGACTGTACTGATCTCTATCAGAGATTCAGTAACCCCAATACATCACCAGACTGTACTGATCTCTATCAGAGATTCAGTAACCCCAATACATCACCAGACTGTACTGATCTCTATCAGAGATTCAGTAACCCCAATACATCACCAGACTGTACTGATCTCTATCAGAGACCCCAATACATCACCAGACTGTACTGATCTCTATCAGAGATTCAGTAACCCAATACATCACCAGACTGTACTGATCTCTATCAGAGATTCAGTAACCCCAATACATCACCAGACTGTACTGATCTCTATCAGAGATTCAGTAACCCCAATACATCACCAGACTGTACTGATCTCTATCAGAGATTCAGTAACCCCAATACATCACCAGACTGTACTGATCTCTATCAGAGATTCAGTAACCCCAATACATCATCAGACTGTACTGATCTCTATCAGAGATTCAGTAACCCAATACATCACCAGACTGTACTGATCTCTATCAGAGATTCAGTAACCCCAATACATCACCAGACTGTACTGATCTCTATCAGAGATTCAGTAACCCAATACATCACCAGACTGTACTGATCTCTATCAGAGATTCAGTAACCCAATACATCACCAGGCTGTACTGATCTCTATCAGAGATTCAGTAACCCCAATACATCACCAGACTGTACTGATCTCTATCAGAGATTCAGTAACCCCAACACATCACCAGACTGTACTGATCTCTATCAGAGATTCAGTAACCCAATACATCACCAGACTGTACTGATCTCTATCAGAGATTCAGTAACCCAATACATCACCAGACTGTACTGATCTCTATCAGAGATTCAGTAACCCAATACATCACCAGGCTGTACTGATCTCTATCAGAGATTCAGTAACCCCAATACATCACCAGACTGTACTGATCTCTATCAGAGATTCAGTAACCCCAACACATCACCAGACTGTACTGATCTCTATCAGAGATTCAGTAACCCCAATACATCACCAGACTGTACTGATCTCTATCAGAGATTCAGTAACCCCAATACATCACCAGACTGTACTGATCTCTATCAGAGATTCAGTAACCCCAATACATCACCAGACTGTACTGATCTCTATCAGAGATTCAGTAACCCAATACATCACCAGGCTGTACTGATCTCTATCAGAGATTCAGTAACCCAATACATCACCAGACTGTACTGATCTCTATCAGAGATTCAGTAACCCAATACATCACCAGACTGTACTGATCTCTATCAGAGATTCAGTAACCCAATACATCACCAGACTGTACTGATCTCTATCAGAGATTCAGTAACCCAATACATCACCAGACTGTACTGATCTCTATCAGAGATTCAGTAACCCCAATACATCACCAGACTGTACTGATCTCTATCAGAGATTCAGTAACCCAATACATCACCAGACTGTACTGATCTCTATCAGAGATTCAGTAACCCCAATACATCACCAGACTGTACTGATCTCTATCAGAGATTCAGTAACCCCAATACATCACCAGACTGTACTGATCTCTATCAGAGATTCAGTAAACCAATACATCACCAGGCTGTACTGATCTCTATCAGAGATTCAGTAACCCAATACATCACCAGACTGTACTGATCTCTATCAGAGATTCAGTAACCCCAATACATCACCAGACTGTACTGATCTCTATCAGAGATTCAGTAACCCCAATACATCACCAGACTGTACTGATCTCTATCAGAGATTCAGTAACCCCAATACATCATCAGACTGTACTGATCTCTATCAGAGATTCAGTAACCCAATACATCACCAGACTGTACTGATCTCTATCAGAGATTCAGTAACCCCAATACATCACCAAACTGTACTGATCTCTATCAGAGATTCAGTAACCCAATACATCACCAGACTGTACTGATCTCTATCAGAGATTCAGTAACCCCAATACATCACCAGACTGTACTGATCTCTATCAGAGATTCAGTAACCCCAATACATCACCAGACTGTACTGATCTCTATCAGAGATTCAGTAACCCCAATACATCACCAGACTGTACTGATCTCTATCAGAGATTCAGTAACCCCAATACATCACCAGACTGTACTGATCTCTATCAGAGATTCAGTAACCCCAATACATCACCAGACTGTACTGATCTCTATCAGAGACCCCAATACATCACCAGACTGTACTGATCTCTATCAGAGATTCAGTAACCCAATACATCACCAGACTGTACTGATCTCTATCAGAGATTCAGTAACCCCAATACATCACCAGACTGTACTGATCTCTATCAGAGATTCAGTAACCCCAATACATCACCAGACTGTACTGATCTCTATCAGAGATTCAGTAACCCCAATACATCACCAGACTGTACTGATCTCTATCAGAGATTCAGTAACCCCAATACATCATCAGACTGTACTGATCTCTATCAGAGATTCAGTAACCAATACATCACCAGACTGTACTGATCTCTATCAGAGATTCAGTAACCCCAATACATCACCAGACTGTACTGATCTCTATCAGAGATTCAGTAACCCAATACATCACCAGACTGTACTGATCTCTATCAGAGATTCAGTAACCCAATACATCACCAGGCTGTACTGATCTCTATCAGAGATTCAGTAACCCCAATACATCACCAGACTGTACTGATCTCTATCAGAGATTCAGTAACCCCAACACATCACCAGACTGTACTGATCTCTATCAGAGATTCAGTAACCCAATACATCACCAGACTGTACTGATCTCTATCAGAGATTCAGTAACCCAATACATCACCAGACTGTACTGATCTCTATCAGAGATTCAGTAACCCAATACATCACCAGGCTGTACTGATCTCTATCAGAGATTCAGTAACCCCAATACATCACCAGACTGTACTGATCTCTATCAGAGATTCAGTAACCCCAACACATCACCAGACTGTACTGATCTCTATCAGAGATTCAGTAACCCCAATACATCACCAGACTGTACTGATCTCTATCAGAGATTCAGTAACCCCAATACATCACCAGACTGTACTGATCTCTATCAGAGATTCAGTAACCCCAATACATCACCAGACTGTACTGATCTCTATCAGAGATTCAGTAACCCAATACATCACCAGGCTGTACTGATCTCTATCAGAGATTCAGTAACCCAATACATCACCAGACTGTACTGATCTCTATCAGAGATTCAGTAACCCAATACATCACCAGACTGTACTGATCTCTATCAGAGATTCAGTAACCCAATACATCACCAGACTGTACTGATCTCTATCAGAGATTCAGTAACCCAATACATCATCAGACTGTACTGATCTCTATCAGAGATTCAGTAACCCCAATACATCACCAGACTGTACTGATCTCTATCAGAGATTCAGTACCCCAATACATCACCAGACTGTACTGATCTCTATCAGAGATTCAGTAACCCCAATACATCATCAGACTGTACTGATCTCTATCAGAGATTCAGTAACCCCAATACATCACCAGACTGTACTGATCTCTATCAGAGATTCAGTAACCCCAATACATCATCAGACTGTACTGATCTCTATCAGAGATTCAGTAACCCAATACATCATCAGGCTGTACTGATCTCTATCAGAGATTCAGTAACCCCAATACATCACCAAACTGTACTGATCTCTATCAGAGACCCCAATACATCACCAGACTGTACTGATCTCTATCAGAGATTCAGTAACCCCAATACATCACCAGACTGTACTGATCTCTATCAGAGATTCAGTAACCCAATACATCATCAGACTGTACTGATCTCTATCAGAGATTCAGTAACCCCAATACATCATCAGACTGTACTGATCTCTATCAGAGATTCAGTAACCCCAATACATCATCAGACTGTACTGATCTCTATCAGAGATTCAGTAACCCAATACATCACCAGACTGTACTGATCTCTATCAGAGATTCAGTAACCCCAATACATCATCAGACTGTACTGATCTCTATCAGAGATTCAGTAAACCCCAATACATCACCAGACTGTACTGATCTCTATCAGAGATTCAGTAACCCCAATACATCACCAGACTGTACTGATCTCTATCAGAGATTCAGTAACCCAATACATCACCAGACTGTACTGATCTCTATCAGAGATTCAGTAACCCCAATACATCACCAGACTGTACTGATCTCTATCAGAGATTCAGTAACCCCAATACATCATCAGACTGTACTGATCTCTATCAGAGATTCAGTAACCCCAATACATCATCAGACTGTACTGATCTCTATCAGAGATTCAGTAACCCAATACATCATCAGGCTGTACTGATCTCTATCAGAGATTCAGTAACCCCAATACATCACCAAACTGTACTGATCTCTATCAGAGACCCCAATACATCACCAGACTGTACTGATCTCTATCAGAGATTCAGTAACCCCAATACATCACCAGACTGTACTGATCTCTATCAGAGATTCAGTAACCCAATACATCATCAGACTGTACTGATCTCTATCAGAGATTCAGTAACCCCAATACATCATCAGACTGTACTGATCTCTATCAGAGATTCAGTAACCCCAATACATCATCAGACTGTACTGATCTCTATCAGAGATTCAGTAACCCAATACATCACCAGACTGTACTGATCTCTATCAGAGATTCAGTAACCCCAATACATCATCAGACTGTACTGATCTCTATCAGAGATTCAGTAAACCCCAATACATCACCAGACTGTACTGATCTCTATCAGAGATTCAGTAACCCCAATACATCACCAGACTGTACTGATCTCTATCAGAGATTCAGTAACCCCAATACATCACCAGACTGTACTGATCTCTATCAGAGATTCAGTAACCCCAATACATCACCAGACTGTACTGATCTCTATCAGAGATTCAGTAACCCCAATACATCACCAAACTGTACTGATCTCTATCAGAGACCCCAATACATCACCAGACTGTACTGATCTCTATCAGAGACCCCAATACATCACCAGACTGTACTGATCTCTATCAGAGACCCCAATACATCACCAGACTGTACTGATCTCTATCAGAGACCCCAATACATCACCAGGCTGTACTGATCTCTATCAGAGACCCCAATACATCACCAGACTGTACTGATCTCTATCAGAGACCCCAATACATCACCAGACTGTACTGATCTCTATCAGAGACCCCAATACATCACCAGACTGTACTGATCTCTACCAGAGACCCCAATACATCACCAGACTGTACTGATCTCTACCAGAGACCCCAATACATCACCAGACTGTACTGATCTCTATCAGAGACCCCAATACATCACCAGACTGTACTGATCTCTATCAGAGACCCCAATACATCACCAGACTGTACTGATCTCTATCAGAGACCCCAATACATCACCAGACTGTACTGATCTCTATCAGAGACCCCAATACATCACCAGACTGTACTGATCTCTATCAGAGACCCCAATACATCACCAGACTGTACTGATCTCTATCAGAGACCCCAATACATCACCAGACTGTACTGATCTCTATCAGAGACCCCAATACATCACCAGACTGTACTGATCTCTATCAGAGACCCCAATACATCACCAGACTGTACTGATCTCTATCAGAGACCCCAATACATCACCAGACTGTACTGATCTCTATCAGAGACCCCAATACATCACCAGACTGTACTGATCTCTATCAGAGACCCCAATACATCACCAGACTGTACTGATCTCTATCAGAGACCCCAATACATCACCAGACTGTACTGATCTCTATCAGAGACCCCAATACATCACCAGACTGTACTGATCTCTATCAGAGACCCCAATACATCACCAGACTGTACTGATCTCTATCAGAGACCCCAATACATCACCAGACTGTACTGATCTCTATCAGAGACCCCAATACATCACCAGACTGTACTGATCTCTATCAGAGACCCCAATACATCACCAGACTGTACTGATCTCTATCAGAGACCCCAATACATCACCAGGCTGTACTGATCTCTATCAGAGACCCCAATACATCACCAGACTGTACTGATCTCTATCAGAGACCCCAATACATCACCAGACTGTACTGATCTCTATCAGAGACCCCAATACATCACCAGACTGTACTGATCTCTACCAGAGACCCCAATACATCACCAGACTGTACTGATCTCTATCAGAGACCCCAATACATCACCAGGCTGTACTGATCTCTATCAGAGACCCCAATACATCACCAGACTGTACTGATCTCTATCAGAGACCCCAATACATCACCAGACTGTACTGATCTCTACCAGAGACCCCAATACATCACCAGACTGTACTGATCTCTATCAGAGACCCCAATACATCACCAGACTGTACTGATCTCTATCAGAGACCCCAATACATCACCAGACTGTACTGATCTCTATCAGAGACCCCAATACATCACCAGACTGTACTGATCTCTATCAGAGACCCCAATACATCACCAGACTGTACTGATCTCTACCAGAGACCCCAATACATCACCAGACTGTACTGATCTCTATCAGAGACCCCAATACATCACCAGACTGTACTGATCTCTATCAGAGACCCCAATACATCACCAGACTGTACTGATCTCTATCAGAGACCCCAATACATCACCAGACTGTACTGATCTCTATCAGAGACCCCAATACATCACCAGACTGTACTGATCTCTATCAGAGACCCCAATACATCACCAGACTGTACTGATCTCTATCAGAGACCCCAATACATCACCAGACTGTACTGATCTCTATCAGAGACCCCAATACATCACCAGACTGTACTGATCTCTACCAGAGACCCCAATACATCACCAGACTGTACTGATCTCTATCAGAGACCCCAATACATCACCAGACTGTACTGATCTCTATCAGAGACCCCAATACATCACCAGACTGTACTGATCTCTATCAGAGACCCCAATACATCACCAGACTGTACTGATCTCTACCAGAGACCCCAATACATCACCAGACTGTACTGATCTCTATCAGAGACCCCAATACATCACCAGACTGTACTGATCTCTATCAGAGACCCCAATACATCACCAGACTGTACTGATCTCTATCAGAGACCCCAATACATCACCAGACTGTACTGATCTCTATCAGAGACCCCAATACATCACCAGACTGTACTGATCTCTATCAGAGACCCCAATACATCACCAGACTGTACTGATCTCTATCAGAGACCCCAATACATCACCAGACTGTACTGATCTCTATCAGAGACCCCAATACATCACCAGACTGTACTGATCTCTATCAGAGATTCAGTAACCCCAATACATCACCAGACTGTACTGATCTCTATCAGAGACCCCAATACATCACCAGACTGTACTGATCTCTATCAGAGATTCAGTAACCCCAATACATCACCAGACTGTACTGATCTCTATCAGAGACCCCAATACATCACCAGACTGTACTGATCTCTATCAGAGACCCCAATACATCACCAGACTGTACTGATCTCTACCAGAGACCCCAATACATCACCAGACTGTACTGATCTCTATCAGAGACCCCAATACATCACCAGACTGTACTGATCTCTACCAGAGACCCCAATACATCACCAGACTGTACTGATCTCTATCAGAGACCCCAATACATCACCAGACTGTACTGATCTCTATCAGAGACCCCAATACATCACCAGACTGTACTGATCTCTATCAGAGACCCCAATACATCACCAGACTGTACTGATCTCTATCAGAGACCCCAATACATCACCAGACTGTACTGATCTCTATCAGAGACCCCAATACATCACCAGACTGTACTGATCTCTATCAGAGACCCCAATACATCACCAGACTGTACTGATCTCTATCAGAGACCCCAATACATCACCAGACTGTACTGATCTCTATCAGAGACCCCAATACATCACCAGACTGTACTGATCTCTATCAGAGACCCCAATACATCACCAGACTGTACTGATCTCTATCAGAGACCCCAATACATCACCAGACTGTACTGATCTCTATCAGAGACCCCAATACATCACCAGACTGTACTGATCTCTATCAGAGACCCCAATACATCACCAGACTGTACTGATCTCTATCAGAGACCCCAATACATCACCAGACTGTACTGATCTCTATCAGAGACCCCAATACATCACCAGACTGTACTGATCTCTATCAGAGACCCCAATACATCACCAGACTGTACTGATCTCTATCAGAGACCCCAATACATCACCAGACTGTACTGATCTCTATCAGAGACCCCAATACATCACCAGACTGTACTGATCTCTATCAGAGACCCCAATACATCACCAGACTGTACTGATCTCTATCAGAGACCCCAATACATCACCAGACTGTACTGATCTCTATCAGAGACCCCAATACATCACCAGACTGTACTGATCTCTATCAGAGACCCCAATACATCACCAGACTGTACTGATCTCTATCAGAGACCCCAATACATCACCAGACTGTCATTTGTTAACACCAATATCCTTGCATAATAATAAAATCGCTGGTCTTAATGCAGATGACCCAAGGTCTTCACAGGTAATATTGATGTGGATAAGTGTGATTCTAATGTATTTTAGGTGCATTTCTAAACTGACTGGGATTCTGCGGGAAATTGAATAACATGATCTGCCCATTAAGTATCTATATACAGTGGGATATGAACCAACGACAGCATGACAATGCCCCTGTGAACAAAGCGAAACCACAGAAATGGTTTGTCGAGATCGTTGTAGAAGAACTTGACTGGCCTGCACAGAGCCCTGACCTCAACCCCATCGAACACCTTTGGGATGAATTGGAATGCCGACTGCGAGCCAGGGCTAATCGCCCAACATCAGTGCCCAACCTCACCAATGCTCTTGTGGCTGAATGGAAGAAAGTCCCTGCAGCAATGTTCCAACATCTAGTGGAAAACCTTCCCAGAAGAGTGGAGGCTGTTATAGCAGCAAAGGAGGGACCAACTCCATATTGATGCCCACGATTTTGGGATGTCCGACGAGCAGGTCTCCATATACTTTTGGCCATGTAGTGTACTTCAGTAGGAAACTGACATCATTGAAGTCGTTTGTGGTGACGTCAAAATGAGGGGTGTTGTAAAAAACAAGTAATCAGCGATTGGATCATCTCTAACCAATCAGAGTAGCAAAGACAACAACGCATTTTCAAACCTCCGCTGTGGCCAAACCCATCGGTTTCTGGGGCCAATCAGAACAGTTCAAATGTTTTTCTGTTCTAAAAATCATCGTGGAGGTACTCAGATCCAGAGTCATCGTGGAGGTACTCAGATGCAGAGTCATCGTGGAGGTACTCAGATGCAGAATCATTGTGGAGGTCTTCAGATCCAGAGTCATCGTGGAGGTCCTCAGATCCAGAGTCATCGTGGAGGTACTCAGATCCAGAGTCATCGTGGAGGTACACAGATCCAGAGTCATCGTGGAGGTACTCAGATCCAGAGTCATCGTGGAGGTCCTCAGATCCAGAGTCATCGTGGAGGTACACAGATTCAGAGTTATCGTGGAGGTACTCAGATCCAGAGTTATCGTGGAGGTACTCAGATCCAGAGTTATCGTGGAGGTACTCAGATCCAGAGTTATCGTAGAGGTACATCAAAACTATGAAATAACACATATGGAATCATGTAGTAAACAAACAAAAAAACGTGTTAAACAAATCCAGAATATCTTTTATATTTGAGATTCTTCAAAAAGCCATCCTTTGCCTTGATGACAGATTTGCTTTACTCTTGGCATTCTGTTACTGTGGACGGGTCTCGGTCTGTTCGTACTTTATTTTGTCGGTAGGTTTGTATCTTTAGTCGCATACGAGATCTCAGACAGAACGGGCACCATTTTGAAGACACTTGGGTGAATGACGCGTCTTGCCGTAGAGATCTGGCATTTACATAATCACTAATGTGAACTGATGTACAGTCTAATCCTGTTCTGTACACCGGGTCATATTGTTCACCCAGTAACTAATGTGAACTGATGTACAGTCTAATCCTGTTCTGTACACTGGGTCATATTGTTCACCCAGTAACTAATGTGAACTGATGTACAGTCTAATCCTGTTCTGTACACTGGGTCATACTGTTCACCCAGTAACTAATGTGAACTGATGTACAGTCTAATCCTGTTCTGTACACCGGGTCATATTGTTCACCCAGTAACTAATGTGAACTGATGTACAGTCTAATCCTGTTCTGTACACCGGGTCATATTGTTCACCCAGTAACTAATGTGAACTGATGTACAGTCTAATCCTGTTCTGTACACCGGGTCATACTGTTCACCCAGTAACTAATGTGAACTGATGTACAGTCTAATCCTGTTCTGTACACTGGGTCATATTGTTCACCCAGTAACTAATGTGAACTGATGTACAGTCTAATCCTGTTCTGTACACTGGGTCATACTGTTCACCCAGTAACTAATGTGAACTGATGTACAGTCTAATCCTGTTCTGTACACCGGGTCATACTGTTCACCCAGTAACTAATGTGAACTGATGTACAGTCTAATCCTGTTCTGTACACCGGGTCATACTGTTCACCCAGTAACTAATGTGAACTGATGTACAGTCTAATCCTGTTCTGTACACCGGGTCATACTGTTCACCCAGTAACTAATGTGAACTGATGTACAGTCTAATCCTGTTCTGTACACCGGGTCATATTGTTCACCCAGTAACTAATGTGAACTGATGTACAGTCTAATCCTGTTCTGTACACCGGGTCATATTGTTCACCCAGTAACTAATGTGAACTGATGTACAGTCTAATCCTGTTCTGTACACTGGGTCATACTGTTCACCCAGCAACTAATGTGAACTGATGTACAGTCTAATCCTGTTCTGTACACCGGGTCATACTGTTCACCCAGTAACTAATGTGAACTGATGTACAGTCTAATCCTGTTCTGTACACCGGGTCATACTGTTCACCCAGTAACTAATGTGAACTGATGTACAGTCTAATCCTGTTCTGTACACTGGGTCATACTGTTCACCCAGTAACTAATGTGAACTGATGTACAGTCTAATCCTGTTCTGTACACCGGGTCATACTGTTCACCCAGTAACTAATGTGAACTGATGTACAGTCTAATCCTGTTCTGTACACTGGGTCATACTGTTCACCCAGTAACTAATGTGAACTGATGTACAGTCTAATCCTGTTCTGTACACTGGGTCATACTGTTCACCCAGTAACTAATGTGAACTGATGTACAGTCTAATCCTGTTCTGTACACTGGGTCATACTGTTCACCCAGTAACTTCGACTGCAGTGATGCTGACATGCATCAAATCAATGACGATACAGTCAGAATCTTTCAGAGTCAGAATAGTTTATTTATTAAGGTTCCCCTGAACTAGCTGGTGCCGAGGCAGCGGCTGCTCTTCCTGGGGTCCAAAAAAGGAATCAAAACACAACAAACAAAACCCAGTACTACATTAAACATCCAGAGACCCAGACAGCTGAGTGCATTAAGATACCCAGGCAGACATATACCACAGTGGTATCACATACCCAGGCAGACATATACCACAGTGGTATCACATTCCCAGGCAGACATATACCACAGTGGTATCACATACCCAGGCAGACATATACCACAGTGGTATCACATACCCAGGCAGACATATACCACAGTGGTATCACATACCCAGACCCACACAGCTGAGTGCATTAAGATACCCAGGCAGACATATACCACAGTGGTATCACATACCCAGGCCCAGGCAGACATATACCACAGTGGTATCACATACCCAGGCCCAGGCAGACATATACCACAGTGGTATCACATACCCAGACCCAGACAGCTGAGTGCATTAAGATACCCAGGCAGACATATACCACAGTGGTATCACATACCCAGACCCAGACAGCTGAGTGCATTAAGATACCCAGGCAGACATATACCACAGTGGTATCACATACCCAGACCCAGACAGCTGAGTGCATTAAGATACCCAGGCAGACATATACCACAGTGGCATCACATACCCAGGCAGACATGTACCACAGTGGTATCACATACCCAGACCCACACAGCTGAGTGCATTAAGATACCCAGGCAGACATATACCACAGTGGTATCACATACCCAGACCCACACAGCTGAGTGCATTAAGATACCCAGGCAGACATATACCACAGTGGTATCACATACCCAGACCCACACAGCTGAGTGCATTAAGATACCCAGACAGACATATACCACAGTGGTATCACATACCCAGACCCAGACAGACATATACCACAGTGGTATCACATACCCAGACCCACACAGCTGAGTGCATTCGTCTCAAGATACCCAGGCAGACATGTACCACAGTGGTATCACATACCCAGACAGACATATACCACAGTGGTATCACATACCCAGGCCCAGACATATACCACAGTGGTATCACATACCCAGACCCACACAGCTGAGTGCATTCGTCTCAAGATACCCAGGCAGACATGTACCACAGTGGTATCACATACCCAGGCCCAGACAGACATATACCACAGTGGTATCACATACCCAGGCCCAGACAGACATATACCACAGTGGTATCACATACCCAGACCCAGACAGACATATACCACAGTGGTATCACATACCCAGACCCAGACAGACATATACCACAGTGGTATCACATACCCAGGCATATACCACAGTGGTATCACATACCCAGGCCCAGACAGACATATACCACAGTGGTATCACATACCCAGACCCAGACAGACATATACCACAGTGGTATCACATACCCAGGCCCAGACAGACATGTACCACAGTGGTATCACATACCCAGGCCCAGACAGACATATACCACAGTGGTATCACATACCCAGGCCCAGACAGACATATACCACAGTGGTATCACATACCCAGGCAGACATGTACCACAGTGGTATCACATACCCAGGCCCAGACAGACATATACCACAGTGGTATCACATACCCAGGCCCAGACAGACATATACCACAGTGGTATCACATACCCAGGCAGACATATACCACAGTGGTATCACATACCCAGGCCCAGACAGACATATACCACAGTGGTATCACATACCCAGGCCCAGACAGACATATACCACAGTGGTATCACATACCCAGGCAGACATGTACCACAGTGGTATCACATACCCAGGCCCAGACAGACATATACCACAGTGGTATCACATACCCAGGCCCAGACAGACATATACCACAGTGGTATCACATACCCAGGCCCAGACAGACATATACCACAGTGGTATCACATACCCAGGCCAAGACAGACATATACCACAGTGGTATCACATACCCAGACCCAGACAGACATATACCACAGTGGTATCACATACCCAGACAGACATATACCACAGTGGTATCACATACCCAGGCCCAGACAGACATGTACCACAGTGGTATCACATACCCAGGCCCAGACAGACATATACCACAGTGGTATCACATACCCAGGCCCAGACAGACATATACCACAGTGGTATCACATACCCAGGCAGACATATACCACAGTGGTATCACATACCCAGGCCCAGACAGACATATACCACAGTGGTATCACATACCCAGGCCCAGACAGACATATACCACAGTGGTATCACATACCCAGGCAGACATGTACCACAGTGGTATCACATACCCAGGCCCAGACAGACATATACCACAGTGGTATCACATACCCAGGCCCAGACAGACATATACCACAGTGGTATCACATACCCAGGCCCAGACAGACATATACCACAGTGGTATCACATACCCAGGCCCAGACAGACATATACCACAGTGGTATCACATACCCAGGCCCAGACAGACATATACCACAGTGGTATCACATACCCAGGCCCAGACAGACATATACCACAGTGGTATCACAACCACCACATAATCACATAATCATATAATACAACATCTATTATAAAACAATGTCTCTCTTCTCACTCTCCCGTCCTGCCGTAAGGTGTTCTTTTGTCTGGTTTTAATCTCTTTTTATTGTTATCTTGAGTTGCCTGGGTGACAGAGTTCTATTTAATACTGTCTATCTTGAGTTACCTGGGTGACAGAGTTCTATTTAATACTGTCTATCTTGAGTTACCTGGGTGACAGAGAGTTCTATTTAATACTGTCTATCTTGAGTTACCTGGGTGACAGAGTTCTATTTAATACTGTCTATCTTGAGTTACCTGGGTGACAGAGAGTTCTATTTAATACTGTCTATCTTGTGTTACCTGGGTGACAGAGTTCTATTTAATACTGTCTATCTTGAGTTACCTGGGTGACAGAGTTCTATTTAATACGGTCCATCTTGAGTTACTTGGGTGACAGAGAGTTCTATTTAATACTGTCTATCTTGAGTTACCTGGGTGACAGAGAGTTCTATTTAATACTGTCTATCTTGAGTTACCTGGGTGACAGAGAGTTCTATTTAATACTGTCTATCTTGAGTTGCCTGGGTGACAGAGTTCTATTTAATACGGTCCATCTTGAGTTACCTGGGTGACAGAGTTCTATTTAATACTGTCTATCTTGAGTTACCTGGGTGACAGAGAGTTCTATTTAATACTGTCTATCTTGAGTTACCTGGGTGACAGAGTTCTATTTAATACGGTCCATCTTGAGTTACCTGGGTGACAGAGTTCTATTTAATACTGTCTATCTTGAGTTACCTGGGTGACAGAGTTCTATTTAATACTGTCTATCTTGAGTTACCTGGGTGACAGAGTTCTATTTAATACTGTCTATCTTGAGTTACCTGGGTGACAGAGTTCTATTTAATACTGTCTATCTTGAGTTACCTGGGTGACAGAGAGTTCTATTTAATACTGTCTATCTTGAGTTGCCTGGGTGACAGAGTTCTATTTAATACTGTCTATCTTGAGTTACCTGGGTGACAGAGAGTTCTATTTAATACTGTCTATCTTGAGTTACCTGGGTGACAGAGAGTTCTATTTAATACTGTCTATCTTGAGTTACCTGGGTGACAGAGAGTTCTATTTAATACTGTCTATCTTGAGTTACCTGGGTGACAGAGAGTTCTATTTAATACTGTGCTTTTCCTAGCCTCTGTTCTGGACCTGGGGACTGTGAAGAGACCACTGGTTGCATGTCTTGTGTTGAACCCATGAATGTTCAAACTGTGTGCTAACTGGTTGAAACAGACAGTCGTTACATTCAACACATCAACACCTCACACAAAAGACCAATAGTGATGCAGTCAATCTCGCCTCAACTTTGAGCCAGGAGAGATTAACATGTCATGTCATTGTCATTCTCCCTCCTTGTACATCTAAGTGCTGTCGGTGCCTCCTCCGACAGGTCGACTTTCGGCTACTTTTACCTTACCTCTCCAACAGTATCTTTGCCTTTAGCTTGTTGACTAGTTACACAAACTCAATGAAACAAAACAACAAAATGCAAGAGGTTTCAAAGTTAGAATAAAACAACGATATAAAATCTAATAATCGACAATTAGAATTTGACCCAAATCATATCATTAATGTCTAAGGGTTCACACTTCAATCAATTATAATCCATAGATCACAATAAAATACACATTTTAAAATCTGATTTTAGACTAGATTGTACAAACTCCTCCCATCCCTGCTCCTTACTGGCTAGCCACACCTGAAAGGTTTGGCCATAATGACCATCATTATTTTTGGAGGAAAAAGGGGGAGGCTTGCAAGCCGAAGAACACCATCCCAACTGTGAAGCACGGGGTGACAGCATCATGTTGTGTGGGTACTTTGCTGCAGCAGGGACTGTTGCACTTCACTAAATAAATGGCATCAGGAGGAAGGAAAATTATATGGATATATTGAAACAACATCTCATGACATCAGTCAGGAAGTTAAAGCTTGGTTGCAAACGGGTCTTCCAAATGGACAATGGTCCCAAGCATACTTCCAAAGTTGTGGCAAAATTACTTAACTGGACAATAAAGTCAAGGTATTGGAGTGGCCATCACAAAGCCCTGACCTCAATCCTATAGAACATGTGTGGGCAGAACTGAAAAAGAGTGTGCGAACAAGGAGGCCTACAAACCTGACCCAGTTACACCATCTCTGTCAGGAGGAATGGGCCAAAATTCACCCAACTTATTGTGGGAAGCTCGTGGAAGGCTACCCAAAATGTTTGACCCAAATTAAACAATTTAAAGGCAATGCTACCAAATAATTGAGTGTATGTAAACTTCTGACCCACTGGGAATGTGATGAAAGAAATAAAAGCATAAATAAATTATTCTCTCTACTATTATTCTGACATTTGACATTCTTAAAATAATGTGGTGATCCTAACTGACCTAAGACAGGGCATTTTTACAAGGATTTAATGTCAGGAATTGTGAAAAACTGAGTTTAAATATATTTGGCTAAGGTGTATGTTAGTAGGGTTTCATTTAAACAATTAGATTGATATTTTAGAGTAAGGTTTCATGTAAAAAAAAATATTTATGTGAGTAAGGTTTCATAAAAACAGTATGACTTCAAGTTGCATAAACAAAAACACAAATTCCCAGTCAAAAACACAAGTCAGAACACAGCCTCTCTATTCTCTCATGTGATTTCAAGTCCTCTGACTGAGAAAATGTCTTTCCACATTGAGAACAGTGGAAAGGCTTCTCTCCTGAATGTGTTCTTTCATGTGATTTCAGGTGCTTTAACAGGTTAAAACTCTTCCCACATTGGGAGCAGTGGTAAGACTTATTTCCAGAGTGTATTCTGTTATGTATTTTCAGGCTCCCTAACTGGGTAAAACTCTTGCCACACAGAGAACATTTGTAAGGTTTTTCTCCTGTGTGTATTCTCTCATGCCTTTTCATGTTAACTAACAAGGTAAAACTCTTTCCACATTGGGAACATTGGAAAGGCTTTTCTCCTGTGTGTGTCCTCTCATGCCTTTTCATGTTAACTAACACGGTAAAACTCTTTCCACATTGGGAACATTGGAAAGGCTTTTCTCCCGTGTGTGTCCTCTCATGCTCTTTAAGGTTCCGTAACTTCATAAAACTCTTTCCACAATGGGAACAGTGGTGTCGTCTTGCTGGTTTGGGAGTCTCTGGTTCTGGTTTCCCTGAAGGACTCTTCCCGCTATTGGAGAATCTCTTCCTACTGGAGTGAGAATCTGGTCTCTTTCCTGCCAAAGACATATTATTGTGTTAAACAAAGACCTGAATGAAACCTGAAACATGATACAACTTTATTTCTATTAGGGTTGCAAAACCCCAGGTAGCTTTTCACAAAAATCCCAAGTTTTCCAGATATCCTGGTTGGAGGTAGAGGTCTTCACGGGTCCAAAAAGTTGGACCCGTTCTGAAAGGGACCTGGGGTTCTACCACCCGGATCCGAAAGGGACCTGGGGTTCTACCACCCGGATCCTAAAGGGACCTGGGGTTCTACCATCCAGATCCTAAAGGGACCTGGGGTTCTACCACCCGGATCCGAAAGGAACCTGGGGTTCTACCACCCGGATCCGAAAGGGACCTGGAGTTCTATCACCCGGATCCGAAAGGGACCTGGGGTTCTACCACCCGGATCCGAAAGGAACCTGGGGTTCTACCACCCGGATCCAAAAGGGACCTGGGGTTCTACCCGGATCCAAAAGGGACCTGGGGTTCTACCCGGATCCAAAAGGGACCTGGGGTTCTACCACCCGGATCCAAAAGGGACCTGGGGTTCTACCCGGATCCTAAAGGGACCTGGGGTTCTACCCAGATCCTAAAGGGACCTTGGGTTCTACCAACCGGATCCAAAAGGGACCTGGGGTTCTACCCGGATCCAAAAGGGACCTGGGGTTCTACCCGGATCCTAAAGGGACCTGGGATTCTACCCGGATCCTAAAGGGACCTGGGGTTCTACCACCCGGATCCAAAAGGGACCTGGGGTTCTACCCGGATCCAAAAGGGACCTGGGGTTCTACCACCCGGATCCAAAATGGACCTGGGGTTCAACCACCCGGATCCAAAAGGGACCTGGGGTTCTACCACCCGGATCCAAAAGGGACCTGGGGTTCCACCACCCGGATCCTAAAGGGACCTGGGGTTCTACCACCCGGATCCAAAAGGGACCTGGGGTTCTACCACCCGGATCCAAAAGGGACCTGGGGTTCTACCACCCGGATCCAAAAGGGACCTGGGGTTCTACCCGGATCCAAAAGGGACCTGGGGTTCTACCCGGATCCTAAAGGGACCTGGGGTTCTACCCGGATCCTAAAGGGACCTGGGGTTCTACCACCCGGATCCTAAAGGGACCTGGGGTTCTACCACCCGGATCCGAACTAACAAAAAGCAGCAGGAAAGTTGTATTTTTTAAACTACTTTATTATCTGAATGGGCCCTTCTCTCTCTACTGCAGAAGTCACGTTCAGATCTGTATGGGCCCTTCTCTCTCTACTGCAGAAGTCACGTTCAGATCTGTATGGGCCCTTCTCTCTACTGCAGAAGTCACGTTCAGATCTGTATGGGCCCTTCTCTCTCTACTGCAGAAGTCACGTTCAGATCTGTATGGGCCCTTCTCTCTCTACTGCAGAAGTCACGTTCAGATCTGTATGGGCCCTTCTCTCTCTACTGCAGAAGTCACGTTCAGATCTGTATGGGCCCTTCTCTCTCTACTGCAGAAGTCACGTTCGGATCTGTACGGGCCCTTCTCTCTCTACTGCAGAAGTCACGTTCGGATCTGTACGGGCCCTTCTCTCTCTACTGCAGAAGTCACGTTCGGATCTGTACGGGCCCTTCTCTCTCTACTGCAGAAGTCACGTTCAGATCTGTATGGGCCCTTCTCTCTCTACTGCAGAAGTCACGTTCAGATCTGTATGGGCCCTTCTCTCTCTACTGCAGAAGTCACGTTCAGATCTGTATGGGCCCTTCTCTCTCTACTGCAGAAGTCACGTTCAGATCTGTATGGGCCCTTCTCTCTCTACTGCAGAAGTCACGTTCAGATCTGTATGGGCCCTTCTCTCTCTACTGCAGAAGTCACGTTCAGATCTGTATGGGCCCTTCTCTCTCTACTGCAGAAGTCACGTTCAGATCTGTATGGGCCCTTCTCTCTACTGCAGAAGTCACGTTCAGATCTGTATGGGCCCTTCTCTCTCTACTGCAGAAGTCACGTTCAGATCTGTATGGGCCCTTCTCTCTCTACTGCAGAAGTCACGTTCAGATCTGTATGGGCCCTTCTCTCTCTACTGCAGAAGTCACGTTCAGATCTGTACGGGCCCTTCTCTCTCTACTGCAGAAGTCACGTTCGGATCTGTACGGGCCCTTCTCTCTCTACTGTAGAAGTCACGTTCAGATCTGTACGGGCCCTTCTCTCTCTACTGCAGAAGTCACGTTCGGATCTGTATGGGCCCTTCTCTCTCTACTGCAGATGTCACGTTCAGATCTGTACGGGCCCTTCTCTCTCTACTGCAGAAGTCACGTTCAGATCTGTATGGGCCCTTCTCTCTCTACTGCAGAATCCACGTTCAGATCTGTATGGGCCCTTCTCTCTCTACTGCAGAAGTCACGTTCGGATCTGTATGGGCCCTTCTCTCTCTACTGCAGAAGTCACGTTCAGATCTGTATGGGCCCTTCTCTCTACTGCAGAAGTCACGTTCAGATCTGTATGGGCCCTTCTCTCTCTACTGCAGAAGTCACGTTCAGATCTGTATGGGCCCTTCTCTCTCTACTGCAGAAGTCACGTTCAGATCTGTATGGGCCCTTCTCTCTCTACTGCAGAAGTCACGTTCAGATCTGTATGGGCCCTTCTCTCTCTACTGCAGAAGTCACGTTCAGATCTGTACGGGCCCTTCTCTCTCTACTGCAGAAGTCACGTTCGGATCTGTACGGGCCCTTCTCTCTCTACTGTAGAAGTCACGTTCAGATCTGTACGGGCCCTTCTCTCTCTACTGCAGAAGTCACGTTCGGATCTGTATGGGCCCTTCTCTCTCTACTGCAGATGTCACGTTCAGATCTGTACGGGCCCTTCTCTCTCTACTGCAGAAGTCACGTTCAGATCTGTATGGGCCCTTCTCTCTCTACTGCAGAATCCACGTTCAGATCTGTATGGGCCCTTCTCTCTCTACTGCAGAAGTCACGTTCGGATCTGTATGGGCCCTTCTCTCTCTACTGCAGAAGTCACGTTCAGATCTGTATGGGCCCTTCTCTCTCTACTGCAGAAGTCACGTTCAGTCTAGAATACCCGAGACCCGAATAATTTTAGATCCAACCCAAAACATTATCTAGAATACCAGGACACCCGAGACCCGAATCATTTTAGATCCAAACCAAAACATTATCTAGAATACCAGGACACCCGAGACCCAAATCATTTTAGATCCAACACAAAACATTATCTAGAATACCAGGATTGTGTATTCGGGAACAGTTGGAGCTGCAGAGACCTCTGATTCCGGGAATCTTTCAACTGGGTTTGCTTTCATGGATTGTCATGTTTACAGGCTGAGCAGAGCTCTATAATACTAGATAATGTCATGCTTATAGGCTGAGCAGAGCTCGAAAATAATAGATAATGTCATGCTTATAGGCTGAGCAGAGCTCTATAATAATAGATAATGTCATGTTTACAGGCTGAGCAGAGCTCTATAATAATAGATAATGTCATGCTTATAGGCTGAGCAGAGCTCTATAATAATAGATAATGTCATGTTTATTGGCTGAGCAGAGCTCAATATTAACAGATACTGTCATGTTTATTGGCTGAGCAGAGCTCAATATTAACAGATATTGTCATGTTTATTGGCTGAGCAGAGCTCAATATTAACAGATATTGTCATGTTTATTGGCTGAGCAGAGCTCAATATTTACAGATATTGTCATGTTTATTGGCTGAGCAGAGCTCAATATTAACAGATATTGTCATGTTTATTGGCTGAGCAGAGCTCAATATTTACAGATATTGTCATGTTTATTGGCTGAGCAGAGCTCAATATTAACAGATATTGTCATGTTTATTGGCTGAGCAGAGCTCAATATTAACAGATAATGTCATGTTTATTGGCTGAGCAGAGCTCAATATTAACAGATATTGTCATGTTTATTGGCTGAGCAGAGCTCAATATCAACAGATATTGTCATGTTTATTGGCTGAGCAGAGTTCTATAATAGATATTGTCATGTTTATTGGCTGAGCAGAGTTCTATAACAGATATTGTCATGTTTATTGGCTGATCAGAGTTCTATAATAGATATTGCCATGTTTATTGGCTGAGCAGAGTTCTATAATAGATATTGTCATGTTTATTGGCTGAGCAGAGTTCTATAATAGATATTGTCATGTTTATTGTCTGATCAGAGTTCTATAATAGATATTGTCATGTTTATTGGCTGAGCAGAGTTCTATAATAGATATTGTCATGTTTATTGGCTGATCAGAGTTCTATAACAGATATTGTCATGTTTATTGGCTGAGCAGAGTTCTATAATAGATATTGTCATGTTTATTGGCTGAGCAGAGTTCTATAATAGATTTTGTCATGTTTATTGGCTGAGCAGAGCTCTATAATAGATATTGTCATGTTTATTGGCTGAGCAGAGTTCTATAATAGATATTGTCATGTTTATTGGCTGAGCAGAGTTCTATAATAGATATTGTCATGTTTATTGGCTGAGCAGAGTTCTATAATAGATATTGTCATGTTTATTGGCTGAGCAGAGTTCTATAATAGATATTGCCATGTTTATTGGCTGAGCAGAGTTCTATAATAGATATTGTCATGTTTATTGGCTGATCAGAGTTCTAAAACAGATATTGTCATGTTTATTGGCTGAGCAGAGTTCTATAATAGATATTGTCATGTTTATTGGCTGATCAGAGTTCAATAATAGATATTGTCATGTTTATTGGCTGAGCAGAGTTCTATAATAGATATTGTCATGTTTATTGGCTGAGCAGAGCTCTATAATTATATATTGTCATGTTTATTGGCTGAGCAGAGTTCAATAATAGATATTGTCATGTTTATTGGCTGATCAGAGTTCTATAACAGATATTGTCATGTTTATTGGCTGAGCAGAGTTCTATAATAGATATTGTCATGTTTATTGGCTGAGCAGAGCTCTATAATTATATATTGTCATGTTTATTGGCTGAGCAGAGCTCTATAATTATATATTGTCATGTTTATTGGCTGAGCAGAGTTCTATAATAGATATTGTCATGTTTATTGGCTGATCAGAGTTCAATAATAGATATTGTCATGTTTATTGGCTGAGCAGAGTTCTATAATAGATATTGTCATGTTTATTGGCTGAGCAGAGCTCTATAATAGATATTGTCATGTTTATTGGCTGATCAGAGTTCTATAACAGATATTGTCATGTTTATTGGCTGAGCAGAGCTCTATAATTATATATTGTCATGTTTATTGGCTGAGCAGAGTTCAATAATAGATATTGTCATGTTTATTGGCTGAGCAGAGTTCTATAACAGATATTGTCATGTTTATTGGCTGAGCAGAGTTCTATAATGATATATTGTCATGTTTATTGGCTGAGCAGAGTTCTATAACAGATATTGTCATGTTTATTGGCTGAGCAGAGTTCTATAATAGATATTGTCATGTTTATTGGCTGAGCAGAGCTCTATAATAGATATTGTCATGTTTATTGGCTGATCAGAGTTCTATAACAGATATTGTCATGTTTATTGGCTGAGCAGAGCTCTATAATTATATATTGTCATGTTTATTGGCTGAGCAGAGTTCTATAACAGATATTGTCATGTTTATTGGCTGAGCAGAGTTCTATAACAGATATTGTCATGTTTATTGGCTGAGCAGAGCTCTATAATTATATATTGTCATGTTTATTGGCTGAGCAGAGCTCTATAATTATATATTGTCATGTTTATTGGCTGAGCAGAGTTCTATAATAGATATTGTCATGTTTATTGGCTGAGCAGAGTTCTATAATAGATATTGTCATGTTTATTGGCTGAGCAGAGTTCTATAATAGATATTGTCATGTTTATTGGCTGATCAGAGTTCTATAACAGATATTGTCATGTTTATTGGCTGAGCAGAGTTCTATAACAGATATTGTCATGTTTATTGGCTGAGCAGAGTTCTATAACAGATATTGTCATGTTTATTGGCTGAGCAGAGTTCTATAATAGATATTGTCATGTTTATTGGCTGAGCAGAGCTCTATAATAGATATTGTCATGTTTATTGGCTGATCAGAGTTCTATAACAGATATTGTCATGTTTATTGGCTGAGCAGAGCTCTATAATTATATATTGTCATGTTTATTGGCTGAGCAGAGTTCAATAATAGATATTGTCATGTTTATTGGCTGAGCAGAGTTCTATAACAGATATTGTCATGTTTATTGGCTGAGCAGAGCTCTATAATTATATATTGTCATGTTTATTGGCTGAGCAGAGTTCAATAATAGATATTGTCATGTTTATTGGCTGATCAGAGTTCTATAACAGATATTGTCATGTTTATTGGCTGAGCAGAGCTCTATAATATATATTGTCATGTTTATTGGCTGATCAGAGTTCTATAATAGATATTGTCATGTTTATTGGCTGAGCAGAGCTCTATAATTATATATTGTCATGTTTATTGGCTGAGCAGAGTTCAATAATAGATATTGTCATGTTTATTGGCTGAGCAGAGTTCTATAATTATATATTGTCATGTTTATTGGCTGAGCAGAGTTCTATAATAGATATTGTCATCTTTATTGGCTGAGCAGAGTTCTATAATAGATATTGTCATGTTTATTGGCTGAGCAGAGTTCTATAATAATATATTGTCATGTTTATTGGCTGAGCAGAGTTCTATAATAGATATTGTCATGTTTATTGGCTGAGCAGAGTTCTATAATAGATATTGTCATGTTTATTGGCTGAGCAGAGTTCTATAATTATATATTGTCATGTTTATTGGCTGAGCAGAGTTCTATAATAGATATTGTCATGTTTATTGGCTGAGCAGAGTTCTATAATAGATATTGTCATGTTTATTGGCTGATCAGAGTTCTATAACAGATATTGTCATGTTTATTGGCTGAGCAGAGTTCTATAATTATATATTGTCATGTTTATTGGCTGAGCAGAGTTCTATAATAGATATTGTCATGTTTATTGGCTGAGCAGAGTTCTATAATAGATATTGTCATGTTTATTGGCTGAGCAGAGTTCTATAATTATATATTGTCATGTTTATTGGCTGAGCAGAGTTCTATAATTATATATTGTCATGTTTATTGGCTGAGCAGAGTTCTATAATTATATATTGTCATGTTTATTGGCTGAGCAGAGTTCTATAATAATATTCAGAATAAAAATATAAACGCAACATGTAAAGTGTTGGCCCCATGTTTCATGAGCTGAAATTAAAGATCCCAGAATGTTTTGCCATTTGCTAATGAGCTGAATGTTGAGACAATTTTACATCCCAGTTCGTTAACATTTCTCCTTTGCCAAGATAATCCATCCATCTGACAGGTATAGCTGATTAAACGGCATGATCATTACACACGTGCACCTTGTGCTGCGGACAATAAAAGGCCACTGTAAAAATGTGCAGTTTTGTCACACAACACAATGCCACAAATGTCTCAAGTTTTGAGGGAGCGTGTAATTGGCATGCTGACTGCAGGAATATCCACAAGAGCTATTGCCAGAGAATTTGGCAGTACGTCCAACCAGCCTCACAACCACAGACCACGTGTAACCACGCCAGCCGAGGACTTCCACATCTGGCTTCTTCACCTGCGGGATTGTCTGAGACCGGCCACCTGAAGAGCTTATGAAACTGATGAGTATTTCTGTCTGTAATAAAGCCCTTTTGTGGGGAAAACTCATTCTGATTGGCTGGGCCTGGCTCCTAAGTGGGTGGGCCTATGCACTCCAGGCCCACCTATGGCTGTGCCCCTGCCCAGTAATGTGGAATCCATAGATTAGGGCCTAATGAATTTATTTCAACTAACTGATTTCCTTATGTGAACTATAACTCAGTAAATTCCAAGTGCTTTGAAAGGCTGGTCATGGCTCACATCAACAATATCATCCCAGAAACCCTAGACCCATTCCAATTTGCATACCACCCCAACAAATGCACAGATGATGCAATCTCTATTGCACCTGGACAAAAGGAACACCTATGTGAGAATACTATTTATGGACTACAGCTCAGCGTTAAATACCATAGTGCCCTCAAAGTTCATCACTAAACTAAGGACCCTGGGACTAAACACATCCCTCTGCAACTGGATCCTGGATTTCCTGATGGGCCGCCCCCAGGTGGTAAGGGTAGGTAACAACACATCCGCCACGCTGATCCTCAACACAGGGGCCCCTCAGGGGTGTGTGCTCAGTCCCCTCCTGTACTCCCTGTTCACTCATGACTGCATGGCCAGGCACGACTCCAACACCATCATTTATTTTTCGATGGTAGGCCTGATCACTGACAACAACAAGACAGCCCATAGGGAGGAGGTCAGAGACCTGTCCATGTGGTGCCAGGACAACAACCTTTCCCTCAACGTGATCAAGACAAAGGAGATGATTATGGACTACAGGAAAAAGAGGACCGAGCACACCCCCATTCTCATCGATGGGACTGCAGTGGAGCAGGTTGAGAGCTTCAAGTTCCTTGATTTTCCACATCACCAACAAACTAACATGGTCCAAGCACACCAAGACACCTGTGAAGAGGGCACGGTAAAACCTATTCCCCCTCAGGAGACTGAAAATATTTGGCATAGGTCCTCAGATCCTCAAAAGGTCCTACAGCATCACTGCCTGGTACGGCAACTGCTCGGCCTCCGACTGCAAGGCACGACAGAGGGTAGTGCGAACGGCCCAGTAAATCACTGGGACCATGCTTCCTGCCATCCAGGACCTCTATACTAGGTGGTGTCAGAGGAAGGCCCTAAAAAATGTCAAAGACTCCAGCCATCCTAATCATAGACTGTTCTCTCTGCTACCGCACGGCAAGCAGGACCGGAGCGCCAAGTCTAGGTCCAAGAGGCTTCTAAACAGCTTCAACCCCCAGGCCCCACTATAGGTAGGTGTTATAACAACTGGGATATCTAATAACACTATAGGTAGGTGTTATAACAGGTAGGATATGTAACAACACTATAGGCGTTATAACAACTGGGATATCTAATAACACTACAGGTAGGTGTTATAATAGGTAGGATATCTAACAACACTACAGGTAGGTGTTATAACAGGTAGGATATCTAACAACACTATAGGTAGGTGTTATAACAGGTAGGATATCTAACAACACTATAGGTAGGTGTTATAACAGGTAGGATATCTAACAACACTATAGGTAGGTGTTATAACAGGTAGGATATCTAACAACACTACAGGTAGGTGTTATAATAGGTAGGATATCTAACAACACTACAGGTAGGTGTTATAACAGGTAGGATATCTAACAACACTATAGGTAGGTGTTATAACAGGTAGGATATCTAACAACACTACAGGTAGGTGTTATAACAGGTAGGATATCTAACAACACTATAGGTAGGTGTTATAATAGGTGCTCATGTCAAAATAGGGGGATATCCTTCTTTAAGTGGAGGGGTTGCTCTTTGCTGAAACACAAACTCCAGATTGTGACTTCATGTTAATTAAATGGGGTTTATACACCCATGTTTATTGACAACCCCTACTTAACCCCTACTGCTTTCACCTATACAATAGGTGGTCCTAGTAAATAATGAAAGTTACCAGCACAGCACACCCACTGACGATACATTAGAATTAACTTATTATCATTACCGAAATGAAGGTTCTCATTACTGAAACGAGCCTCCATGTTGATAAGGTAATGGTTCTCTAAGTGTTGACCACATCACTAAAGCCCATTCATGCCTCCATGTTGGTAAGGTAATGGTTCTCTAAGTGTTGACCACATCACTAAAGCCCATTCATGCCTCCATGTTGGTAAGGTAATGGGTCTCTAAGTGTTGACCACATCACTAAAGCCCATTCATGCCTCCATGTTGGTAAGGTAATGGGTCTCTAAGTATTTACCACATCACTAAAGCCCATTCATGCCTCCATGTTGGTAAGGTAATGGGTCTCTAAGTGTTTACCACATCACTAAAGCCCATTCATGCCTCCATGTTGGTAAGGTAATGGGTCTCTAAGTGTTGACCACATCACTAAAGCCCATGCATGCCTCCATGTTGGTAAGGTAATGGGTCTCTAAGTGTTGACCACATCACTAAAGCCCATTCATGCCTCCATGTTGGTAAGGTAATGGGTCTCTAAGTATTTACCACATCACTAAAGCCCATTCATGCCTCCATGTTGGTAAGGTAATGGGTCTCTAAGTGTTTACCACATCACTAAAGCCCATTCATGCCTCCATGTTGGTAAGGTAATGGGTCTCTAAGTGTTGACCACATCACTAAAGCCCATTCATGCCTCCATGTTGGTAAGGTAATGGGTCTCTAAGTATTTACCACATCACTAAAGCCCATTCATGCCTCCATGTTGGTAAGGTAATGGTTCTCTAAGTGTTGACCACATCACTAAAGCCCATTCATGCCTCCATGTTGATAAGGTAATGGGTCTCTTAAGTTTTTCCCAATCTAATCTTTTTTGTCAATGTCAAGGTCAAGTGTCGTAAAGGGGGTGTTTGAGAATAAGATCCTCATTCTGAATGCATAAGTGAAAAATGTAAACGAACTTGTGCTCATCTCAGGGCTCCTTCACTAGATGATGCATCATGGGTGAATAAAACTGAATAAAAACTAATAGTGGAGTTTTTACAGCAACTTGAACAAGTGTTACGGTATACAGGACTGTTACGGTAATGACAAATATGTCCACAATATGTTTGTATACTAATATTCGTCACTTTTACATTTCAATACCTCGTCTTCAAACATGTGACCGAACAATCTTCAAGGACTGAGGAGTTTGTGCCCCTGTTTTTAAGACACTACTTACTGGTGTTACTCAGATCTCCCGTCTCCTCTTCCTCCTCTTTCAACGTGACAGTAATCTGCCCCTCCTCTTCTTCCTCTTTCAACGTGACAGTAATCTGCCCCTCCTCTTCTTCCTCTTTCAACGTGACAGTAATCTGCCCCTCCTCTTCTTCCTCTTTCAACGTGACAGTAATCTGCCCCTCCTCTTTCAACGTGACAGTAATCTGCCCCTCCTCTTCTTCCTCTTTCAACGTGACAGTAATCTGCCCCTCCTCTTTCAACGTGACAGTAATCTGCCCCTCCTCTTCCTCCTCCTCCAACGTGACAGTAATCTGCCCCTCCTCTTCTTCCCCTTTCAACGTGACAGTAATCTGCCCCTCCTCTTCTTCCTCTTTCAACATGCCTGTAATCTGCCCCTCCTCCAACGTGACAGTAATCTGCCCCTCCTCTTCCTCTTCCAACGTGCCAGTAATCTCCCCCTCCATCTTCACTCCAAAAACTTCTTCCTCCTCTTGTTTAACAGTAACATCCTCCTCCTCTTTCACTCTGAAAGCTTCTTTCTCTTCTTTCACAGTAACAGCCTCCTCGTCTTTCACTGTAACTTCCTCCTCCTCTTTCACTCTGAAAGCTTCATTCGCTTCTTCTTTCACAGTAACAGACTCATCCTCTACTTCTTGTTTAACTGTGTCAGCCTCTTCTTCTTTCTCCGTCCAGCAGACCCCCTCTTCTTCAGCAGGAGTGGAGTAGCTAAGTGAACTCATGGTCGGGGATGTTAACTAGCTAGCTACTTAGCATTAGCGATTAGCCTAGTGCAAAACTAACTTAGCAAGCCAGCTACCTGACAAACAACGTAAATATTAACCTTACATTAAATGGGCCAACAAATAGACACGACAGAAGTATGTTTAAAACACAGTGACTGTTTTCGATAATGTTGGATACGGAGGTGGCCGACGAACTGTTGTTACTGTTGATGAAGTGTCCCGTCCACTACATTAGACGTCACACTAGAAGTATCGCCTGAAATCTGCCATCTGCCATCTGCTGACTGGAGTGGGTAACGCAGTTGTATTAATTTTTTTATTTTTTGGGAGGAGGAACATTTGTTTCATAGAAGTGTGTTAATGAATTAGTGCGGATTTTGTAAAGAGGGAATTTAAATACTATAAGACACAACAGTAGTAGGTCTGATTACCAACAATGACGAGACATCAACAAAGCTGGGACCGAGAGACTGAAAAACAGCTTCTATCTCAAAGCCATCATACTGTTTTTTTTATCTATCACTGAGCTGGTTACCACCCGGTTACTCAACCCTGCACCTTAGAGGCTGTATGTACATAGACATGGAATCACTGGTCACTTGAATAATGTTTACATACTGTTTTACTCACTTCATATGCATATACTGTATTCTACTGTATTTTAGTCAATGCCACATTGCTCATCTTAATATTTATATATTTCTAAATTCCATTATTTTACTTTTAGATGTGTGTGTATTGTTGTGAATCGTTAGATACTACTGTGATGTTGGATCTCGGAACACAATCATATCGCTACACCCGCAATAATATCTGCTAAATATGTGTATGTGGCCAATACAATTAGATGTTATTTTACAGCACATCACAGGATTTGATTTTAAAGAGCATCTATATGAGCATCTAAGCCCTAGTTCATGCAGCGCTCTATCGCCGCACAAAACAAACAAAAATATGTAACTCTCTCTTAGGAAAGATTAGCGATAGAGTGGCCTTTCGGCTCAAACTGAATTATTCCACTGTTCTGTCCTTAGCAACATACTTCAGTCTGAGACTGACATCATTGAAGTCGATTGTTGTGACGTCTAAATGAGCGGTGTTGCAGAAACCAAAGTAATCAACGATTGGCTCATCCTCAACCAATCAGAGTAGCAACGCCAGACGAACCGTCACTCCAAAACTAGACTCATTGTCTACGTCTCCCTCTAAACCTGATTAAACTAAACTTGGGTAAATGATCATGCGTCTTGGCCAGAGAGATCTGGCACATACAAAATGACACCGATTGGCCAGATGGTGGCGCTATAAACAAGAGGTTGAAAATTTACACTTTGAAAGGTCATGCTTCCTTCACCCCGTTTTACTCAGTCAGGAAATTCGGTACAAAAATCCCTCTCCTCCACCAGTAACCACAGCCACAAAGTCAGAAGGCCCGCCTCCTCGACCAATCAGACGGGGGAGTGTGTACGCTGACCGGATTCATAAGTGCCATGGGATCTTTAGTGACCACAGAGTTGAGACACCAGTTTAAAGTCCCATCTTGTTCCATTTTGTTGAGGAACATTCCATTGTTAGTTAGTAATTCAACATAATTCAAGTGAAATTAGTGTTGTAAATAGGTATGGCATTAATTACAGTGATCTGTCTTTGCAATTACAGTCTTCTTGTTAATTTCAGCTTCATATTTCTCTTTGGCTTTTGTTTGTCTGTCTTTCCTCTTGGTGGCATTCATACGTCTTTGTGCCAACAACTTGAAATGGAACTCCATTTAAATAGAAGCCTTTTCCTCTCCCAACTGTTGTTTTCCTGTTAAAGGCTGGGCATCTGGTGAAGGTCAACAACATGATATATTACTATTAGAATGAAAGGCTGGGCATCTGGTGAAGGTCAACAACATGATATATTACTATTAGAATGAAAGGCTGGGCATCTGGTGAAGGTCAACAACATGATATATTACTATGAGAATGAAAGGCTGGGCATCTGGTGAAGGTCAACAACACGATATATTACTATTAGAATGAAAGGCTGGGCATCTGGTGAAGGTCAACAACATGATATATTACTATGAGAATGAAAGGCTGGGCATCTGGTGAAGGTCAACAACATGATATATTACTATTAGAATGAAAGGCTGGGCATCTGGTGAAGGTCAACAACATGATATATTACTATTAGAATGAAAGGCTGGGCATCTGGTGAAGGTCAACAACATGATATATTACTATTAGAATGAAAGGCTGGGCATCTGGTGAAGGTCAACAACATGATATATTACTATTAGAATGAAAGGCTGGGCATCTGGTGAAGGTCAACAACATGATATATTACTATTAGAATGAAAGGCTGGGCATCTGGTGAAGGTCAACAACATGATATATTACTATTAGAATGAAAGGCTGGGCATCTGGTGAAGGTCAACAACATGATATATTACTATGAGAATGAAAGGCTGGGCATCTGGTGAAGGTCAACAACATGATATATTACTATTAGAATGAAAGGCTGGGCATCTGGTGAAGGTCAACAACATGATATATTACTATTAGAATGAAAGGCTGGGCATCTGGTGAAGGTCAACAACATGATATATTACTATTAGAATGAAAGGCTGGGCATCTGGTGAAGGTCAACAACATGATATATTACTATTAGAATGAAAGGCTGGGCATCTGGTGAAGGTCAACAACATGATATATTACTATGAGAATGAAAGGCTGGGCATCTGGTGAAGGTCAACAACATGATATATTACTATGAGAATGAAAGGCTGGGCATCTGGTGAAGGTCAACAACATGATATATTACTATTAGAATGAAAGGCTGGGCATCTGGTGAAGGTCAACAACATGATATATTACTATTAGAATGAAAGGCTGGGCATCTGGTGAAGGTCAACAACATGATATATTACTATTAGAATGAAAGGCTGGGCATCTGGTGAAGGTCAACAACACGATATATTACTATTAGAATGAAAGGCTGGGCATCTGGTGAAGGTCAACAACATGATATATTACTATTAGAATGAAAGGCTTGCATGGAAACCAACAGCGTTTCTCTGTCCAATAGAATAACTCCTCTGTCCAATAGAATAACTCCCCTGTCCAATAGAATAACTCCTCTGTCCAATAGAATAACTCCTCTGTCCAATAGAATAACTCCTCTGTGCTTGGAATGGAATCTCTTATGCCAGCGAGCTCATTTTAGATGAGGGTATTAACAGTCAGCTACTAGGCATCTACAATAAGAGCATACTACTTACCCTTTTGACCAACATTATTGTCCTTTCTCAATGTTGTGAATGCATTTAGCATTTGCTAAATTACACTGATTGGCCCAAAGGGGGCGCTGCATCATTCGTGGGGGTCAACATGTTTACTGTTACCTTTTTTCTATTCAATTCAACTCTCCTTAAATGCTGCATCTGAACAGTGATTGGCTAGATCTGATAGATCTGAACAGTGATTGGCTAGATCTGATAGATCTGAATAGTGATTGGCTAGATCTGATAGATCTGAACAGTGATTGGCTAGATCTGATAGATCTGAACAGTGATTGGCTAGATCTGATAGATCTGAACAGTGATTGGCTAGATCTGATAGATCTGAACAGTGATTGGCTAGATCTGAACAGTGAGTAAAGGCAATTTCATATTAATTCAAGTAGAAATAGGTCACAACATTGAGAAAGGACAATAATGTTGGTCAAAAGGGTAAGTAGTATGCTCTTATTGTAAATGAACAGACCAGGTCTATACTGCTCCTACATGGTGTCACAATACATCATGTATATAATGAACAGACTAGGTCTATACTGCTCCTACATGGTGTAACAATACATGATGTATATAATGAACAGACTAGGTCTATACTGCTCCTACATGGTGTCACAATACATCATGTATATAATGAACAGACTAGGTCTATACTGCTCCTACATGGTGTAACAATACATCATGTATATAATGAACAGACTAGGTCTATACTGCTCCTACATGGTGTAACAATACATCATGTAGATGTATATAATGAACAGACTAGGTCTATACTGCTCCTACATGGTGTAACAATACATCATGTAGATGTATATAATGAACGTCCACTAGTAGCTAACACAGTTTAAAAAAATATTATTTGAATCCAGAAAAATATGTTGCATTCATCAAATCCTTTTTTAAATCATCAACAGTGTTTTCTCTGACATGGTGGAATAACGGAACTCTCAAGACAACTGGGAACTCTGGGAAAAAAAACAAGGTCAAATCACGATGTCAGTGATCTTCAGGGTGGAAAGTCGGGGGTCTATACACACACGTACACCTGGATTTAGTGTTGTAGGGAACACACTTAATATGTTGTAGATATGTGGTAGTAGAGTAGAGGCCTGAGGGAACACACTTAATGTGTTGTAGATATGCCTTAGTTTAGCTGGACCCCAGGAAGAGTAGGGGCCTGAGGAAACACAATGTGTTGTAGATATGCCTTAGTTTAGCTGGACCCCAGGAAGAGTAGGGGCCTGAGGGAACACAATGTGTTGTAGATATGCCTTAGTTTAGCTGGACCCCAGGAAGAGTAGGGGCCTGAGGGAACACAATGTGTTGTAGATATGCCTTAGTTTAGCTGGACCCCAGGAAGAGCAGGGGCCTGAGGGAACACAATGTGTTGTAGATATGCCTTAGTTTAGCTGGACCCCAGGAAGAGTAGGGGCCTGAGGGAACACAATGTGTTGTAGATATGCCTTAGTTTAGCTGGACCCCAGGAAGAGCAGGGGCCTGAGGGAACACAATGTGTTGTAGATATGCCTTAGTTTAGCTGGACCCCAGGAAGAGTAGGGGCCTGAGGGAACACAATGTGTTGTAGATATGCCTTAGTTTAGCTGGACCCCAGGAAGAGTAGGGGCCTGAGGACACACACTGTGTTGTAGATATGCCTTAGTTTAGGGAGGAATCCATCATAAATACAAACACAAAGACTTGTTACTTACTTATATAATCGTTGACACTTTGCAATAGTGTTACTGGAATTAAAGTCCTACATGTTTTATTACCCAATTAAATTAAACATGGTCCACTCCTAAGACAGTCCTGATTGAAATGTATACATAATTAGTCATTATTGATTAAAAAAAATCCCTTAACAAATAGAAAATCATATGATGAACAACAGAGGGTTTATACTTATCAAATCAATCAAAGCTCATCAAAACCAAATAGACCATTTTAAATATTTAATCTGATATTAGACATGATCATGTCTCAAAATGAAAAAACAACCAAAGTGAACCTTTTTTCTGGTTTCATACAATTTGATTTCACGCGGCATGAAACAAAAAACACAAATGATCAGAAACACAAGTCAGAACACAGCCTCTCTATTCTCTCATGTGATTTCAGGTCCTCTGACTGGGAAAATGTCTTTCCACACTGAGAGCAGTGGTATGTCTTCTCCTCCTGTGTATGTATTCTTTCATGCTTATTCAGCTGCCTTAACCAATTAAATCTCTTTCCACACTGGGAGCAGTGGTAGGTCTTATCCCCTCCTGTGTGTGTCCTGTCGTGCATAATCAGGGCTTCTAACTGGGTAAACCACTTTCCACACGAGGAACATTGGTAGAGCTTTTCCTTGTATGTGTGTATATGCTCATGCGATTTCAGATTGCTTAACCTCAGAAAACTCTTTCCACAATGAGAACATGTGTTAGACTTCTCTCCAGAGTGCATTTGCATATGACCTTTGAGGCCCGTTAACTGCCTAAAACTCATTCCACACTGGGAACAGTGGTAAGGCTTTTCTCCTGTGTGTATTCTCTCGTGTGATTTCAGATGTTGCGATCGTCTAAAACTCTTTCCACAGTAGGAACAGTGATAAGGCTTCTCACCTGTGTGTATTCTCTCATGCATTTTCAAGGTTTTTAACGCTGAAAAAGCAATTCCACATTTGGAGCAGTGGTAAGGCTTCTCTCCAGAGTGTATTCGCTTATGACTTTTCAGACTCCCTAACTGAGTAAAACTCTTTCCACACTGGGAGCAGTGGTGGCGCTTTTCTCCTCTATGTATTCTCTTATGATCTTTCAGGTCCCTTGACTGGTTAAAACTCTTTCCACACTGGGAGCAGTGGTATGGCTTTTCTCCTGGATGTATTCTCTTGTGCTTTTTCAGGGACTCTATCTGGGTAAAACTCTTTCCACACTGGGAGCAGTGGTAAGGTTTATCACCTGTGTGTGTCCTCTCGTGTCTTTTCATGTTCCCTAACTGGGTAAAACTCTTCACACACTGGGAGCAGTGGTATGGTCTTGCTGGTTTGGACGTTTCTTCCTCTGGTTCCTCAGAGTCTGGTCTTTCTCCTGCCAAAAACAAACAAAGTGTTTATTTAATCATAGAGACATGAATGAAACTTCCACATGATTCCACATATTTATTCCACATATTTAATCCAAATCAGATCCATTTTACAGTGTGGCTTTAGAGGAATACAGAGAGATTCTGGTAACTAGCATTAGCGCAATGACTGGAAGTCTACAAGTACAGTAGCATATGCTAAGGTACCTGTATTCCCAATCTGGCCCTCATACCATCACGGTCACCTAATCATCCCCCATCCTCTCCCCTGAAACTATTCCCAATTGCATTGGTTTAAATGAGAATGTGTTCAGTCAACTTATCTGGTAAAATAAGGGTTAAATGAAATAAGGGTTAAATGAAATAAGGGCTAAATAAAATAAGGGTTAAATGAAATAATGGTTAAATAAAAGAAAGAGGGAAAAAGAAAGACATCCAGTCATTTCACGAACACTAGTTATCATTGGCTCACAAAACAACCTCTTAAGTTCCTTCCTGCTGCACACAGACACCATAACAATGGTATCCAGGACTGACAGAAAGAATCTCACGCTGTTCCTACATTAAAAAACAACACATTCAATGTAGAACTTCACTAGAATGTCCATACAGGGGGATTCCTCACTACATGTCATCCTTCTACAGTAGAATGTCCATACAGGGGGATTCCTCACTACGTGTCATCCTTCTACAGTAGAATGTCCATACAGGGGGATTCATCACTACATGTCATCCTTCTACAGTAGAATCCAGTAAGCAGTAGCAGCTATTTAACTCCACCAGTTAGTCCTAGCAGTAAGGGTACATTACATACAGCTATTTAACACCACCAGTTAGTCCTAGCAGTAAGGGTACATTACATTACATACAGCTATTTAACACCACCAGTTAGTCCTAGCAGTAAGGGTACATTACATACAGCTATTTAACACCACCAGTTAGTCCTGCAGTAAGGGTACATTACATTACATACAGCTATTTAACACCACCAGTTAGTCCTAGCAGTAAGGGTACATTACATACAGCTATTTAACACCACCAGTTAGTCCTAGCAGTAAGGGTACATTACATACAGCTATTTAACACCACCAGTTAGTCCTAGCAGTAAGGGTACATTACATACAGCTATTTAACACCACCAGTTAGTCCTAGCAGTAAGGGTACATTACATACAGCTATTTAACACCACCAGTTAGTCCTGCAGTAAGGGTACATTACATACAGCTATTTAACACCACCAGTTAGTCCAGCAGTAAGGGTACATTACATTACATACAGCTATTTAACACCACCAGTTAGTCCTAGCAGTAAGGGTACATTACATACAGCTATTTAACACCACCAGTTAGTCCAGCAGTAAGGGTACATTACATTACATACAGCTATTTAACACCACCAGTTAGTCCTAGCAGTAAGGGTACATTACATTACATACAGCTATTTAACACCACCAGTTAGTCCAGCAGTAAGGGTACATTACATACAGCTATTTAACACCACCAGTTAGTCCTAGCAGTAAGGGTACATTACATTACATACAGCTATTTAACACCACCAGTTAGTCCTAGCAGTAAGGGTACATTACATACAGCTATTTAACACCACCAGTTAGTCCTAGCAGTAAGGGTACATTACATCACATACAGCTATTTAACACCACCAGTTAGTCCTAGCAGTAAGGGTACATTACATACAGCTATTTAACACCATCAGTTAGTCCTAGCAGTAAGGGTACATTACATACAGCTATTTAACACCACCAGTTAGTCCTAGCAGTAAGGGTACATTACATACAGCTATTTAACACCACCAGTTAGTCCTAGCAGTAAGGGTACATTACATACAGCTATTTAACACCACCAGTTAGTCCTAGCAGTAAGGGTACATTACATACAGCTATTTAACACCACCAGTTAGTCCTAGCAGTAAGGGTACATTACATACAGCTATTTAACACCACCAGTTAGTCCAGCAGTAAGGGTACATTACATACAGCTATTTAACACCACCAGTTAGTCCTGCCGTAAGGGTACATTACATACAGCTATTTAACACCACCAGTTAGTCCTAGCAGTAAGGGTACATTACATTACATACAGCTATTTAACACCACCAGTTAGTCCTAGCAGTAAGGGTACATTACATTACATACAGCTATTTAACACCACCAGTTAGTCCTAGCAGTAAGGGTACATTACATACAGCTATTTAACACCACCAGTTAGTCCTGGAGTAAGGGTACATTACATACAGCTAGTTAACACCACCAGTTAGTCCTAGCAGTAAGGGTACATTACATACAGCTATTTAACACCACCAGTTAGTCCTAGCAGTAAGGGTACATTACATACAGCTATTTAACACCACCAGTTAGTCCTGCAGTAAGGGTACATTACATACAGCTATTTAACACCACCAGTTAGTCCTAGCAGTAAGGGTACATTACATACAGCTATTTAACACCACCAGTTAGTCCTAGCAGTAAGGGTACATTACATACAGCTATTTAACACCACCAGTTAGTCCTAGCAGTAAGGGTACATTACATACAGCTATTTAACACCACCAGTTAGTCCTGCAGTAAGGGTACATTACATATAGCTATTTAACACCACCAGTTAGTCCTAGCAGTAAGGGTACATTACATACAGCTATTTAACACCACCAGTTAGTCCTAGCAGTAAGGGTACATTACATACAGCTATTTAACACCACCAGTTAGTCCTAGCAGTAAGGGTACATTACATTACATACAGCTATTTAACACAACCAGTTATTCCTAGCAGTAAGGGTACATTACATACAGCTATTTAACACCACCAGTTAGTCCTAGCAGTAAGGGTACATTACATACAGCTATTTAACACCACCAGTTAGTCCTGCAGTAAGGGTACATTACATACAGCTATTTAACACCACCAGTTAGTCCTGCAGTAAGGGTACATTACATTACATACAGCTATTTAACACCACCAGTTAGTCCTAGCAGTAAGGGTACATTACATACAGCTATTTAACACCACCAGTTAGTCCTAGCAGTAAGGGTACATTACATACAGCTATTTAACACCACCAGTTAGTCCTAGCAGTAAGGGTACATTACATACAGCTATTTAACACCACCAGTTAGTCCTGCAGTAAGGGTACATTACATACAGCTATTTAACACCACCAGTTAGTCCTAGCAGTAAGGGTACATTACATACAGCTATTTAACACCACCAGTTAGTCCTAGCAGTAAGGGTACATTACATCACATACAGCTATTTAACACCACCAGTTAGTCCTAGCAGTAAGGGTACATTACATACAGCTATTTAACACCACCAGTTAGTCCTAGCAGTAAGGGTACATTACATACAGCTATTTAACACCACCAGTTAGTCCTAGCAGTAAGGGTACATTACATACAGCTATTTAACACCACCAGTTAGTCCTAGCAGTAAGGGTACATTACATTACATACAGCTATTTAACACCACCAGTTAGTCCTAGCAGTAAGGGTACATTACATACAGCTATTTAACACCACCAGTTAGTCCTAGCAGTAAGGGTACATTACATACAGCTATTTAACACCACCAGTTAGTCCTGCAGTAAGGGTACATTACATACAGCTATTTAACACCACCAGTTAGTCCTGCAGTAAGGGTCACCAGAGGTGAGTTCTATTCCAAAGTAAAGGAGAATCAGCTGCTTGAAATCTCATAATTTCTAACTGCTTCTAGAAGGTGCCAATAATATAGGAATTTCTTTGTGGAATAAATAACATTTAGTAAATTATTCAGATTGTTTTGTTCAACTGTAAACCGAAGACATATGTGGACACCAAAATATATTTTAATATGAAATGTTTTGGAAGATTTTATTTGACCTTTATGTAAGCAAGTCAGTTAAGAACAAATTTATTTACAATGACTGACCTATCTTGAGTTTAGCTTGTATGTTCTACAGTCTAGTAAAGATAGGGGGTTTGACTGGGACAGGCAATGTAACATCCATAATGTTTTAAGGATAAGTTTTTGCAAAACAAGCACCTTACATTGGATCATCTTGAAACTTTCCCTCTAAAGCTAACTTTCATCAAGGTTTTATATGGTCTATTGGTTTCTCTCTGAAGCTAACTTTCATCAAGGTTTTATATGGTCTACTGCTTTCTCTCTTTTCATTGGCAGAATCCTTTTTCAGTGTTATGATATTCATAACATCCATATCCACCAGTCTATCTTCCTGTCAACTAACAGAACTCTGCTGGTTGTCCTGGTAACAGATACCAGTGGGCAGATCTATTGTATTTGTTCAAACTAAACTACAGCACTTACTTCGATGAGTCAAAACTGATCCTTTCTTCTTCTTCTTCTCCTCTCGCAGTAAGGTGCTACTGGGAGAGGCACGACACGGGGACTCTGGGAGGGAGGAAGGGCTAGCGTTGTCCTGGTAACCATAAAGAGGGGACACAAACACATATCATTATGGATGCTGATGTCACTGTTGTCATGAAGTGCTCTACAGAAACCCAGCCCAGACCCCGATAGACCAAGCTGTATGCTAGACCAGACCAAGCTGTATGCTAGACCAGACCAAGCTGTATGCTAGACCAGAGCAAGCTGTATGCTAGACCAGAGCAAGCTGTATGCTAGACCAGACCAAGCTGTATGCTAGACCAGACCAAGCTGTATGCTAGACCAGACCAAGCTGTATGCTAGACCAGACCAAGCTGTATGCTAGACCAGACCAAGCTGTATGCTAGACCAGACCAAGCTGTATGCTAGACCAGACCAAGCTGTATGCTAGACCAGACCAAGCTGTATGCTAGACCAGACCAAGCTGTACCATCTGGTGTTCTGATCTGGAGAGACTCTTCTCTGCCTCATCAGCATGTTGTTGAGGCTCCGCAGAGGATCCACCATAGTCATGTCTCTCTCCTGTGTAAATGAGAACATCAAACAGATGGTAAACATATGATCTACTATTGCAATCAGAGTCTTACAAGAGGCATGAATATATCTAAACAGGGCCCAAATGTCCACTTTCATCATGATGCACTTTAATTTACGATGCAAATGTAAAAGGGTCGTTCCACTAAATGGGTGTATTTTTCGTCCACCTCGATATTTTAAGTATGAATTAAGCACCAATATTGAATTTTAAAAGCCTGTTATATTAGATGAGGTGCACTTTAATGTAGACCACATGGAGAATTCAATACATCTAATTTAAAAGTCCCATTAGAAGGGGCAGAACGAGTTTCACTTTGTCCGCGCAGGGATTTGAGTTGCAACGCTCTAACCACTAGGCTACCTGCCACCCCGATATGTGCCACTGCCAGATTGCCCCTTCAACAATTCCTACAGTACTGAACAACATATTCAAGTGTAGAACTTCAGTATAATGCCCTTTAAAACCACACATTAGTTCAACAACTGCAGTTTGTATCCCTATTTTTAAGACAATACTCACTGGTGTTAACAGGATCTTCAGTCTCCTCCTCATCCTCCTCTTTTACTCCAAGAGGTTCTTTCTCTTCTTTCACTGTAATATCCACCTCTTCTTCTTCTAATATGACAGTCTCCTCTTCTTCCTTTTTTATTCTTAAAGCTTCTTCCTCTTCTTCTTTTACGATGATGTTCAGCCCTAGAGCTTCTTTCTCCAAATAGCTTAGTGAGCACATGGTCGCGATGTTAGCTAGCTAGATAGTTAGCATTAGCGTTTAGCCTAGCGCAGTAACGTTAACAATTGAACAAATTAGCCAATTTCATTTAACAAGCAAATAACTTCTTTTTTTCAACTAGTCAATACGTAAAACAGAATGATGTTTAAAAACACCGACATTAATATAAACAAGACTGGTTTAATGTGCGCTACCGAAGTGGTTGAATCAGTAGTCTTTTACTGCCGTTGAAGCTTTCCGTCCACTAGATTATACGTCACGCAAGAAGCATCACCTGAAAGCCTTCCATCGCCATCTGCTGACTGGAGTGGGTAACGCAGATTGGTAAAAATCTCCATTCCATAATTTATTCTGGCGAACAATGTCATAAGAAGTAATTTAAAAACAACCAGATGTTGTGTTCTCTTCTACTTCATACAGCTAATACTTTCCTCCAGGGCTGATCTTCCCATTAGGCAACAAATTGTTGATGGCCACATAAAAATAAAAATAAATGGGCCAAGACAAATGGCTAACAACACATAATTGGGGTGGCTGGTAGCCTAGTGATTAGAGCATTGGCCTAGTAACCGAATCCCTGAGCTGACAAGGTAAAACTGTGTCATTCTGCCCCTGAACAGGCAGTTAACCCACTGTTCCTAGGCTGTCAATGAAAATAATAGTTTATTCTTAACTGACTTGCCTAGTTAAAGTAATTCTGCCCAAAAACAATGAAAACGTCTCTCACCCAGTGGCATATTTAGGTGAGTGTTGGTGCCCACTTTGTAAAAGGCAACATGGACAGATAGGACTCTACCTGTGTCGAGCACATGCCCCTTTACCCTTCCTGTCTCTAAAGTGCCTCTCTATTGGCCCAGCGTCGTTCGTGGTTAGGGGAAGGTTTGGCCCAGTGTGGTTAGGGGAGGGTTTGGCCCAGCGTGGTTAGGGGAGGGTTTGGCCCAGCGTGGTTAGCGGAGGGTTTGGCCCAGCGTGGTTAGGGGAGGGTTTGGCCCAGCGTGGTTAGGGGAAGGTTTGGCCCAGCATGGTTAGGCCCAACGTGGTTAGGGGAGGGTTTGGCCCAGCGTGGCTAGGGGAGGGTTTGGCCCAGCGTGGTTAGGGGAGGGTTTGGCCCAGCGTGGCTAGGGGAGGGTTTGGCCCAGCGTGGTTAGGGGAGGGTTTGGCCCAGCGTGGTTAGGGGAGGGTTAGGCCCAGCGTGGTTAGGGGAGGGTTTGGCCCAGCGTGGTTAGGGGAGGGTTTGGCCCAGCGTGGTTAGGGGAGGGTTAGGCCCAGCGTGGTTAGGGGAGGGTTTGGCCCAGCGTGGTTAGGGGAGGGTTTGGCCCAGCGTGGTTAGGGGAGGGTTAGGCCCAGCGTGGTTAGGGGAGGGTTTGGCCCAGCGTGGTTAGGGGAGGGTTTGGCCGGCACGTCCTTGTCCCATCGCGCTCTAGTAACTCCTTGTGGCGGGTCGGGCCAATGCACGCTGACTTCTGTCGCCAGCTGTACGCGTTTCCTCCGACACATTGGTACAGCTTGCTTCCGGGTTAAGCGAGCAGTTTGTCAAGAAGCAGTGTGGCTTGGCGGGGGTCGTGTTTCGGAGGACGCAGGACTCTCGACCTTCGCCTCTTCTGAGTCCGTATGGGAGTGGCAGCGTTGGGACAAGACTGTAACTACCAATTGTAGAGAAAAAGGGGGCCTTTGTAGCAAAAGATCAGTGTTGTTAAACTCTGGATGTCTTGATGTCATTGTATGTTTTTAAACTGTGGGCGTCAGTGGGCCTGAAATATTTATTTATAGATGTTTTATTTTACCTTTGTTTAACCTTTGTTTAACTAGGGAAGTCAGTTAAGAACACATTCTTATTTACAATGACAGCCAACCGGGAAACAGTGGGTTAACTGCCTTGTTCAGGGGCAAAACAAGTCACCTGGATTGACTTGAGATGGTGCCTGTTTTAGTGGTTCCATTCTCCATCAGTAGAACAGCTATCTACTAGGGTGAAGATCTCATGTCTTTCCTTGATTTCCCAGCATCCTCTCGTTCAATCTTCTCTGGTCATATAGGAGGAGAAGATAATCTCAGATCTCCTCCAATGAGTTTTGGAGGGGGGGAGGACGCAAGGAATCAAGGAAAGACTTTAGGGTGGTAGGTAGTCTAGTGTTGGGCCAGTAACTGAAAGGTCGATGGTTTGAATCCCCCAGCCGACTAGCTGATAAATCTATCGATGTGCTCCTTGAGCAAGGAACTTAAACCCTAATTGCTCCTGTAAGTCGCCCTGGATAAGAGTGTCTGCTTAATGACTCAAATGTACACATTTCACCAGAACAAGTAATCAGTTTCATAGTCCTTTATCTTGATGAATAGTTACACATTTATACTCAATAAAAAACTAATGAAAGATGTTTCAATGTTCAAAGAATCAAGGTTAGAATGAAAAAAACGAAACAAATTATATTCATCTATATGTTAAGTTACATTTTGAAATATCCAAATTATAAGATTTTTTGAGCTAATAGTTTGTATCCAATCAAAGTTTATAATCAAAACAAAATAGAAAATGCATTTGATCAAATCTGAACATGCCTCAAGATGAAAAATAGAAAAACAAATTTAGGCCTATTTGTAAGTATGATTTTATATATACAAATTAGATTTCATGGATTTCAACACATTCTCAGTCAAAGTACAAAGGTCAGAACACAGCCTCTCTTTTCTCTCATGTGATTTCAGGTCCTCTGAAAATTAGTGCCATGAAGAGTGTATGTATTATTTTATGCTCTTTCAGGACCCTGAATTGGGTAAAACTCTTTCCACACTGGGAGCAGAGGTGAGGCTACCCTCCTTTGTGTGTCACCACATGACTTTTCAGGCTTCTTAATTGGGTAAAACTCTTTCCACATTGGGAGCAATGGAAAGGCTTTTCTCCTGTATGCATTCTCTCATGCATTTTCAGGCTCCCTGACTGGGTAAAACCCTTTCCACATTGAGAGCATTGGAATGGCTTTTCTCCTGTGTGTATTCTCTCATGCTCTTTCAGTGTCCCTGACCAGCTGAAACTCTTTTCACAATGGGAACAATGGTATGGCTTTTCCCCTGTGTGTATTCTCTCATGTGATTTCAGGTTTACTAACAGGATAAAACTCTTTCCACACTGAGAGCACTGGAAAGGCTTCTCTCCTGTGTGAATCATCTCGTGCGTTTTCAGGTACCGTAACTGGCTAAAACCCTTTCCACACTGCGAGCATTGGAATGGCTTTTCTCCTGTGTGTATTCTCTCATGCTCTTTCAGTGTCCCTGACCAGCTGAAACTCTTTTCACAATGGGAACAGTGGTAAGGCTTTTCCCCTGTGTGTATTCTCTCATGTGATTTCAGGTCCCCTGGTCGGGAAAATGTCTTTACACACTGAGAGCATTGGAATGGTTTTTCCCCTGTGTGTATTCTCTTATGAACTTTCAGTTCTGTTGACTCAATAAATCTCTTACCACACTGAGAGCATTGGTAAGGCTTATCTCCTGTGTGTCGTCTCTCATGCGATTTTAGGTTACATAAATGGTTAAAACTCTTTCCACACTGAGAGCAGTTGTAAGACTTCTTCTCTGCATGTGTTCTCTTGTGGTTTTTAAGATTCCCTAAATGGTTAAAACTCTTTCCACACTGGGAACATTTGTAAGACTTCTTCTCTGCATGTGTTCTCTTGTGGTTTTTCAGGCTCCATAAACGGGTATAACTCTTTCCACACTGGGAACAGTGGTGTCGTCTCGTTGGTTCAGACGTCTCCGGTTCCTCTGAGTCGGGTCGCTCTTCTGCTAAAGATAAACAGAGTGGTTAAAACAGGGAGACCTGAATGAAATCTCCATATACATTTTAGTCATTTATCAGACCCTCTTATCCAGAGAGACTTACAGTCAAGTGCTCTTAGCATGTGATGCATGTGCTCCATTGTCTCTTAGCATGTGATGCATGTGCTCCATTGTCTCTTAGCATGTGATGCATGTGCTCCATTGTCTCTTAGCATGTGATTTATGAGCTCCATTGTCTCTTAGCATGTGATGCACGTGCTCCATTGTCTCTTAGCATGTGATGCACGTGCTCCATTGTCTCTTAGCATGTGATGCATGTGCTCCATTGTCTCTTAGCATGTGATGCATGTGCTCCATTGTCTCTTAGCATGTGATACATGTGCTCCATTGTATCTTAGCATGTGATGCATGTGCTCCATTGTCTCTTAGCATGTGATGAATGTGCTCCATTGTCTCTTAGCATGTGATGAATGTGCTCCATTGTCTCTTAGCATGTGATGAATGTGCTCCATTGTCTCTTAGCATGTGCTCCATTGTTCACATGACCCATGTATTTTACACTGTGTGGCTTTAAGGGAATAGTATGGTCACTATCCAGAGCAACTTGTTAGTGCATCCATCTTAAGGTAGCTAGGTGAGACAACCACAACAGTGATAGTAAATACAGTTTCCCTCAGTTAGTGCATCCATCTTAAGGTAGCTAGGTGAGACAACCACAACAGTGATAGTAAATACAGTTTCCCTCAGTTAGTGCATCCATCTTAAGGTAGCTTGGTGAGACAACCACAAGAGTGCCATTTTTGAGATCTGGGAAAAATGTGATTTTTGTATGTAGTTACCCTATAATTGAAGTGCCACACAACTTGAAACCAAACGATGTATTGGGTAAGTATAACTCCTTCCACGCCTTCTGATCGAAGAACATCAAAGGTAAGGGAATATTTATGTGGTTCATTTTGGGTTTCTGTGCTCTCCAAACGTAGAGGAGACATACAGCTAATATCTGAGCGCCGCCTCATATTATAGCCTAGTGAACGACACCAGTCTGTCTGTAATGCGTGTGTTGCAATGGGAGTTTCTTCAAACAAAATAGTCACCGGATTGATGCAAATAATCACGATTCTGGCAGGTCGGCTCCTTTATGGTTACCTTCAAATGGTCTTTCAGTCTACCTGAAGACATTAGCATCGCTAACGGGCTACAGGAAGTGGTAGACATATAGGACCAACGCGCACCGCACACACACACAGTGCTCACACACAGTGCTCACACACAGTGCTCACACACAGTGCTCACACACAGTGCTCACACACAGTGCTCACACACAGTGCTCACACACAGTGCTCACACACACACAGGGTTCAACATTCAGGTACATTTACCAGGGGCAGACTGACATTTAATGATGTAGTAATAATTTCAGGTGATTTTCATAGTTCATTTGCTGGCTGAGCAAGTAGCCTATACAGGGTTCTTACAGACATTGGCTAATTCAAGGTGTCACTACAGACCCGGGTTCTGACAATGTGGTACTAGTCAGTCTGTCCATGTGGTACTAGTCAGTCTGTCCACGTGGTAGTGGTCAGTCTGTCCATGTGGTAGTAGTCAGTCTGTCCATGTGGTAGTAGTCAGTCTGTCCATGTGGTAGCAGTCAGTCTGTCCATGTGGTAGCAGTCAGTCTGTCCATGTGGTAGTAGTCAGTCTGTCCATGTGGTAGTAGTCAGTCTGTCCATGTGGTACTAGTCAGTCTGTCCATGTGGTAGTAGTGATAGTAGTCAGTCTGTCCATGTGGTAGTAGTCAGTCTGTCCATGTGGTACTAGTCAGTCTGTCCATGTGGTACTAGTCAGTCTGTCCATGTGGTAGTAGTCAGTCTGTCCATGTGATAGTGGTCAGTCTGTGGTAGTAGTCAGTCTGTCCATGTGGTAGTAGTGATAGTAGTCAGTCTGTCCATGTGGTAGTAGTCAGTCTGTCCATGTGATAGTGGTCAGACTGTGGTAGTAGTCAGTCTGTCCATGTGGTAGTAGTGATAGTAGTCAGTCTGTCCATGTGGTAGTAGTCAGTCTGTCCATGTGATAGTAGTCAGTCTGTCCATGTGGTAGTAGTCAGTCTGTCCATGTGGTAGTAGTCAGTCTGTCCATGTGGTAGTAGTCAGTCTGTCCATGTGGTAGTAGTCAGTCTGTCCATGTGGTAGTAGTCAGTCTGTCCATGTGGTAGTAGTCAGTCTGTCCATGTGGTAGTAGTCAGTCTGTCCATGTGGTAGTAGTCAGTCTGTCCATGTGGTAGTAGTCAGTCTGTCCATGTGGTAGTAGTCAGTCTGTCCATGTGGTAGTAGTCAGTCTGTCCATGTGGTAGTAGTCAGTCTGTCCATGTGGTAGTAGTCAGTCTGTCCATGTGGTAGTAGTCAGTCTGTCCATGTGGTAGTAGTGATAGTAGTCAGTCTGTCCATGTGGTAGTAGTGATAGTAGTCAGACTGTGGTAGTAGTCAGTCTGTCCATGTGGTAATAGTGATAGTAGTCAGTCTGTCCATGTGGTAGTAGTGATAGTAGTCAGTCTGTCCATGTGGTAGTAGTCAGTCTGTCCATGTGATAGTAGTCAGTCTGTCCATGTGGTAGTAGTCAGTCTGTCCATGTGGTAGTAGTCAGTCTGTCCATGTGGTAGTAGTCAGTCTGTCCATGTGGTAGTAGTCAGTCTGTCCATGTGGTAGTAGTCAGTCTGTCCATGTGGTAGTAGTCAGTCTGTCTATGTGGTAGTAGTCAGTCTGTCTATGTGGTAGTAGTCAGTCTGTCCATGTGGTAGTGGTGATAGAAATGTTGAAGACTTATTTAATGGGTCGGATACGAGGTAGGGCTTCTAACAGCCACGGAATACAAAAAAACTAGTCACGCCGCGGACAACAACGACATCCTACCGGATGAGCTAAAATACATTTTGTCACGCTCAGAGCATAACGACTCAGAGATGCCGTGGAGCCCCTGAGGACAACGAGTGTGGTGCCAGCTAAACAACCTGTCCCTCAACGTCAGCCAAACAAAGCAGCTGCCACCTGAGTGGCACAGCGGTCTAAAGCACTGCATCACAGTGCTTGAGGTGTCACTACAGACCCGGGTTCAATCCCAGAACTAACAGAACTCTGCTGGTTGTCCTGGTAACAGATACCAGTGGGCAGATCGATTGTATTTGTTCAAACTAAGCTACATCACTTACTTTGATGAGTCAAATCTGATCCTTTCATCTCTTCTCCTCCTCTCACAGTTCCACTCAGCCCCATTGTTTTCCTGCAGTCCACCAGCAGCACAGACAACCTCTTCATACCCAGCAGTAAGGTGCTAACAGGAGAGGCATGACACGGGGACTCCGGGAGGGTGGAAGGGCTAGCGTTGTCCTGGTAACCATAAAGAGGGGACACAGACACATATCATTATGGATGCTGATGCCACTGTTGACATAAAGTGTTTTACAGAAATCGAGCCCAGACCCAGAGAGAGCAAGCTGTATGCTAGACCAGACCAAGCTGTACCATCTGGTGTTCTGATCTGGAGAGACTCTTCTCTGCCTCGTCAGCATCAGGATGTTGTTGAGGCTCCCCAGAGGATCCACCATAGTCATGTGTCTCTCCTGTGTGAATGAGAACATCAAACAGATGGTAAACTTATGACCATCTACTGCAATCACAGAGTCTTACAAGAGGCATTAATACAGAGGGCATTGTAAAAGGGCAGTTCCACGAAATGAGTGCGGTTTGTGTCCCTTTGAAATGTTAAGTAGAAATCATGCACCTATGTTATCTCTCGTTTAAAACTCTATAGGTGCATGATTTCTACTTAACATTTCAAAGGGACACAAACCGCACTCATTTCGTGGAACTGCCCTTTTACAATTACATCATAAACAATATTTTATAAAATGATGATGAAAGTGGACGTTCTGGCTCTGTTTAGATGTATTAATGCCTCTTGTAAGACTCTGTGATTGCAGTAGATGGTCATAAGTTTACCATCTGTTTGATGTTGGATGAAGTGCAGTCTAATAGAACACATGGAGAACTCCATGAATGTTTACATTAAAAGTCCCTCAAATATATGAACCAATGGCAGATTGCCCCTTAAACATGTCCTACAGTACTGAACAACACATTCAAGTGTAGAACTTCAGTAGAATGCCACTTTTAAACCCCACATTAGTTCAACAACTGCATTGTGCCCCTGTTTTTAAGACAGTACTCACTGGTGGTAATCTGATCTTCAGTCTCCTCCTCTTTCACTCCCAAAACGTCTTCCTCCTCTTTAATTGAGAAAGCCTCCTCTTCCTCTTTTACTCCAAGAGGTTCTTTCTCTTCTTTCACTACATTTTCTTCTTTTAATGTTATGGCATCTTCCTCCTTTTTGATTCTGAAACCTATCTCCTCTTCGTCTTTTACTCCAAAAGGTTCTTTCTCTTCTTCTTCTAATGTGACAGTCTCCTCTTCTTCCTTTTGTATTCTTAAAACTTCTTCCTCTTCTTCTTTTACGATGATGTTCAGCCCTAGAGCTTCTTTCTCTTTCTCCATATTTCTTAGTGAGCTCATGGTCGGGATGTTAGCTAGCTAGCTAGCATTAGCGATTAGCCTAGTGCAGTAACGTTCTCAATTTAACAAATTGGCGCATTTAATTTAACAAGCAAACACTGACATTAATACACACAGGAATAGTCTAAAGTGTTCGGTTTTATGTTCGCCAGGAAACCACCGCGTTGGTTGAATCAGAAGCTTTTTGTCGCTGTTGAAGAAGCCTCCAGTTCCGTCCACTAGATTTTACGTCACGCAAGAAGCATCATCTGAAAGACGCACGTCGCCATCTGCTGACTGGAGTGGGTAACGCAGATTGGAAAAAATCTCCACGACATCGTTTATTCTGGCAAACCATGTCATAAGAAGTAATTTAAAAACAATCAGATGCTATGTTCTTTCTTACTTCTTACAGCCAATTCTTCCCTCCAGGGCTGACCTGTCCATTAGACAGGATTAGGAGACAGATTGCCGATTGTAGCATATTCCCGAGCTAAATCGGCCAAGACGCATCTGCCCAAAAACAATGAAAAATTATCTCACCCAGTGGCATATGGGCTATTGAAGTGAGCAGCCAAATGAAGCAGTGGCAGATGGGGTTCTCAGTGTGTAGAGCAGTGTGTAGAGCAGATGGGGTTCTCCCTGTGTAGAGCAGATGGGGTTCTCCCTGTGTAGAGCAAATGCCTCTTTGCCCTACCAGTCTCTAAAGTGCCCTTTTGGGTGGTGCTATAATTGGTATACATTTTCTGGGTGTAGTTGTAGAGGCTAAGTGAAAGTGAAAAAAATACAACAAAATATAGCTAGCTCTCTCTCTCTTCTTCATTTTTAAAGAAATGTATTTGTTCAAAACTGCTAAACTATTGTCCTCTCTCTCTTTGAGTCAACTACTCACCACATTTGATGCACTGCAGTGCTAGCTAGATGTAGCTTTCGCTTTCAGTACTAGATTCATTCTCCTATCATTGAGTGGACAACATGTCAGTTCATGCTCCAAGAGCTCTGATAGGTTGGAGGATGTCCTCCAGAAGTTGTCATAAATACTGTGTAAGTCTATGGAAGGGCTTGAGAACCATGAGCCTCCTGGGTTTTGTATTGAAGTCAATGTACCCAGAGGAGGACGGAAACTAGCTGTCCTGCGGCTACACCACGGTGCTACCCTACAGAGTGCTGTTGAGGCTACTGTAGACCATCATTGCAAAACAGTGTGGTTTAATCAATTATTTGGTGACGTGAATATATATTTAGTGTATTTTCTTTTACTTTAATGTGAAACATGAAACGTGTTGTTGTTTTTTAAATGAATTTCACTGAGGATCGTCCTCCCCTTTCTCCTCTGAGGAGCCTCCACTGATACATTCATACCTAGGCCTGACGTGGTTAGAGCGTTGGACTAGTAACCCAATCCACTAAATAACAAAAAATGGCATATTACATACCAGTCCACTATGTTATCTCTACCCAGTCCACTATGTTATCTCTACCCAGTCCACTATGTTATCTCTACCCAGTCCACTATGTTATCTCTACCCAGTCCACTATGTTATCTCTACCCAGTCCACTATGTTATCTCTACCCAGTCCACTATGTTATCTCTACCAGTCCACTATGTTATCTCTACCAGTCCACTATGTTATCTCTACCAGTCCACTATGTTATCTCTACCCAGTCCACTATGTTATCTCTACCAGACCACTATGTTATCTCTACCAGTCCACTATGTTATCTCTACCAGTCCACTATGTTATCTCTACCCAGTCCACTATGTTATCTCTACCAGTCCACTATGTTATCTCTACCAGTCCACTATGTTATCTCTACCCAGTCCACTATGTTATCTCTACCCAGTCCACTATGTTATCTCTACCAGTCCACTATGTTATCTCTACCAGTCCACTATGTTATCTCTACCAGTCCACTATGTTATCTCTACCAGTCCACTATGTTATCTCTACCAGTCCACTATGTTATCTCTACCCAGTCTCTGGTGATGTGATGAATCTCCCATTGACTGGAGGAACCAACTCACATCCTATTGATGACCCGGGTCCAGACGGTCTGATCTGGTGTTGTACCACCATCCTATTGATGACCCGGGTCCAGACGATCTGATCTGGTGAGTACTAGAGGTTGACCGATTAAATCGGAATGGCCGATTAATTAGGGCCGATTTCAAGTTTTCATAACAATCGGAAATCTGTATTTTTGGGCGCCGATTTGCCGATAAAAAATAATAATAATAATAATACCTTTATTTAACCAGGCAAACCAGTTAAGAACACATTCTTATTTTCAATAACGGCCTAGGAACGGTGGGTTAACTGCCTTGTTCAGGGGCAGAACTACAGATTTTCACTTTTCATTGATAACCTCGAAAGAACAGATCAGAACAACAGTTTAGTTCAGTTCATTAACTACATGATAAATGATTACTTTTGCCAATTATTCTTAATACACATATCTAAACATATTTCACAGAGAATATCAAAACATTCTATTGAAACTATTCTTTCAAATTGGTTTATACTCCCATCTCACTGTCAAGTCCATCGTAGTTACACCTATACCCCTCGGGAATAGAACAAAACAAACAACAATACACTCAACAATACAATACACTCAACAATACAATACACTCAACAATACAATACGCTCAACAATACACTCAACAATACACTAAACTCAACAATACACTACACTCAACAATACAATACAATACACTCAACAATACAATACACTCAACAATACACTACACTCAACAATACAATACAATACAATACACTCAACAATACACTCAACAATACACTCAACAATACAATACACTCAACAATACACTACACTCAACAATACACTCAACAATACACTACACTCAACAATACAATACAATACACTCAACAATACACTACACTCAACAATACAATACACTCAACAATACACTACACTCAACAATACAATACACTCAACAATACAATACAATACACTCAACAATACACTACACTCAACAATACACTCAACAATACACTACACTCAACAATACAATACAATACACTCAACAATACACTCAACAATACAATACACTCAACAATACAATACACTCAACAATACACTCAACAATACAATACAATACACTCAACAATACAATACAATACAATACACTCAACAATACACTACACTCAACAATACAATACACTCAAAAATACACTCAACAATACAATACACTCAACAATACACTCAACAATACACTCAACAATACAATACACTCAACAATACACTACACTCAACAATACACTCAACAATACACTACACTCAACAATACAATACAATACACTCAACAATACACTACACTCAACAATACAATACACTCAACAATACACTACACTCAACAATACACTACACTCAACAATACAATACACTCAACAATACAATACACTCAACAATACACTACACTCAACAATACAATACAATACACTCAACAATACACTACACTCAACAATACACTACACTCAACAATACACGCAACAATACACTACACTCAACAATACAATACAATACACTCAACAATACACTCAACAATACAATACACTCAACAATACAATACACTCAACAATACAATACACTCAACAATACAATACAATACACTACACTCAACAATACAATACACTCAACAATACAATACACTCAACAATACACTACACTCAACAATACACTACTATACAATACAATACACTCAACAATACACTCAACAATACAATACACTCAACAATACACTACACTCAACAATACACTACACTCAACAATACACTACACTCAACAATACAATACACTCACAATACACTACACTCAACAATACACTACACTCAACAATACACTACACTCAACAATACAATACACTACACTCAACAATACAATACACTACACTCAACAATACACTGCACTCAACAATACAATACACTCAACAATACACTCAACAATACACTCAACAATACAATACACTCAACAATACACTACACTCAACAATACACTACACTCAACAATACAATACACTACACTCAACAATACACTACACTCAACAATACAATACACTCAACAATACAATACACTACACTCAACAATACAATACACTACACTCAACAATACACTACACTCAACAATACACTACACTCAACAATACACTACACTCAACAATACACTACACTCAACAATACACTACACTCAACAATACACTACTATACAATACAATACACTCAACAATACAATACACTCAACAATACACTCAACAATACACTCAACAATACACTCAACATACAATACACTACACTCAACAATACACTCAACAATACAATACACTCAACAATACACTCAACAATACACTCAACAATACACTACACTCAACAATACACTACACTCAACAATACACTCAACAATACAATACACTCAACAATACAATACAATACACAACACTCAACAATACACTCAACAATACACTACACTCAACAATACACTACACTCAACAATACAATACACTCAACAATACACTCAACAATACAATACAATACACTCAACAATACAATACACTCAACAATACACTACACTCAACAATACAATACAATACACTCAACAATACAATACAATACACTCAACAATACACTCAACAATACACTCAACAATACAATACACTCAACAATACAATACAATACACTCAACAATACACTCAACAATACACTACACTCAACAATACAATACACTACACTCAACAATACACTACACTCAACAATACAATACACTCAACAATACACTACACTCAACAATACAATACACTCAACAATACACTCAACAATACAATACAATACACTCAACAATACAATACGCTCAACAATACACTCAATACACTAAACTCAACAATACACTAAACTCAACAATACACTACAATACACTCAACAATACACTCAACAATACACTCAACAATACACTCAACAATACAATACACTCAACAATACACTACACTCAACAATACACTACACTCAACAATACACTACACTCAACAATACAATACACTCAACAATACAATACACTCAACAATACAATACACTCAACAATACAATACACTCAACAATACAATACAATACAATACACTCAACAATACACTACACTCAACAATACAATACACTACACTCAACAATACAATACAATACACTCAACAATACACTCAACAATACACTCAACAATACAACACACTCAACAATACACTACACTCAACAATACACTACACTCAACAATACACTACACTCAACAATACACTACACTCAACAATACACTACACTCAACAATACACTACTATACAATACAATACACTCAACAATACAATACAATACACTCAACAATACACTCAACAATACAATACACTACACTCAACAATACAATACACTCAACAATACACTCAACAATACACTACACTACACTCAACAATACACTACACTCAACAATACACTACACTCAACAATACACTTACACTCAACAATACACTACTATACAATACAATACACTCAACAATACAATACACTCAACAATACACTCAACAATACACTCAACAATACAATACACTACACTCAACAATACAATACACTACACTCAACAATACACTCAACAATACAATACACTACACTCAACAATACACTCAACAATTACAATACACTCAACAATACAATACACTCAACAATACAATACACTCAACAATACACTCAACAATACAATCACTCAACAATACACTACACTCAACAATACAATACACTCAACAATACAATACACTACACTCAACAATACACTCAACAATACAATACACTCAACAATACAATACAATACACTACACTCAACAATACACTCAACAATACACTACACTCAACAATACACTACACTCAACAATACAATACACTCAACAATACACTCAACAATACAATACAATACACTCAACAATACAATACACTCAACAATACACTACACTCAACAATACAATACAATACACTCAACATACAATACAATACACTCAACAATACACTCAACAATACACTCAACAATACAATACACTCAACAATACAATACAATACACTCAACAATACACGCAACAATACACTACACTCAACAATACAATACAATACACTCAACAATACACTACACTCAACAATACAATACACTCAACAATACACTACACTCAACAATACAATACACTCAACAATACACTCAACAATACAATACAATACACTCAACAATACAATACAATACACTCAACAATACAATACGCTCAACAATACACTCAATACACTAAACTCAACAATACACTAAACTCAACAATACACTACAATACACTCAACAATACACTCAACAATACACTCAACAATACACTCAACAATACACTCAACAATACAATACACTCAACAATACACTACACTCAACAATACAATACACTCAACAATACACTACACTCAACAATACACTACACTCAACAATACAATACACTCAACAATACAATACACTCAACAATACAATACACTCAACAATACAATACAATACACTCAACAATACAATACAATACAATACACTCAACAATACACTACACTCAACAATACAATACACTACACTCAACAATACAATACAATACACTCAACAATACACTCAACAATACACTCAACAATACAACACACTCAACATACACTACACTCAACAATACACTACACTCAACAATACACTACACTCAACAATACACTACACTCAACAATACACTACACTCAAAATACACTACTATACAATACAATACACTCAACAATACAATACAATACACTCAACAATACACTCAACAATACAATACACTACACTCAACAATACAATACACTCAACAATACACTACACTCAACAATACACTACACTCAACAATACACTACTATACAATACAATACACTCAACAATACAATACACTCACAATACACTCAACAATACACTCAACAATACAATACACTACACTCAACAATACAATACACTACACTCAACAATACAATACAATACACTACACTCAACAATACAATACACTACACTCAACAATACACTCAACAATACAATACACTACACTCAACAATACACTCAACAATACAATACACTCAACAATACAATACACTCAACAATACACTCAACAATACAATACACTCAACAATACACTACACTCAACAATACAATACACTCAACAATACAATACACTACACTCAACAATACACTCAACAATACAATACAATACACTCAACAATACACTCAACAATACACTCAACAATACACTACACTCAACAATACAATACACTACACTCAACAATACACTACACTCAACAATACAATACACTCAACAATACACTACACTCAACAATACACTACACTCAACAATACAATACACCACACTCAACAATACACTCAACAATACAACACACTCAACAATACACTCAACAATACAATACAATACACTCAACAATACACTCAACAATACAATACACTCAACAATACAATACACTCAACAATACACTCAACAATACAATACACTCAACAATACAATACACTCAACAATACACTCAACAATACAATACACTCAACAATACACTCAACAATACAATACACTTAACAACACACTCAACAATACACTCAACAATACACTCAACAATACACTCAACAATACAACACACTCAGCAATACACTCAACAATACAATACACTCAACAATACACTCAACAATACACTCAACAATACACTACACTCAACAATACAATACAATACACTCAACAATACAATACACTCAGCAATACAATACACTCAACAATACAATACACTCAACAATACCCTCAACAATACAATACAATACACTCAACAATACACTACGCTCAACAATACAATACAATACAATACACTCAACAATACACTCAACAATACACTCAACAATACACTACACTACACTCAACAATACAATACAATACACTCAACAATACAATACAATACAATACACTCAACAATACACTACACTACACTCAACAATACAATACAATACACTCAACAATACAATACACTCAACAATACCACTACACTCAACAATACCCTCAACAATACAATACACACTCAACAATACAATACACTCAACAATACAATACAATACACTCAACAATACACTACACTCAACAATACAATACAATACACTCAACAATACAATACAATACACTCAACAATACACTCAACAATACACTACACTCAACAATACAATACAATACACTCAACAATACACTCAACAATACACTACACTCAACAATACAATACAATACACTCAACAATACACTACACTCAACAATACACTACACTCAACAATACAATACAATACACTCAACAATACAATACACTCAGCAATACAATACACTCAACAATACAATACACTCAACAATACCCTCAACAATACAATACAATACACTCAACAATACACTACGCTCAACAATACAATACACTCAACAATACACTCAACAATACACTCAACAATACACTACACTACACTCAACAATACAATACAATACACTCAACAATACAATACAATACACTCAACAATACACTCAACAATACACTACCTACACTCAACAATACAATACAATACACTCAACAATACAATACACTCAACAATACACTACACTCAACAATACCCTCAACAATACAATACACACTCAACAATACAATACACTCAACAATACACTACACTCAACAATACAATACAATACACTCAACAATACAATACAATACACTCAACAATACACTCAACAATACACTACACTCAACAATACAATACAATACACTCAACAATACACTCAACAATACACTACACTCAACAATACAATACAATACACTCAACAATACAATACACTCAACAATACACTACACTCAACAATACAATACACTCAACAATACACTCAACAATACAATACACTCAACAATACAATACACTCAACAATACAATACACTCAACAATACAATACACTCAACAATACAATACACTCAACAATACAATACACTCAACAATACACTACACTCAACAATACAATACAATACACTCAACAATACACTCAACAATACACTACACTCAACAATACAATACACTCAACAATACAATACAATACACTCAACAATACAATACACTCAACAATACACTACACTCAACAATACAATACACTCAACAATACACTCAACAATACACTCAACAATACACTCAACAATACAATACACTCAACAATACAATACAATACACTCAACAATACACTACACTCAACAATACAATACACTCAACAATACACTCAACAATACAATACACTCAACAATACACTCAACAATACAATACACTCAACAATACAATACACTCAAAAACTGAATCCTCCCTCATGTTTTACACACATCTCTCCGTATGAGAGTAATGTAAAACAAAAACTGAAAAAAATATATAAAACAAAATTTCAACTAACCTAATCAAATTAAAATCACTAAACTGAAAGAAACTATGGTCATAGGAAAATAGACTTAAAAGCAGCAATGCCCTCTTCCTCTTCACAGTGGTCCAAATTACAAATATGGCTAAGAAACATATTTACCAATTACACAAATTATCTTGAAAGCAGTATTACAAATGACCATGAATTCATTATCCAAATGGCTTTCCAATGCGGGTGATCAGGCCACAACGAAAGGTCATCAGAAGGTCATAGGTCATACAAAACCCTTCAAAGCAGTGTTGTTCACTATATTAAACAAACTGCAAACAATAGTCAAATAGTTCCAACATGTTGTATCCCAGGTTCCCAGAACATTCCTTTATCAAAAGAATTAGCGTGTGTAATTAAAACTCAGAAAATAAAAACTAATTAAAATCCCATGTGTGTGTGATGTGCCCCTTTAAGATACCTTTGCACTCAAACAAAAAACCTCCAGGCCCTTTTCAATGTGTTCGTTTATGGCCTCAATCTCACTCACTGTCCCCAAGAGTATAGTCCCTGGAAACATTCCAAAGAGAGACAATGAAATACCCATTTTCCCGGAGAAAACACAAAACACTTAGTTGGTATTCATTACACGACATCGATTCAGAAACTCAAAAGTGAACTATAAACCAAACCTAATGATAATTCCACTGTACCTCAAATCATTAATCATAAGTTTTAATCAGCATCAATGTATATGTGTGCTTAATTGAACATGTTACCCTTACATACAATTATCCTTACTATCTAAATACTTTTTCCTCTGTCGCAAACGTAGTCAGCGTAAGAAATTAGTCATTTAATCCCAGGCATTTAATAGATATGTAGACGTGTTCTCCCATGGCTCCTTCAACTTAAATATGTAGATCATTTCCATCCGTCCCGGAAGAAAGAATCCTACTCAAACACATCTGAATACAATGTTTAATTAAGTTAAATCAACTCCTTAAACAAACCATAAACAAAGAAACAAACCTCTTTAATCAGAAATCTAATAATTTCAACTTGTTGATATACATTTTGTAAAAACGATCCTGATTTTTTAAAACAAATCTAAAATCTTCCAAAAGTTGGCGCTGTCTCATCCGCTGTCTCATCCGCTGTCTCATCCGCTGTCTCATCCGCTGTCTCATCCGCTGTCTCATCCGCTGTCTCATCAGCTGTCTCATCAGCTGTCTCATCAGCTGTCTCATCAGCTGTCTCATCAGCTGTCTCATCCGCTGTCTCATCCGCTGTCTCATCAGCTGTCTCATCAGCTGTCTCATCAGCTGTCTCATCAGGGTAAAAATCAAAACAAACTCCCCCCCCCCCCCCACTCATATCCACAAAGCTTTCATTCCCCAAAGGTCAATACTGTTCAGCACGTCCATTAATGATCTTCCTTTAGTCTGTACAGGGTCTGACGTTCCAATGTACGCAGATGATACAGTGATAAATTCATGCAAATAACAAACTACACAAGAACTCACTACTATAATGGTTCAGATGACAAAATTGCTCAGAGACTCATGTTTACATCTCAATAAAATAAAACACAGTCTGCATGTTCCTCAAACAACAACTACTGATGGAAAAAGCTCCTGCTGGTATCTGATTTTAAGTGCCAAGGCATCAGCTCCTGCTGGTATCTGATTTTAAGTGCCAAGGCATCAGCTCCTGCTGGTATCTGATTTTAAGTGCCAAGGCATCAGCTCCTGCTGGTATCTGATTTTAAGTGCCAAGGCATCAGCTCCTGCTGGTATCTGATTTTAAGTGCCAAGGCATCAGCTCCTGCTGGTATCTGATTTTAAGTGCCAAGGCATCAGCTCCTGCTGGTATCTGATTTTAAGTGCCAAGGCATCAGCTCCTGCTGGTATCTGATTTTAAGTGCCAAGGCATCAGCTCCTGCTGGTATCTGATTTTAAGTGCCAAGGCATCAGCTCCTGCTGGTATCTGATTTTAAGTGCCAAGGCATCAGCTCCTGCTGGTATCTGATTTTAAGTGCCAAGGCATCAGCTCCTGCTGGTATCTGATTTTAAGTGCCAAGGCATCAGCTCCTGCTGGTATCTGATTTTAAGTGCCAAGGCATCAGCTCCTGCTGGTATCTGATTTTAAGTGCCAAGGCATCAGCTCCTGCTGGTATCTGATTTTAAGTGCCAAGGCATCAGCTCCTGCTGGTATCTGATTTTAAGTGCCAAGGCATCAGCTCCTGCTGGTATCTGATTTTAAGTGCCAAGGCATCAGCTCCTGCTGGTATCTGATTTTAAGTGCCAAGGCATCAGCTCCTGCTGGTATCTGATTTTAAGTGCCAAGGCATCAGCTCCTGCTGGTATCTGATTTTAAGTGCCAAGGCATCATACTTGCTTCCAACCTTTCTTTTAAAAAGCAAATAAAAAAAGGAACTCAAATAACCAAATTCAACCTCGCTAATTTACCAAAACATATGAAATTGTTTTGACTATAGCGGCAACAACACTATAATTAAAATCTATGATACTCCCCCACTTAACATACTAGTTTAATAGTTTGGCCCAAGCTTGCTTTTCAACATTCATACCCATTCAGTCTTCTGCCAACAGGCTCTCAAACTACTCAACCAGTAATCACCTTTAATGACCTGACATTGTTCCACCTAATGGAAACATACTATAATGTTAGACTACATGAACTATCCTGCTCAAATTAACTGGTGTTACTTAAACGATCAATCCAAGAATCAATAACCATCAGAATCCATTCTCACAATGTCTTACAATGCAAACATTCAGATCTCCCTTTCTTACAGCCAAATTAAAGCCCAATCAACATCTCGCAATCAAAATGGTGCCGCCAGAAGTACAGAAAAGAGTGTACTTGAACAACGGTCGAAACAATTTCAGTAAGGTTATTGTGTATTCAAACTAATAACGCAAATGTACGTTATTCTACAACAATCTACCCGCCTCTAGCAACTTACCCTGATAATTAGTAGCCAACAGAGCAACTAACTCTCTTCCTTACTTTCAGCTCAACTTATCCTATTCCTTTTTTCCCATTGGGCAGAAATATATAACCCCTCCCATTTCAACGTTTTTCCAGCTCAACTTATCCTATTCCTTTTTCCCCATTGGGCAGAAATATATAACCCCTCCCATTTCAACGTTTTTCCAGCTCAACTTATCCTATTCCTTTTTCCCCATTGGGCAGAAATATATAACCCCTCCCATTTCAACGTTTTTCCAGCTCAACTTATCCTATTCCTTTTTCCCCATTGGGCAGAAATATATAACCCCTCCCATTTCAACGTTTTTCCAGCTCAACTTATCCTATTCCTTTTTCCCCATTGGGCAGAAATATATAACCCCTCCCATTTCAACGTTTTTCCTTACCTCTGTGTAAGATTTAAAACCCAAACTTTATAACTTCCTCTTCTCTCTGCTCTTCACACTTATGAAATGTATCCTATTTCTTTAAAAAATAACACACGCAGCGCCAAAATCACAACATGCGTCAGTCAATCTATAAGAATGAAAATCATTTCGGTAATCACTTCCTATCGCCATTCTCTCTCCACTATTATTCAGAATGTCTTTAACTGAGGTAACTGTCTTCTCTATTGATACAGTCATTTAAATACGACCCAATTCTCAATACATTATTCCAGCAGATAATTTAGTGACCAGACATCGTCTTGCATCAGAATTTGCTTCATTATTATTTTAAGTTGAATTAATTAGTCTATCAATTTAACCTAAACAATCTATTAAAAACGTTTAATTTATCCCTTCTATCAATTTGAACCAAACAAGCTATTAAAACGTTCAGTTTATCTCTTATACAAACACTAGCCACCATAACTTTCCAGGCAAAACATACAAATAGATTATTTACAATCAAGAACTCAGAATTCAGTTAGCGCAATGACTGGGAAAGGAACCCCGGCCTCCCGCGTGGCAGGCGAGAACTCTCCCACTGAACCACCAATGCTATTTAAAATGACTGAGATTCTCCGCAAATAAACCCACTTTACAAGCAAAATAAAGAGAAAATTATAATCTGATTAGGTCAGAAATGACAAAGACAAAAAACACAATGTTTAATAACAGATATTCTCTTTCTTCTTTCTCAGACACTCAGCTCCACCAACACTCTTCATCACCCAGCTCCACCAACACCCTTCATCACCCAGCTCCACCAACACTCTTCATCACCCAGCTCCACCAACTCTTCATCACCCAGCTCCACCAACACCCTTCATCACCCAGCTCCACCAACTCTTCATCACCCAGCTCCACCAACACTCTTCATCACCCAGCTCCACCAACACTCTTCATCACCCAGCTCCACCAACACTCTTCATCACCCAGCTCCACCAACACCCTTCACCACCCAGCTCCACCAACACCCTTCATCACCCAGCTCCACCAACACCCTTCATCACCCAGCTCCACCAACACCCTTCATCACCCAGCTCCACCAACACTCTTCATCACCCAGCTCCACCAACACCCTTCATCACCCAGCTCCACCAACACCCTTCATCACCCAGCTCCACCAACACTCTTCATCACCCAGCTCCACCAACACCCTTCATCACCCAGCTCCACCAACACTCTTCATCACCCAGCTCCACCAACACTCTTCATCACCCAGCTCCACCAACACTCTTCATCACCCAGCTCTGTACCCTCGGGATTAATACAGTATTACTGCCCCTGTCACATGACAATACCCTCGGGATTAATACAGTACTACTATATACTGCCCCTGTCACATGACTGTACCCTTGGGGATTAATACAGTACTACTATATACTGCCCCTGTCACATGACTGTACCCTTGGGGATTAATAAGGTACTACTATATACTGCCCCTATCACATGACTGTACCCTTGGGATTAATACAGTATTACTTCCCCTATCACATGACTGTACCCTTGGGATTAATACAGTATTACTTCCCCTGTCACATGACTGTACCCTTGGGGATTAATACAGTAATACTATATACTACCCCTATCACATGACTGTACCCTTGGGGATTAATACAGTACTACTGTATACTGCCCCTATTACATGACTGTACCCTCGGGGATTAATACAGTACTACTGAATACTGCCCCTATTACATGACTGTACCCTCGGGGATTAATACAGTAATACTGCCCCTATTACATGACTGTACCCTTGGGGATTAATACAGTAATACTGCCCCTATTACATGACTGTACCCTTGGGGATTAATACAGTAATACTGCCCCTATTACATGACTGTACCCTTGGGGATTAATACAGTACTACTGCCCCTATTACATGACTGTACCCTCGGGGATTAATACAGTAATACTGCCCCTATTACATGACTGTACCCTCGGGGATTAATACAGTAATACTGCCCCTATTACATGACTGTACCCTTGGGATTAATACAGTAATACTGCCCCTATTACATGACTGTACCCTCGGGGATTAATACAGTACTACTGCCCCTATTACATGACTGTACCCTCGGGGATTAATACAGTACTACTGCCCCTATTACATGACTGTACCCTCGGGGATTAATAGAGTAGTATTATACAGATATTCAAATTATATTCTTCTATTTCTTAATTTACATCATAAAATTAACATCCAAAGGTTTATCCATTCGATCAACATTTATATCAAAACCAAATACACATTTCATTTGATTAAATCAGATTTGCGAATGACCATATATACAGTAATACTGCCCCTATCACATGACCATGCTTCGAGATGAAAAAAGAAACACAAATGTAGGCCTAGTGGTGAGTATTATTTTATATATACATTTATATTTCATGACAAAAACACAAATTCTCAGTCAAAAACAAAAGTCAGAACACAGCCTCTCTTCTCTCTCATGTGATTTCAGGTCCATGTCTTTCCACAACGAGAGCAGTGGTATAGCTTCTCAAGACAAGAGACAAGGTTGTCTGAGGCCAACTTTATTCCACATTTTGAAATTAATTGGGGAGCGAGACAAGGCTGCAGTCTGAGGCCAACTTTATTCAATATATACCAATTAATTGGGGAGCGAGACAAGGCTGCAGTCTGAGGCCAACTTTAATCAACATTTTCAAATTAATTTGGAAGCGAGACAAAGTTTCAGTCTTTGTACAACTTTATTCAAAGTTTACAAATGAATTGGGGAGCGAGACAAGGTTGCACTCTGAGTCCAACTTTATTCAATATCTACAAATAAAGACAAAGACTTGGGGAGGAGCAACTAAAAGCAGCAGGTGAGGGAGGGGTTACAGACCAAGAGTCCTGAATCATAAAAGGCTTTGTTTTTAAACTACATTTTAGTCTAAGATCAATCTTTAAAAAAATCTAAAGTCAATTCTATTTCAAGTTCTACATCAACAAATAAAGTTTAAACATCACAGCTTTTGAGGGTCTGAAGGTCGGTTTGAACCTTGTTTGACCCCAACCATGACCAGAACCATCAGAGGGGTTGTGTTCTATATATGAGGGCCTCTCCTAGGTTTGAGTATGTCTGGAGAGAGCGCTAGATTTATCTAGACATACTCAAACCTAGGAGAGGCCCTTCAGCCTTATACTGTATAAAGCTAGCTAGATCTACTCTCTTAAACTGTATAAAGCTAGCTAGATCTACTCTCTTAAACTGTATAAAGCTAGCCAACTAGTTAGCTTCACATTCTAGCTCAGGCTACATGCTATCTGTATTATGAAGATGGATATTGATCTTACTCAAGCATACTGTGTGTTTATGTCGCACGTGGCAGGTGAACACAGAACTTTTCACGGAGAGAGACAATGCTGAAACATCAATCCATAGGGGGAGTCAGTGACACGTTTTTAATTTGTGCAGAAATCAAAATGAAAGAAAAGTTCTTACAAATTCAGCAGTTTATGGTGTGAAGCTTTTAGAAGAGCCATCTTTATTTAATTAATGTGGCATAATGACAAACCCAGTTCTCAGTCAAAGATATCAGCCAACAGGGAGCACTTTTGTGTGTTTCCTGATAAACATTCAAACAATGTCCCAACATTCTAAAAATTACCAACGTTCTTTTAAAGAACGTCCAGGTTTGTCCACACAGTTCTGTTTTGATGAGTGGTGAAGGAAATAATTGTTTTCCTGTATTCATATGGATGGTGAAAGGTACACAAATGTAAAAAAAAAAGGATTAAATTACACAGTATAAATAATGGCTTCGGACATCTCTCTCCAGAGTGAGAGATTCATTCATGCTCTTTCGGTTGATGAAACCATGTACATTTCATCCCACAGTGGGAGCAGTGGAAGGCTTCTCCTCTGTGTGTCTTTGCTCGTGCACTTTCATGTTCCATAAATTCTTAAAACTCTTTTCACATCGAGAACAGTGGAAAGGCTTCTCTACAGAGTGTGTTAGCTCATGTTTTTTCAGGTATCTTGACTGGGTGAAATCCTTCCCACACTGGAAGCAGTGGAAAGGCTTCTCAACAGAGTGTGTTAGCTCATGTCTTTTCAGGTGTCCTGATAAAAAAAATGTCTTTCCACACTGAGAGCAGCGGTAAGGCTTCTCTCCGGTGTGTGTCCTCACGTGATATTTTAGGTCCCCAGACCGCGAAAAACTTTTTTCACACTGGGAGCAGTGGTAAGGTTTCTCCACAGAGTGCATTGTCTCATGTTTTTTCAGGTATCTTGACTGGGTGAAATCCTTCCCACACTGGAAGCAGTGGAAAGGCTTCTCAACAGAGTGTGTTAGCTCATGTCTTTTCATGTGTCCTGATAAAAAAATGTCTTTCCACACTGAGAGCAGCGGTAAGGTTTCTCTCCTGTGTGTGTCCTCTCGTGATATTTCAGGTCCCTCGGTCGGGCAAAACTTTTTTCACACTGGGGGCAGTGGTAAGGTTTCACTCCAGAGTGTATTCTTTTATGTTCTTTAAGGTATTTTGATGAGGAAAAAGTCTTTACACACTTAGAACAATGGTAAGGTTTCTCTGCTGTGTGTGTTCGCTCATGTTCCTTCAGGGACCCTAATGTAAAAAAATTCTTGCCACACTGGGAACAATGGAAAGGTTTCTCATCAGAGTGTGTTATCTCATGTTTTCTCAGAGAATCTAATGAGAAAAATGTATGTTCACACTGAGAGCAGTGGTAAGGCTTATATACAGAGTGTATTAGCTCATGATTTTTTAGGTTGCCTAACTGGGTAAATCTCTTCCCACACTGGGAGCAGTGGTAAGGCTTCTCTCCGGTGTGCGTTCTCTTATGCCCTTTTAGATGCCCTAACTGGGAAAATCTCTTTCCACACTGAGAGCAGTGGTAAGGCTTCTCCCCTGTATGTGTTTTCTCATGTATTTTCAGGCTCCCTAACCAGCTAAAACTCTTTCCACACTGAGAGCAGTGGTGAGGCCTCTCTCCAGAGTGTATTCTCTCATGTTGTTTCAGGCCATCTAGCCGGCTAAATTCCTTACCACAGTCTGAACAGTGGTATGGCTTTTCTCCCAAGTGTATTATTCTTTTATGTACTTTCAGGTGTTCTAATGTAGTAAACCTCTTTCCACAGTGGGAGCAGGGGTGTCGTCTTGCTGGTTTGGGCGTCTCTGGGTCTGGTTCCACTGAGGGACTCTTCCTGCTGTCAGTGTTAGAATCTGGTCTCTCTCCTGCTAAAGATAGTATTTGGTTAAACAGAGAGACCTGAACGAAACCTCCACATGATAAAACTGTCTTCCTATGAGGTTTAATCTAGACTAGATCCCTCAATAAAAGAGCAGAGCTTGTCATCACAGAGTGGCTGTAGCGCTTTGAGGCCAATAGAAACAATATTAAACATATTGTTGTTTTGAATTTAATAGACCTGATGGTTAAATAGACTAGTCAGTATAGGATACATGTATTAGACCTAATGGATAAATAGACTAGTCAGTATAGGATACATGTAATAGACCTAATGGATAAATAGACTAGTCAGTATAGGATACATGTAATAGACTAGTCAGTATAGGATACATGTAATAGACTAGTCAGTATAGGATACATGTAATAGACTAGTCAGTATAGGATACATGTAATAGACTAGTCAGTATAGGATACATGTAATAGACCTAATGGGTAAATAGACTAGTCAGTATAGGATACATGTAATAGACTAGTCAGTATAGGATACATGTATTAGACTAGTCAGTATAGGATACATGTAATAGACTAGTCAGTATAGGATACATGTAATAGACTAGTCAGTATAGGATACATGTAATAGACTAGTCAGTATAGGATACATGTAATAGACTAGTCAGTATAGGATACATGTAATAGACTAGTCAGTATAGGATACATGTAATAGACTAGTCAGTATAGGATACATGTAATAGACTAGTCAGTATAGGATACATGTAATAGACTAGTCAGTATAGGATACATTTCAAGTATACATGTGTGTTATTTGGCTACTAGAATAAACAATTGTTGTTCCATATGAATTCAATCACTTTCTAACTGCACCCCTGCACCCCAAACAGGCCCATGGTAGAAGATTCCATAAACATTCCAAACAGGCCCATGATAGAAGTGTCCAGAAACCTTCCAAACAGGCCCATGGTAGAAGTGATCAGTAAGTGACTTTTTAGACCTGAACGCCAAAACATTCAGGAGATGGCAGTTCTCACCCATTTTGCATACTCATCCCTGCCATGAGACATCCACGTCTTCTTCACTGAAATAGATAAACAGTTGAGTTTTATATCAATAGAGTTTACGTGTTTTTAGATCATTTATGTTAAAGGTAAAAAAAAACAATTTCTTTGTCTTAAAAATTGTGAAATAGTTTGTACGTTTTCAAAAGAGATCCAACTCAACCATTGATCTTTTCCAGTGATGAAGAAAGACATGGATGTCTCAGGGTGGGGTATGCAAAGTGGGTGAACTTTGTCCCCCTATCTCTTGTCTAATAGATCTGACTGCTCAATTCTTGGTATATAGTCGAGAGGGGGGGGGGGGGCATATTGCAAAAATGAATAAAATGACATTGGAACTTACTCTACCGGGTGTTTGTGTGCTTGGTCCTTCAGTGGGTCAACATTGTAAACAATGGGCGTGGCTATACAAATCAAATCAAACTTTATTTGTCACATGCGCCAAATACAGCAAGTGTAGACTTTACCATGAAATGCTTTACTTACAAGCCCTGAACCAACAGTGCAGTTCAAGAAGAAGAAAAATATTTACCAAGTAGATTAAAATTTGAAAGTAATTCAATAAGAATAACCAGGCTGTATACATACCTACACAATGCATCACCACAATCGGAACTAACCGAATGTTTTGGCATTGAAGTCACCAAAATTGGTGCAGTCAGAAAGTGATTGAAATCACATGGAACGACCCAAATCCTACAGTACAGAACAAGTGTAGAGCTTCAGTAGAATGACCCCCTTAAAAACCACACTGTGGTTCAACAACTGCAGAGAGAGTTTATGCCCCTGTTCTTAAGATAATACTCACTGGTGTGAATCAGATCGTCAGTCTCCTGCTCCTCTCCCTCCTCCTCGCCTTTCACTCCCAAAACGTCTTCCTTCTCTTTAATTGAGATGGCCTCCTCTCCTTTCGCCATGACATCCTTCTCTTCTTCTTTCAATGTGATAGCCTCCTCTTCCTCCTTTATTATTCTGAAAGCTTCTTCCTCTCCAAAAACTGAAACCTCTTCATCATCCTCCTCTTCTTCCTCTTTCACAACAACGTTCAGCCCCAGAGCTTCTTTCTCCGTCCAGTAGACCTCCTCTTCTTTAGCAGGGGGGGAGTAGCTTAGTGAGCTCATGGTTGGGGATGCTAGTTAGCATTAGCGATTAGCCTATAATTAAACTAACATAACAAGCCAGGTAGCAGACAACGTAAATGGAGTAATTAGTAACTATGACGACAGTGTGTTGAAAACACTTAATAAGCACAACGTTTGTGTAAAGAGCTTCAACGTTTCGGTTTAACGTTTGCTAGCAAGCTACCGAGGTAGCGGAAGAAGTAGTCATCGTTGTTGTTGTTGTTGTTGTTGAAAAAAAAAAAAGAGTTCCGTCCACGAGATTATACGTCACGCAAGATGCGTCACCTGAAAGACTCACGTCGCCATCTGCTGACTGGAGCGGGAGTGAACCAAAATAAAAATATTCACTACACTATAGCATATTCATTTCTAAATAAACGGATGTTTTCTCTTACAGCTTACAAATACTACTTTCCAATAATACCTTTTACACAGATGTAAAAGCGGAATATGTACATGAATATGAAATACTGTCATAAAAACAGGTCATGTGTTATTCTCTCAAGGTCACACACTGCATTACAAATTATCACTATTGCTACATAATATCAAAAAGTGGGTTACCAAAACAAAACACTGGCATCACATGCAAATAGCACTGGATTTTATATAGTGGGAGCACACACACACACACACACACACACACACACACACACACACACACACACACACACACATACACCCCCCCCCCCCCCACACACACACACACACAGGAAAGACACAGAGGAAAGACACTCCAGAGGCAGATTGACAAGAAACCGTTTAATAACCAAAAGGATTGTGATGACATCATCAGTCTACACCTACACACCTAACGCTGTGTGACATTCAGTCTTCATCTCTCTCTCTCTCTCCCTCACATGTCCCCCTCTCTCTCTCTCTCTCTCCCTCACATGTCCCCCTCTATATCGCTCTCTCTCTCTCTCTCCCTCACATGTCCCCCTCTCTATCGCTCTCTCTCTCTCTCTCTCCCTCACATGTCCCCTCTCTATCTCTCTCTCCTCTCTCCCCCCTCTCGCTCTGGTGCTGATGGAGCGACAGAGAGAGATGGATGTTAACAGGTATTCGTAGTGCACTACTTTAGACCAGAGCCCTGAGGGTAGTGCACTACTTTAGACCAGAGCCCTGAGGGTAGTGCTGCCCTTTATATAAATAAATAGATTTCTATTCAACTAGGCAAGTCAGTTAAGAACAAATTCTTATTTACAATGACGGCCTACTCTGGCCAAACCGGGCGACGCTGGGCCAACTGTGCACCACCCTGTGGGACTCCCAATCACAGCCGGATGTGATACAGCCTGGATTTGACACCTCTAGCACTACGATGCAGTGTCTGGGGCAGTAGACAGGGAGAGGTTGTTTCCAGGGCAACAACACATTATGTCTGGGGGCAGTAGACAGGGAGAGGTTGTTTCCAGGGCAACAACACATTATGTCTGGGGGCAGTAGACAGGGAGAGGTTGTTTCCAGGGCAACAACACGTTATGTCTGGGGGCAGTAGACAGGGAGAGGTTGTTTCCAGGGCAACAACACGTTATGTCTGGGGGCAGTAGACAGGGAGAGGTTGTTTCCAGGGCAACAACACATTATGTCTGGGGGCAGTAGACAGGGAGAGGTTGTTTCCAGGGCAACAACACGTTATGTCTGGGGGCAGTAGACAGGGAGAGGTTGTTTCCAGGGCAACAACACGTTATGTCTGGGGGCAGTAGACAGGGAGAGGTTGTTTCCAGGGCAACAACACATTATGTCTGGGGGCAGTAGACAGGGAGAGGTTGTTTCCAGGGCAACAACACGTTATGTCTGGGGGCAGTAGACAGGGAGAGGTTGTTTCCAGGGCAACAACACGTTATGTCTGGGGGCAGTAGACAGGGAGAGGTTGTTTCCAGGGCAACAACACATTATGTCTGGGGGCAGTAGACAGGGAGAGGTTGTTTCCAGGGCAACAACACGTTATGTCTGGGGGCAGTAGACAGGGAGAGGTTGTTTCCAGGGCAACAACACGTTATGTTTGGGGGCAGTAGACAGGGAGAGGTTGTTTCCAGGGCAACAACACGTTATGTCTGGGGGCAGTAGACAGGGAGAGGTTGTTTCCAGGGCAACAACACGTTATGTTTGGGGGCAGTAGACAGGGAGAGGTTGTTTCCAGGGCAACAACACGTTATGTCTGGGGGCAGTAGAGGAGTGGACGACTATATCTCACCCTATTCCCTATGCAGCCCTACGAGGCTCTGGTCTAAAGTAGTGCACTATGTAGGGAACAGGGGGCCTTTTAGGACGCAAACATGGTTCAGATGCCAAACTAAACTAACTAAACTAGCTAATGGTCTCCCTGACAACCAGACAGACAGGCTCGTACTGGAGATGATTTAAATGCTTACAACATTCTCCTCCCTCAAGTCCAAAGCTGAGATGATTATCAAGTCAATTGAATTTGCTTCTTCTTCTTGTGTTTTTGTTTTAAAAGCTGTTTCAGCAGCTTCAGTGTCTGTGAAACGGTGTGACCCGGATTTCGGACCTGTAACTCCACACTTCTCAGTTCCCTAGCTATGACATCACTGTTCCATTCTGTGACATCACTGTGCCATTCTGTGACATCA